>NC_143487.1:41025659-41384826 GCF_027475165.1 Benincasa hispida
GATGTGAAGAGCAATGCATTTGCATGGATTCTTGACAAGTGTATAGCTTTTCTATTGTACTATTCTGACAAACTGATCATGGAGCAGAGAGGACATTTCCATTACGCCATGGTAGGAATTATCATAATTACGAAGTGGGACCACTAATACAGAGAGCCAAGGTCTATAAATAGCTTCTTCGAATTCAATGTTAATGAGGCTGGTCTAAAAAGACAATATAGAGAAAATCCGGGAGAACGACGAGACAAGGCTGAAAGGTAAGTCTCCGAGCAAGAAGTTATTTCCATTCCTGAAGAAGAAGCTCTGTGCGAGAGGTCACTTCTACCTAGAAAGCAAGCCTAAGAGGGAAGCTTTCCACTCCATTTCATCCACACACCGGCAAGCACAACGTCTCCGATCGGGATCTATGTCAAGGCATTGACACTCTTTCCGTATTTGTTTCTATTCTTTCATTCATCTACTGTGTTCATCTTTCTTTAATCTTTCATTCACAATTTGTATCAAAATGCTTATCTCTTAGATTTAATATCATTAACGTCATCATTACCATCTCTCTGCTCTTTTCCATGCATTCATCACCTATTTTCTCCATCACGTGTCACTAATCCCTTGGGTTAAGAGGAAGGATTAAGCGAGTGAGTTAATCCTTGTTAAGGTAAATGGCTAAGTTTAGCTAAAGCATGCTCGACGGCATCTTCACCTGTGAGAGTAGAAGTGAAGCTGTCATTCCGCCTAGTGAGAGAAGGTTGGAAGAATGTGTTAGCTAAAGCGATAAGTATTTCCAAAGATGGAAATAACCTTGTGTTCATTACATTCATCTCTATTTCACAATAGACATATGAGAACGCGGCCGATCACTGAAAGGTTTAAGCCAAAGGAAAGCGGAATCTTAGTTGTGTCCTCAACAAGATTGACGAGCTTGTGATGTCGTTTGCCTCAACCCATTCTCTTTCTGATTCATTCACAAGACTTGCCACCGCATTCATTAGATTATCTTGCACAAGTTCATAGCTAGTTCTCAACCTGTATCATTAATAGTTTAGACATTTATTTTACCATCGCATTTAATTCTTTAACGCAATTTACTTTCATCGCAATTTACATTTCTGCCAAACCAATTCTTTATTCTTTATGATAAACCAGTCACATTTACCACACTAGTATCGCATTTACAACAACAATCCCCGTGTTTGACCTCAGGTCAATTTGAGAAACTTGCATTGGAATTATACTTGGTTCCAACGCAAGAAAACTTGTGACACGCACTACAACATCGCATACTACGAAGCATATTATCATCATCGCATACACCTAGAACGTAGTATCGTAATATCTTTATCGCAAAACAACTTGAGTCTTAGCGCATAACAATTCATTCATTTTTATAAGACATAGATAAAGATTATAAATTTAGTATTACAAGTTTTTGGCGCCGTTGTCGGGGACAAGAACTTGAATCAATCATTCATTGTGCATATGCTTAAAGGTTAAATTTTTGTTACCAACCATTTAGCAACTCATGGATTCGTTACAAGCATATGAAGAAAAGAAAAAGAAGAAGGAAGAACTGTCAATCAATTGCTCATGTTGCTAGTTGATTTGACTAGTTGAGGAATTAGTCCTAATAATAAATGCGAACAAGGACGAGAACATGGTAAACATCGAGGACGAGGAAGAGGTCATGGAAAAGGATGAGGATGTAGTTGGAGGCCCTTCGAAGACAACAACAATAATTCCCAAAGAGGATCAAGAATGTCAATAAGAGGTCGTGGAAAAGGCAACTCACGATCAAGGTAGGATAAATCAACTATAAAATACTATAAATGTCCAATGGTTTGTCATTATGCATCCAAATGTAGAACTCCAAAAATCAATAAAGTTGATGAGAAAGTAAATTATATTGAAGAAAGAAGTCAAGAATGTGGCACCTTATATATGGCTTGCACAATTAATGAATTGAACAAAGATAATAGATTGTACTTGCAACCATATTTCTAGAGAAAGAAGCTATTTACAGAACGTGATGAATTAGTAAGCGAGAATGCGACTTTTGGAGATGAATGAAAAAAGAAGTAAAAGGAACAAGTATCATTCTCATCCGGTTAGAGAATGGTGAGCACCAATTATTTCAAATATCTATTATGTGCCAAATATGAAGAGTAATATCTTGAGCATGAGCCAACTCTTAGAGAGAGATTATGGCATTCGATTAAAAGAAAATAACCTTTCTATAAGAGACACTACAAATAACATGATTGCTAAGGTGCCAGTGACAAAAATAGAATATCTATACTCAACATTCAAAATGACATCGTAGAACGCCTTAAGATGTGTTACAAAGATTCCTCTCGGCATTGGCATCTTTGATATGGACATCTCAATTTCGGAGGATTAAATCACTCTAAAAAAATAGCATGGTGAGAGGGTTAACTTCCATAAGCCACCTTGATCAAGTGTTTTAATGATGTTTATTTGGTAAACAATTCAAGAAAAGCTTCCAAAAGAAGTGAAACTCGAGAGCTCAAAAGCCTTTGGAACTCTTACATGCATATGTATACGAATTGATCAAGCCAAGTTCTCTTGGTAAGAGTAACTATTTACTTCTCTTCGTTGATGACTTTTTTGAGAAAAAAATGGATATATTTTTTAAGCATAAATCAGTGGTGTTTGAGAACTTCAAGAAGTTTAAATCCCTTGTTGACAAAGAAAGTTGTCTAGTGATCGAGGCTGAAAGTTGTCCAGTGATCGAGGTTGTGAGATCTAATCATAGAGGAGTATTCACATCAAATGAATTCCAAAAATATTTTGAAGATCATGGAATTCATTGACCATTGACCGTGTCGATATCCCCTCAACAAAATGTAGTGGCAGAAAAAAAAATATAGAAGAATTTAAGAAGTATGCTTAAAAGCAAGAAATTGCCAAAGGAGTTTTGTGCAAAAGTAGTAGCATGTGCAGACTATCTATCCAGTTGATCTCCAACAATAAGCATATCTGAAAGAAAATGCCACAAGAAACATGGAATGGAAGGAAACCTAGGATATCTCATTCCAGAGTCTTTGAAATCACTACTCATGTGCATATATGATAATGCGCAAGTGCACACGTCAAATTGTGATATAATAAAATGGTCAAGAGATTGAGTATTGTCCTCTGAAAAATTGGTTTGATTCTTCTAGCTATTCAGAGATCCTCTAATTTTATTTATGGGACTGGAATGTGATGGAAACACAACTAATCTAATCCTAAAAAGCAAATAAAAGATAACAAAACGGTGAAACTAGGAAAAGATACGTCCTTGGGTATGATTTCGTTAAATGGATTAATCTAATTAATAATTTAGACCTTAGATTGACTTTATGCTATTTATAGACCTAGGAGTCTTATATTCAGGTATTCTCTTCCAGGATTAACCTTTTCTAATAGCTGATTATTAATTCAATTACATTTAATTACTTAATTAGTACATCATTGAATTCCTCCATCATTAATCTCTATTGATATTCTTTTACTTTTGTGCATATTTGACTAACAGTTTAACATGCTATATCTAACATGACATTCTCTTTTCCAAGCAAAACATTATTAAAGAACATTCAAATAATGATCAACTGTTCAAAAGCATTAAGATTAAACATGTTAAAATAAATCATGCATAAATCAAATCCAATAACAATTGATTTAGTTCAAGCAATCCATAAAATTAAACCAAATCCTTAACAATACAAATCAACCACTCATGGTTACAGCACAAACATAGACCATTCATGAACATCCCAAATACAAAGGAATAGAAAATACAAGACGGGAAAAGATGCAAGCCAGTTTCTTAACTATCGACCTCAATTTCGAAAATGCAACCCGACGAACTCTTCAAGTCTTCAATCCTTTCAAGCTCCAAAATGTCACCTTTTTCAAGATTTTAACTCCCCGTGGAAGCCTTGTTGCAATCTTAATTAAACTCTAACTTAGCCCAAAGCTACCTCCCCAAAATGATTAGTGGAAGAACTCTTGTCTAGGCAGTAGTTGAAGTGTCACGTTACGATGCTGCCTGAAACACGAAGTAATGCGCGCCTTTGTTTCTGGAGTGTCACAATGCTCCCAGTAGCATCTATGCTTTTTTTAAGTATCGGGTCTTCAGTGTAGTAGGACAGCATCGTAGCGCTACGTGTTATGCTGCCATATTTTTCACATTTCACTACTTTTTTCACTTTTCTTCTTGCCCTATGTCAAAGTTTTGACATTTATTGGGGGTACTTTAGTCATTTAATCCTCAAAATTGTTTGTTCCGATTCAATTGCTTTATTGCCTATAATTAAACATAAAAAAGCATCAAAGATCATAAATTAAGCTTGAAACCAATTAAATTCTAAGCCCAAAGTATGCACTTTGTGAGTATATTACTCCACCCCAAACATAGAAGTTTGCTAGTCAAGATGAAAGAAAAAACAAGACTATAGGGAAATTCAAACAAGCATGTAAATGACTTCAAACCTCATCATTAAAAATAAACACATCAGATCCATTAGCTGAAATTTTCAAACACATGCCAACATTAAAAGATATCAACGCCAAATCTTATTGTCCCTCATGTGTGTGTGCAAGTCTTCTCAATTAAGTCATACTAGCTTGTCATGATTTTAAATGAATCTCTCTAGTTTTCCCCTACTCTAGCATCATGCACCAGTCTTCAAGCATCAAAGCATTCATGAAAGTAATATATCAACTAATGTGCCTGAGATAACTCATTAAGGGTACCCTAACCTTGCATTCTATTACGTAGGGGCACTAACTTTCACACATTCATCGTAGGGACTCACATCTAGTTAATTCCCAACTCTTTTTATCTTCATCCATGCATACACAGTATAAGCTTATTTTTCATACTTTTTATTAATAATATTCTAATATTCCGCTGAGTGTTTTGTGCACAATTTTTCTAAAGCAGGCAAATACGACCTTTTCTTTTCCCTCAGTATAACAATACCAACAATCATGAAAGACACTCTTTTATCGATGGGGTCTTTGAGGTGACAACCAAATTAATTCAAGTAAACGCAGGTTTTACTAATAAGAACCTAGAAGAAAATTGTTACGTCCTTAATTATGCAAGAGACTCAAAGAGGGACTTAAAGATAACTTAAGTCAGGAGTATGTTATCCCATTTCCACATCAAATTTCACAATTTAAGCACAACATTATGTTTTCCCACTAAAAATTAAAAAAAAAAATCTCCAAAATTCACCCATTCAGAATATTCATTCAACTAACATGCATAAGTCAATGGTTCCTAATTAATATGCATAGCAGAATAAATACAACAAGGAAAGCAGAAGTACACAAAAGCAGACTTAAACTAACAAGGTTCAAAAGAAAGAGAAAAAGAAACAAGAATGGGAGGATTCTCAAGAGATGGAAAACAAGGCTCTTCAACCTCAACCTTAATCAGTTGAACTTCTTGGCCTAAATTAGGCACATTACTCTCTCAATCTCACAAACCGGTTCTTGGTATGACTCTAATGCTTACAACTCATCCTCACCATCTCCCTACCTTAGTGGCATTGGAAATATTCTCCTCATGCAAGGCTCTAAACGTGTTAACTAACAGAATAAATTGATCTCCTATACGTTTAAGGGTTGCCTCATTCTCTACCACTTGGGCTTATATCCTATCCATTATATCCCTCTCTTCTATACAAAACCTTTTAAGTTTGGACTCTAAGATAAACTCTTTTAATTGGTCCTCTAGAGAAGGTTTTTCATTTACTGGGGTTGGATAAACATATAAATTCCTATGATTATGGGAATGGTAATTGACAAGATAAAAATATGGGTTGGAAAGAATAAGTGGTATTGGTGGTGTTGGACATAAATTAGGTTGGAAAACCCCATCAAGCCACCCAAAATTATAGTAAGACATACTTAATCATGCAACCACAACAAAAAATCAACCAAAAAAAAATCAAACAAAACAAACACAAAAATAAAATAAAAAGAACTAATTTACACCCAAAATTAACAACAAATCTCTTAAATATTAAAAGAAATCAAAATACAATTTCCCTATAACTGTGCCAAAAACATGATATATGCAAGTGCATGAATCAAATTGTAATATAATGAAATGGTCAAGAAACAGAGTATCGTCCTCTGAAAAATTAGTTTGATTCTTCTAGCTATTCATAGATTCTTTTAATTTTCTTATGGGACCGAACTACGATGGAAACATAACTATTCTAATTATAAGAACCAAATAAAAGATAATGCAAGGTGAAACTAGGCAAAGACATGTCCTAGGATATAATTCCATTAAATGGATTAATTGAATTAATTATATAGACTTGGGAGTCTTATATCCAAGTATTCTCTTCCGAGCTTGACCCTTTCTAGTAACTAAATATTAATTCAACCACATGCAATTACTTGATTGTTACGGTATTAAGTTCCTCCATCATTAATCTCTAATAATCTCATTTCACTTTCATGCATATTTGACTAACAGTTTAACATGCTAGGTCTAACCTAACACCCTCTTTTCCAAGCAAGACATCAAGTAAATAAAATTCAATCAATGGACAATTGTTCAAAAGCATTAAGATTAAACATGTTAAAATAAATCATGCATAATCAAATCGAAGAAAAATTAATTCAATTCAAATAATCAATAAAACTAAACCAGAACTCTAAGAACAAAAATCAATAACTCATAGTTATAGCACAAACATAGACCATTCATGAAGTTCTAAAATACAAAGGAATAGAAAATAAAATAGGGAAGAAGATGCAAGTTGGTTTCTTGAATATTTCCCTCAAATCTAGAAGTGCAACCCAATAAACTCTTCAAATATTCACTCCTTTCAAGCTCCAAAATGTCATCTCTATCCAGAATTTTACTCCCCATGGGGGCCTTACAACAATCTTAATTAAACCGTAACACTTAGCCCAATGCCGCATCCTCTAAATGATCATCGGAAGAACTTTTTTATAGGTAGCAGTCGTAGCTTTGCAACCATACCTGATACACGGAGTAATGCATTCCTTTGTTTCTGGAGCGTTAGGACTCTCTTAGTAGCGTCGCGATGCTGCTATGCTTTTTTTTAACTCTCGGGTCTTCAATGTAGCGGGGTAGCGTTGCGACATTGTTGTTCACATTTCACAACCTTTTCCACTTTTCTCCTTGCCCTAGGTTAATTTCCCATCTTCCTTGAGGGTACTTTTGTCATTTAATCCTCTAAATTGTTTTTTCCGTCTATTTGCTCAATTTCCTACAATCAAACATAGAAATCATTAATGATCACAAATTAAAAATGAAACTAACTAAATTCTAAGCCCAAAGAATGCAATCAAGAAAAACGAAACATGAAAGCTAGTCTCACTTCCAAAAGGTCTCAATGCGATTAGTGTGAAATGGGTTTACAAAAATTAGAAGAATGAAAGAGGATAAGATAAAAGACAAGACTTGTGGCAAAAGGTTATAGTCAAAAAGCGGGTATCGACTATGATGAGGTATTTGCTCCTATTGCTCAACTCAAAATTGTTAGGTTAATAATTTCATTATTAGCTCAAAAAAATTGGAGAATCCATTACATCGATGTGAAATCTACCTTCTTCACTGAAGTACTAGAGGAAAATGTCTACATTGTACCTCAAGGCTATAAAGTTGAGGGAAAAGAAGAGAAATTTTTTAAGTTGAAAAAGGCACTGGACTAAAGCAAACTCCAAGAGCCTGGAATGCTCGAATAGACAAGTATCTACACCAAAAAAAAAATTCATCAAGTTCCCATATGAGCACTCACTTTACATCAAGTCCAAAATAATGATGTATTGATTGTGTGCTAGTATGTAGATGACTTGATCATTATAGGTTGCAGCCCAAGCATGTTTAACAAGTTTAAAGAAGAGATGACAATCGAATTTTAGATGACCGACATCGGGCTCATGTCTTACTACCTTAGCATTGAAGTGAAGCAGGAAGATAAAGGCATTTTTATCACATAGGCAGGCTATGCTAAGGAGGTGATAAAAAAGTTCCTGATGGATGATTCTAATTCATTAAACACATCCATTGAATGTGGAATCCAATTGTCACGTTGCGAGGATGGAGAAAGTATGGATCCAACAGTCTTTAAAACCTTGGTTGGATGTTTGCAGTATCTTACATGCACACGAACTGACATTCTCTATTAAGTTGGAGTTATCAGCTGCTTCATGGAGAAAACAACAACAACACACTTGAAGGCAGCAAAGAGAATTCTTTAGTGCATCAAAGGTACAATAAACTACAACATGTTTTGTTTAGTGTCTAATAATTATATGCTCTTGGAATATAGAGATAATGGTTGGGGTGGAGATGTGGATGACCACAATTGTATGACTAGTTTTATATTCTACATGGGAGACACTACCTTTACGTGGATATCAAAGAAGCAACCAATTGTTACGCTTTCAACATGTGAAGCAGAATATGTGGCTGCTATTTCATGTGTTTGCCATGCAATTGGGATGAGAAATCTATTACGGGAGTTGAGACTATCACATGAGAAGCCAACCAAAATTTTTGTAGACAACAAGTCATCAATTGCTTTGGCCAATAACCCAGTCTTCCACAATCGGGGGAAGCACATTGATACGTGATATCATTATATTAGAGAGTGCATCAGAAGAAAGGATTTGTAACTACAGTAGGGACTTGAGGACGTTCCTCAACCATGAAAAATTCAAGATCGTCTGCCACGAAATATATTTTACACGATTCTCTCCACTGTATGTAATCGGTCATATTAAAAGCACTAAACGAAAATACTAACGAGTTGCTGTAAAGAAAAACACATTGACCTATGTTAGGTTTTAAGCAAATACCCGTTGTAAACAAACAACATCCAATAAGGTTTTAGCTAAACTAATATGAACCCCCTGTGACATCTAGTTTCACAATGACGCTTCAAAGGTTTAGGACAAAATCCACCGAAGGGAGGTCAATTACCCCTCCTCTGACTTGAGAGGTTTTCAACCAGTTATTAATACCAGAACAACTCTTGTTCCTATAACGACTAGCCATCATTGATTTGGTCAAGAGATCATTAACTTACTTAACGATCTCTCGTAAGTGTAACCCACCATTTTAGGCCCTAGAGATCCACCTCAAGTAGCCAATCCAAAGGGAAAAAAATTCGATTGGGGCAAAACCTAAAGCGACCCTATCCATTTCTAGAGTTCACCTTGATCTTGACCAACTGCAAAAAACCCATCAGAAAGAAGACGCTCCCAGGGCACCACGAGGGAGTACAGAATGATCTCACGGTGTGAACCAATGATAGACCATAGGACGTGTTGACACATACCCTTCACCCACTTACTATAAACACTCTCTCCGTCTGCCTTGATATTGACTCATGCAAACACCATCCGAAGGGGGATGCTCCCAGGGCACCACGAGGCCAAGCATGAATCTCACGGTGTGAACATTCAGGGAGAAACTTGAGTGGAATCATAGACATATCAGATACATCTCTTCCTCTCACTGAGTATTTTATAACCTAAGGTTTAGTTTACTTAGAAAAAACACGGCTAAGGATTTTAACTAAGTGACTTCTAGGTTTTCCCAAGAGTAGCAACCTTGGATAGTTAAACAACTTGTGATCATCATCCATTAACTCTTTAATGGAGTATTTTACCAACTGTCGCATGCTTGTAGAAAATCTATCTAATTCACCTTTCTAGACAGGTTCCCAGGTAGGGGTGTTCCGTTTCCATTCGCTTAAGAACCCCAACCTAGATAGAACCCGCCTTAGATAAAAGGTCCCTTATAGATAGATTTAAAACAAATTTAATCTTTTATGCCAATCAACTTAATCCTATTAAACCGATTTTAAAAGATTAATCTAGGTTACTAAACTCTTTGGAACCATTTGAACTTAGGTCTATCTCAATCCAATTTTAAAACCCTTTTAAAAAACTTGAATTCACCCTAAGTCCGCATTCAACTCTTTCTTATTGATTTTAGTTCTAATTTCCTTTATAACACTTATAGCGGAAACAACCAAAACCACAACGCAAGGCTAACATATGAAAGGCACTCATAACGATTATAAACCATCTAAGTGTCATGCTCAATGCATTGTTCATTCATTGCTACTTCTTTTATATAATGCTTATACAAAATAGCAACAAAACAAGCAAAACATGCTTCCATTCACCCTTAGACTATAACACTTATAATAAAAGAATGATGCATGATCATGCTCATTGCAGGTAAAATATAACTCTTATATTCCATGATGCATGCATAAGCTTTCAAGTAATTTCTTCATGCAAGATTATAACACTTATAATACATGATGCATGAATAATTGCACAACCTAAAGTTGGTTTCAAACTATATGTCAAACACTTTTCCATATAAAGACCATACATCACATATATAATAAACAAAAGTTGATGAATCGGGTAAAATTGCCTCAAATCCAAAAAAATAAAGCTAACTATTACAACACAAGGAGTCTCTGGTTCAAACAGGCAAACCAGGTCTTGAACCGTACGGACGAACCATCGTGCACAAACTACCCAAGATCGTCTACACGAAAGAACAAACGCTTCGCTCTATCGTTTACCAATGCTCCCAAAGCTAAACGATCATTTAGCAACGATCGTGTACCTTTTACTAAGCGATGAAGCACGAGTTACGTGATCGTTTAGGGCGCTCCGCACTACGCAAGCCCTACACGATCGTCTAAACGACTACAATGCGGCGAAGCACCATCGTCTAAACGATCACTTAGCGAGCGCCTTTATATCGTATACGGCATGATCGTGTAGGTAGTAACTAAGCGATGAGGCATGTTAACTACACGATCGTCAAGCGCGCACCTTCTTATAAACGATGAGCATCAAATGCTCCCACTACGATTGTCTACCTTCAGCGTCTACACGATTGGGCAACCAATGATACGCGATAGAGTAAACGATTTACCCTATCGCTTAGCATTAGATAAACAATCGTTTAGTAAATACTAAATGATCGCTTAGTTAAATCCCAACAATTGTTTACCTGAGGCTACACAACACGACCAACTCTTGGTCTTCTTCCTCGTTGAAAATTGCATCTCCATGCTTCGAAACTTCATCACAAACGACTCGACAAGTCAAACTCTTTGAATTATAGACTCGATAGCATGTTAATTATGCCCAAAAAAACACAGGGGCCCTTGTAAATTAACACTTTGTAATTTAAAGAAAGTTTTATACATAGGCTATTAAACCTATAAACATCCATCAACTCCATCCACAAATGCATTTAACAATTAAGCACAAATGCATAAAACCCACCACGACTGTAAAAGAAGTTCAAAACAGAATTGAAATTTGGAATATCAGAACAACTTGGCTCTGATACCAATTGAAGGAAATCGAACACGAGGATTTCCATGAGTAGCGGAAGTACCTTTCCAAATTTCAGTCGTATATGAACCTTACAATTACAATCACAAACGGAAACATATGGGTATGCATAAAATAGAAATTCAAGGACAAAAATCAACAAACCTTTATAGACTCATTTTTAAGTTCCTTGATCATGAACGCTCGATCATAGCAACACAGCAACACATGAACGTTCGTCCAACACAACCGCTACTCTGCACAAACATAGCGACTTCGAACAAAGCAATCGCCAAGGTCATGAACACCCTGAACACCACGAACAGCCTCCATAGAAGCTCGACTGTGTCGAGTTGAGTATGACACCACCAACAAGGTTACCTTGGTATTCTCGGTGTGAGAATCCAGATGGTGGGCTCTTTGTGGACTTGGTTAGAAGCAGAAATCGGAGGAAGAACAATTGTGTAAACGATTGAGCAAGTGGAAGATGACACAGCCTATCGTATAGGTCGATGCCCAATTGTTTAGTAAAAGCTATGCTATCGTCTTACTCATCGTCTAGCTGAGTGTCTGTCATGTAAGAACACTCCACGATCGCTTAGAAAACTCCAAGCTGTCGTTTAGTAAATCTAATTTACTTGACAACTCTCCGTGAGTAATTTCCAAGATTGCAAATCTAAAATTAGGAAAACATTTTTTCTTTTATCTCACGGTTACCATGAGACCACCAATAACCTCCCACTTAATTGAGTATTAGAGAAAAAGAGATAATCATCCAATAATTAATATTATTATAAATATAAATGATAACTACTTACCATAATATATTTATAACCTATAGTTTTAATATTTCATCTCATGAAACATACAAACCATAGCTCATTTTTCTATTCCATGGCACATAATCTAAATCTCATTTACATTAAGCTTCCACTAGATGTATCTCATACGTCATACCGATCATATCATATATAATCGAATTACCTCTTGTAAATTTGAACAGTTCAAATAAACACCAAGAACTAATCCTCTACTTGAATCTATTTAGCTACCAAGGGGACTTTATGGACCTGTAGCTTGAAGCTCCAACGGTATGTGAACAACTGACAAAACTCTTTAGTCAAGGGATCCACCATCCGTTAACTGCTAGACACTCTACTAAACACCGACAGTTGAACTCTTCTTACTATAAATATATTATGTGCCCATCTTAACCAATCAACAGCGCTACAACCCTTCACAGATCGCTCGTAAGTACAGCTCGGCCCATTATGCCCCTGTAGTTACATCTAACTCCTTAAGTACCAATGATCCCTCAAATGAACATAAGTCATAGTCTTACTATGACTAAGTCCTCTCTTTCAAAGAGAAGTTGTGGCTTCAAGCCCCATAATCAGCCTTTAAGGGAGCAATCTATCTATTTACCCCTGCTTCGGGGAAGGAGTGAATTCCATCTTGTGTGTTAAGTTCCCAGCTCCCAAATCAGACAAGTTCCCAAAAAGGTAGGCATGTTGAGTTGGCAATCTTGCCACTCTCACTCATACTAATCAAAGGACTGCCCTCAAAGTCAGGAGTTCCCAAAACACTCAGGATTGAGGTCGTGTCACCTATGGTCGTTTAGGTGATATGTAAGTCTCCGGTATCAACGGCGTTATATACAGAGAAAAATCATATCGTGGTCCAGTCTTATACAAACTCTTTGTATAGGACACTCCCGCTCGCATGTCTCCACATGAATGGTTAGGATCTACCATCTGTAGTGGTTTACAACACTTACAAACCTTAATAAAGCGGGTCGTATCTGTAGTGTCACAAGGATCAGGTATCCCAGCTTAATCCTTATACTACAGACCTATTTAGGTTATCTCTTAAGGCATAATCCACTTATATATTTCATATACATGCTTAACTTTACATAAGATAACCATGGAGCTTTATTTATTGGATATAAGTAAATGCCAGAATGAAATAACAATTATTTTATTCATACAACCTCTTTATTAGCTTCACAAGCATCTACGTATTTAGCTTCCATAGTGGAGTCTGTCATGCATCTTTGCTTGATGCTTCGCCATACTATAGCTCATCCATTCAAAGTAAACATTGATCCTGATGTGGATTTTCAAGAATCCCGATCAATCTGAAAGTCGGAGTATAAGTATCCTGTAAAGATCAAATTTTTATCTCCAGACATGAGCATATAGTCCCTCGTTCTCCGAAGATACTTGAGGATCGTTTTAACCGACGTCCAGCGATCTAATCTTGGATTGGACTGATATCGACTAACAATCCCTACTGCATAGAAAATATCAGGTCTAGTACATAACATTGCATACATAAGCTGCCAACAACCGATGCATAGGAATTCGTCTCATTTTCTCAACCTCTTAAGGAGTCTTAGGACACTATTCCTTAGACAATACAATTCCATGTCTGAAAGGTAATAAACCTTTCCTGAAATTGTGCATCGAATATCTGACAAGCATCTTGTCAATATACGATGCCTGAGACAAAGCCAACCTTTTGTTTTACGATCTCTTATAATCTGGATCCCTATAATAAACTGCGCCTTTCCAAAATATTTCATTTGGAAATGGCGGCTAGCCATTTCTTTATATCAGTCAGAAAATCTATGTCATTCTCAATGAGTAGGATATCATCCACATACAGCACGAGGAAAGCTACTGAACTGTTGATGAATTTCTTGTACCCACAATGCTCATTAGCATTCTCATCAAAGCCATAAGATTTGATCACAACATCATCTTATATTCCAAGATCGAGATGCTTGTTTTAGTCCATAAATTGACCGATTAAGCTTGCAAAACCTTTTGCTCTTGATCTACTTCATTCAATACTTCTAGTTAATTCATGCATATGATCTCTTCTAGATTACCATTCAAAAAGGCAGTCTTGACATCCATTCTTCATATTTCATAGTCATAATATGTGGCTATGGACAAGAGAATCCTTATAGACTTTAACATGACAATAGTGAGAAAGTTTCTTCATAATCCACTCCCTCAACCTGGGTATAACCCTTTGCCACAAGTCTAGCTCTAAAGGTATGTACCTTTCCATCTACACCTATTTTCCTCTTGTAGATCCATTTACAACCTATAGGTTTTAGTCCATCAGGTTCATCTACAAGCTCCTAGATAGAATTGAAATACATGGACTCCATTTCTTGATTCGTGGCTTTAATCCATTCATCCTTGTCAATATCTTCCATTGCTCGTTTATAAGACAATGGATCCTCAACCCCATCATCAGTTATGATTTTTTGGGCTTCTATTAAACCCATGTAGCGTACAGGTAGGTTCAAAACCCTCCCACAATGTTGAGGCAATCTCAACTCTTGAGATTGATGACTAGATGAACTGATATCAACAACTCTAGTTGATATATCGACCCCTTCAACAACTCTTGTTGAAGTCTCGGTAGATTCATTAGAAATTTCACTTAAAAAAAACTTTGCTTCGTGGCTTATGATCCCTCATGTGGTCTTCTTCCAATAAGGTAGCGTTTGTCGATACAAACACTTTATTCTAACTTGGATTATAGAAGTATTCACCTCTCATTTCCTTTGGGTAGCTTACAAATAGGCTTAATTTTGAATGAGATTCCATCTTTTTGGGTTTGTCAATAGCACATGGGTTGGACATCCCCAAATTCTAAAGTGGCCTAAACTACATTTACGACCTCTCCATAACTCAAAAGATTTTTTAGAAACACTCTTTGAGGGAACATTTTTCAAAATATAAACTGCAGTATCTACTGCATATCCCCAAAACGAGTCAGGAAGATGAGTATAGCTCATCATAGACCGAACCATGTCCAACAGGGTTCTGTTTCTCCTTTCTGATACACCATTTGTTAAGGTGTACCTGGGGCTGAGAGTTGGGATGTGATTCCATGTTCTATCATACAGTTTTGGAATCTTGCGTGTATATACTCTCCACCACGACCAGATTGTATTGTTTTTACCTTTTTACCTAACAAGTTTTCAACTCCAATCTTATACTCCTTGAACTTTTCAAGAGGTTTAGACTTATGTTGCCTTAGGTATAGATACCCAAATCTAGAATAATCATCTATGAAAGAGATGAAATATCCATACCCTCCCTGTGCTCTTACTTGCATCGGACCACAGAGGTCTCAATGCATAAGCCCCAAGGTTTCTTTGGCTCTATAACCTTTTCCACTAAAAGGTTGTTTGGTCATTTTGCCTTCAAGGCCTGACTCACATATTGGTGAAGGGTTTTCTTCTAAACCATTTACTATTCCACTTTTCACCAACCTTTCAATCCTATTGAGATTGATGTGACCTAACCTTAGATGCCAAAGATGGGCATTTTCTTTAGGAGAAATTCTCGGTCCTTTTACAATTTTTGCCGTTCTTAACATCTCAGTATTGAGAACAACTTTTATGACTAACGGCCTTAGTACGTATAAACTATTTTCCATTCAACCAAAATATAACTCCATTTCATTCTAAAAAATAAACACTTTATTCTCAGAAAAGGATATGAAATATTTTTGTTCAATTAGACAGGAAACAGAAATTTGAATCCTCTTGACATGAGGAACTACATAAACATCATCTAATAAAATATATCGTTTCTTGTCCAAAAAGAACTTAAGGCTGCCTACAACATTAGACGAAACAACCTCACCAGTACCGACTCTAAGAGCCGTCTCTCCAGCTTCCAACTATTTCCAAGAATTAAATCCTTGATGGGAAGAACACATGTGGTTAATAGCTCTTAAATCAACTATCCAGTAGACTCATCATTCTCTACTAAGCACGTCTCCAATACAAATAAATCAAATTTATTTTCTTTGGAGTTTTTCCTTTTCTAGAGGGTAGTGGGATAGCTCCACAACCCAAGTCATAAACTCCAAGTTTCATCTCAGAGGACAATCCTCATCGATGAACTTCATCAGAGTTAGCAACGATTGCTTTCTCCATTATTCTCTTGACATTCAATATGGACTAGAGATTATCTTGGGAACTAAAACTACTGGTTTCATTGTCACCAATCCCGTTTTTCTTGAATCGTGAGAACTTTCGTTCAAACAATTCTCGCATTTATTGCATGATCTCATGTGTTATGACCATGTTCTCAAACATTTTGGCCAGAGCATCAGTTATGCTTGCCAAAATATGAACTTGAGCATTAGAATTAGCCTTCGTCCACACGTCATATGCATCACAAACATTTCGGGGTGCATCAGGGGTTGGAACTTGAGGACAATCCTCGGTCATGATAATTTCGAGGTCGTTTACCATGAAAGACGTTTTAATGGATTCTTTCCATGTCGTGTAATTGAAATCGGTCAAACTAAAAAAGGCAACTAACGGAAAAATGGTATTTGACATATTTGCTTCAAAATAAACGCATTGATCTTCATTAGATTTTAGCATTGCTCTTTAAAAATTCAACCAGTTTTAGGAAAATCTAAACGAACCCCATTTAACATCTAATTTTGCAATATCGCTTCAGTGATTTAAAACAACAGCCACCAAAAGGTGGTGAGTTTTCCCTTCACTAAATTGAGACACTTTCAACCAATCATTACACCAGAATAACTCTTATTCCTATAATAATCAGTCATCATTTATATGGTCAAGAATCATTAATTGCTTAATAATTTTCCATAAGTGTGACCCTCTATTTTAGACCCTAGATTCTACCCCAATGAGCCAATCGAAGGAAAAAAATCGATTTGGGCAAAAACTAAAGCGATCCTATCTATTTATGGAGTTCGCCTTGATATTGACCTACTGCACAAACCATCTGACGGGGGACGATCCAAGGGCAAGGTCGTGTGATGCGTTATTTTATGAGGTGAAATTATGGGATGAAATTCGGTGATGTAAATGCATTGAGCAACAAGTTTTCTCAGCATAATCCAAATGTAAACCCTACTGAGTTTCCTGGCAAACCCAGGGTCGAACTCAGGGACTAAGGAAAATGGTATGCGGTGATAATTTTCAAGAAGACTTTGCAGTAACCAATAAATAAAATAGTTGTTTTGGGTTGTTGTTTGCGGTATAAAATAAACGTATGCGGCGGAGTTACAAAAGAGTTGATAATACGGAAGATGCGATGAATATGCGGGGAACGGGTTGAGAAGAAGTTTAGCTAACACTTCCTAGGATGCGTTCATGTTATGCGATCATGCAACACACATACAATAGCAAGTCATCTCTCAACGTAAATGCTACGGCTTCTAGTACTAGAACGCATGCGATATATGCGATGAGTCTATAGGACCTACACATAAGCCTCTATTCTTATTTATGCGATGACAAAATGACACACACACAAATAAGGCAACCACATAATATCATAACCTATCTCTAGGGTGCATGCGATGCATGTTGGCAAACAGGGTTTATCTCTAAGTCTCTATCTCTTGCTTATGTAGATCTAATCTTGCTCTCTTGAGTCTAGATTCTAACCTAGCTCTCTCAAGTCTTAGGTTCTTTCTTTAGACTCTCTCTCGAGTAGCTCTAAAGGGGTGTTGGGCACGGCATAAAACAAGATAATCGCATGCAATGAAGATCCTAGGTCATGTTAGCTTAGTTCTTCTCAACCTATTCGATATATTTAGCTACTCCTGCGTGCTCTTAAGAGAGTGAACAGATGTAGATAAGGAAGTTTCATTGTATAGATATAGAGTTGGAATACAAAACAACAATGCAAGATGAGAATAAAGAGCATGGTAGCAATCTTTTGCTTCCTAAGGCTTTTACACTGTCTTTTCTACTCTATTCAAAAGATAGTCTCGCTCTCGCGAGAGTCGGCCCTCTATCTGCTTTTCACGCCTCTGGGTTCTCTCTCAAACTGACCAGAGCGATCTTCCGGCGTCTCTTCCCTTCTCTTGCTCCACCTTCTAAGTAAAAAGGAAAACTATGAACAAGGCTATTTTATCTAAGGGAAAGTTCTCTAACTATCCGAACTCCTTTACTGAAGGTTGCCCTTGGTATTTATAGAGCTTCAGGGTGAAAGACGTCTTCTCTCTTATATTTGCACTGATGGAATGGCATTAATTAGATGCGTCGAATATTTATCACCGAAAAGTTGAGTGTACTTGCTACAGTAGTTCGTTAGCGGCTTGTCAACTTAATTTGGACTCGACTGTCATCAGTTTTCTATCCCATCGTCATTTATTATGCTTTTCGCCCAGATGCGCCCACCAAGTTGCAGCGGCTCTATGCGGCAATCCTTTTTGAACAGATGTTTACGAGAACAAATCACCGCAAAGCCTTGCAGTAACGCTGCGCTCGAAAATTGCTTTCTTGTGATCGCATTTTACGCTTTGCATCAACGCATATTCTGCACAAAAATACAAAAGTTAACTGTTTTTATGCGATGAACGCATGTGACCGCAATGTTACAAACTTAATGCTTTTTGGACGCAATCTTATATATTTTATCAACGCAAACCTGCATTGTTTAATAACTTAGCACTGTAATAACGTGCATTTCTGCCTGTTATCATTATGCAAGAAGATCTCACGATGCAAACCAATGAAAGAAACAGTAGGACATGTTGACACACATCCCTCTCCCACTTACTATAAGTACTCTCTCCATTCACCTTGATATTGACCCATGCAAACACCATCCAAAGAGGGATGCTACCAGGGCGCTCCAAGGCCAAGCATGAGTCCATGGTGTAAATATTAATGGAGAAACGTGAGTGAAAAAATTATGTATCATATAAATCTTTTCCTCCCACTGTCTATTATAACGACCTAGGGTTTAATTAACTTAAAAAAAATACGGCTAATTATTTTTATTAAGTGATTGTTTATGTTTGCTCAAAAGTAATACTTACTTTGGAAAGTTAAACAATTTTGATTAATATTTGTTAAATGCTTTAACAAATGTTAATTAACAATTGCATGCTTGTAGAAAATCTATCTAATTCTTGCCTTAGACAAAAGGTCCCTTATAGATATGTTTACTACAAATTTAATCTTTTATTGAAATCAGTTTAATCATATCAAACCGATTAAAAAAGATTAATCTAATTTCGAATCTCATTAGAAATTTGTGAACTTAGGTCTACATCAATCATATTTTAAAACAATTTTAAAAAATTATTATAACCTAATGTTTGCATGCAACTCTCAATCATATCTATATGATACATGAGCATGCTTTATAATTTAAATCATGCACATACATATATTATAACACTTATAATATAAAATGATCCATGAATATAAATGCATAAACTATGGTGGGTTTTAAAACTATATGACATACAATATTACATATAAAGAACATACATCATATGTATATTTAAAATAAACAATTAATGAACCGGGATAGGACACCTTAAAGGAAAGTTAAAAGGCTAACTATTGCAGCGTAAGAGTCATCCGGTTTGAAGCATCTCAAGAACAGCACGAGCGACTAAAACAACAAATATAGACTCTCTAGCAAAAATTACGCCTAAAACAGGGGCCTTTACAAACCAAATTTATAAACAAAATAAAGCCTTAAAACTAAGTATCCTATCACAAAACATCCATCAACAAAACCACATTCATATTGAAACCATTCATCACATTAATTTTAAACATAATGCAGTAAAACCCACCAACACTGTACAATTTGATTAAATAAAAAATTGAATTTGGGATCAGTAAACCAGCAACCAATCAAATAAACTCTCTTAGAGGAGAACCTTGAGCGGAAGCAAGATCGTTCAAAATCCATTTTTCATTGAATGTAAGTTTTGTAGTAAATCAAGAACAGGATATGTATTTACATAAATTATAGCATCCATTATTAAAGGAAAACTTAGGGTTTCAGAAACTCCTACATTTGATGACTATTCTTCAAGAATCCCTCGAACAATTCACAAATGGATCTCCTTCTCTAAAAGGGACACCACCAAACGGAGCCTCCTGTATTCTCCTGAGGGATTGAGAGATGGCAGGAGGTGTGGGCTCTTCTTTAGGGTTTTGGAAGAGGGAAGGAGATGGAGAGGAGGAGAGCAAGGAGAATAACTTTTCTTCACTCTTTTTTTTTTTTTTTAAGAGAGAACTATTTGCAAGATTGTAACAGCAATAATGGAAGCACAAAGATAATCTAAACACTCTAATTCACTAATTTTAGCAAAATATAAAGCATGCTCTTGCAGAAAACGAGTTTCAAGACATACCTCTTGTAGAACTTCTTTAAAGCTCCTCCTCTAGCTGCTATCTTCTCCACATCTTTTTCCAGACTACCTCAAGATCTTCCCCACTATTCTCTTGGTGCTCTAGATTTAGTTGTGATACTCAAAACAAGCTTGAATCAAGGGATGAAGAAAAAAAGCTCACAGCAGCAATCTAGGTGAAGAACTCTTTCTTCAAACCGAATTTTCTCTAAAATTCTCTATAGATTGCATCCTCGATTTTCACTCCAATCTCTTCATTATATTATATATCAACATGCAAAGGAGAGATTTGCATGAGTTGCAGCTCATGCTTGGAGAAGACAAGGCAAGGAAGATGCTATTTGTGTGAGCAAGTGAAGAGATGAATAATGGAAAATCATTTTCCATTTTTAGTGTTTTGTTTTTTTTCTCTTTTTCAATTTTATCATAAAATCAAAACTTGATTTTATACAATCTATTTTAATTTTAAAATTGGAAAATTTAAATAATTTCATAAATTAATTATTAAATAAAACTTAATTAATTTAATATCAAATATTAAATTAATTTTAAAACATGTCCGTCTTTATATATTTAAATCATATTTAATATATAAATTCTCCTATTCCGTTTAATTCTCAAATTAAACATGTAATTATATCTCATATAATTACTAATTCCCTTAATTCTAATTTGAACGTTTCAAATTAACTTATCACATTATTCTAGAGCTAGTCCGTTACGAGCTAGTAGGGGGACCTCACGGACCTACAAATCATGGGCTCCAACGATCCGAGATTAATTGGCTAAACTCATTAGAAAAAATTAATCCCCATTCGTTAACTAATGGGTCACTCCACTAAAGCCCATAGTTGCACTCCCTTCATGTAGATATATTATGTCCACATGATTTAACCATAACCAGCAAGTCGACCTTTCACAGATTGTTCGTAATAATAACTGGGTCGAATATTTTTTTTACCCTCGAGTTTTACGTCTTATTCCTCAAGTCTCTACTGGTCCTCTAATGAACAATTGGTTTGTGGTCCAATCACTAAACCAAACTCTCTAAACCCAGTGAGAGGGTGGGGCCCCTTGTTCAAGGTCTGGATTCAGTACTTGAGAGAACAACCTTTCTCTTATCCCTAAATCGAGTAGGCATGAACTCCATCTTGCACCCTATGTCCCTAGTTATCTATCCATTCTTACCCCTGAAATGAGAGACTTATTGAGCCAACGCTGTTGAGCCAATCCTCACCTATGCAAATCTAAGGGCAATCCCGAATAAACATGAGTTCATAGTTATCTTAGGATTAAGATCGAGTTACCTAGGTCATCTAGGTGGAATAGTCAGTCTTATATAGTAAACAACGTTATAAAGTAAGAGTGACTTATTTCTTGGTTCTGATCTTATGCAAACTCATTCTATAGGACGCCCCCAATCCTTATGTCATAACATGTATGAATTAGGATCACATCGTATGTAGCAATTTACAACTCTTTAAAACAACTACAGAGTAGGCCGCATCCAACGGTGTTACCAAAATAAGGTACCCAACCTTATTCGTATACTATAGACCATTTTGGCTATTTACTGAACTTGATCCTCTTATGTCTACACATAAAGTTCATGTATTCATATAATAGTCATGGATCTTAGTTTATTGGATTTAGACTTTACAAGTGCAATTCACATATTCAATAACAGTTTTTTAATAAACATCAATAACATCTTTATTGATAATAGAATATGTTTAACATTACAAACTGTGAGTTTTAGGACATACAATCCAACAGGTGGCATGCTATTAACAGCCTCATCAGTAGATGATAACAATGAAATCTTTCCCCTTGCATTTGCTATCATAGATTCTGAAAATGATGCATCTTAGACATGGTCTTTTGAAAACTTACGAAGTAGTTTTGGGGAATGAGAGAATCTAATCATTGTTTCTGATAGGCATTTTAGCATTCTTCAAGGAGTTCTAAGAATGTTTGCTAATGTTGAGTACGAAATGTGTATATAACACCTCTTAAGAAACTTGAAACTTCATTTTAAGGATCCATTGTTTGATAATTATTTCTTTAGTTGTGTTAATGCCTACACTACTACTTGTTGGGTTTTATGTCCTAAAACTCGTAGATAGTAAATGTTATCAATTGATCGTCATCAATAAACAATTATCGATGTTAATTCAATAAATGTTGTTGATTGTGTTGTATTCTATTTTGTCTTAATAACTCGGAATCAAATAAACTAACATCCATAGTTGCCTTATGAGTCTTGAACTGTATGTGGAGACATATAGGGATCAATGTTCACAAAATAGCCTGAAGGGTCTATAGTATAGGGATAAGGACTAAATACCTTATCCTGGTGACACTATGGATATGGCCCACTTTGTATTTGGAAAGAACGCAATGACTCAACGCGTTCGTGTAGGTGACACGCAAGTGGGGGTATCCTATGCAATGGGTTACATAAGAGCAAACCGCGAAATAGTAACCACTAGATGTAACACCATTGACTAGTGTAACTTGTAAAGACATAGATATATATCTTCTATTGCCATAAACTTGATGACATAGATATGCCATAAACTTGACAACATGGAATGTATTCTAATCTTATGATCTTATGTCATACAATGCATGGATGAATGATGACTTTATTTACTTTATGCGATACTACTTCTAGATATGCATTATTAATGAATGCTCTTGTAGTATGCTATGTGTTGTCACAAGTTTCCTTGCGTTGGAACCAAGTATAATTCCACCGCAAGTTTCTCGGTGTGATCCGAGGTCGAACACAGAGATTGTTTTAGGTTACATGCGTTACATTTGTGATATATGCGACTAGGGTTTTTCAATTTATAAAAGTTGTGTGCACAAGTATTTAAAAATGTGATAAAGTAAATATAAGCAATAAAATGCGATAATAAAGTAAATTGCGATAAAAGAAAAGTGCGATAAAATAAACCTAAGCTATGATGATACAAGATACAGGTTACATGATACAAGATACCGAGGTTGAGATTGACTGTGAAGATTATACAAAGATCATGTTATGCGGTGGCAAGGCTTATGTGCGAAGCAAAAAGAGAAAGGATAATTAGTACAAACATCGCAAGTTCCTTAATTGCGTTAAAGACATAACTACGGTTCCGTTTTCCCTTGGCGTACACCTCTCGGTGATCGGTCGCATTCCCACATCTCTATGGTGAAACAAGGATGAACGTAATGAACACAAGGTTGCTTCCATCTCTGGAAGTACTTCTCGCTTTAGTTAACGCATTCTTCTAACTTTCTCTCGACATATCAGAATGGCACTTTCACTTCTGCTCTCACAAGTGAAGATGTAGTCTAGCATGCTTTAGCTAAACATCTTTATTTCTTTAGCACAGATTAAGTCACTTGTTTAATTCATATTAATCACCAAGGGATTAAGAAAACATCGTAGAGAAAGCGATTAATGGAGGAACGGAAGTAGACAGAAAGATAGATATGACAATGATCAAGACATTTAACTATATAATCAAGCGTCTGATACATGATTGTGAATGAAGAGATTAAGAAAATGAAATACAATTGATGAATAAGAGTTAGAAACAAATACAGATGAGTGCCAACGTCTTGACACGGATCTGGATGGAGAAATCGCTTTCCGGCGTGTGGATCGAATGGAAGGAAGAGCTTCCCTCTCAGGCTTGCTCATCCGGTAGCAGAGATCCAGTACAGAGCTTCACGGCGGGGATTTGGCAGATTTGCACTGAGACTCACCTCTCGGCCTTGTCTCTTCTCTTCCCAGATTTTCTTCGATCAGCACTCAACTCAGCCTCTCTCTCAATAGCCTCGTATCAAATAGCCCCCATATCAAGTATATCTTTTCAGTGAATTCTATGAGGGTATTTATAGGCGGAAAGCTTTGACTCTTTGACTTGTGGACCCCACTTTATTGTTATAGAAATTCTGAAAATGGTGGAATAAATATTCCTTCTGTTATGCAATCAGTCCGTCGAATATACACAACGGTTAGTTATACACGTGTCACAATCCTCCGCATTTGCATTGCTCATTTGCATCTTTCGATCATGTGCTCGCATGCGGTGTTGTTTTTATTACCGCATGCAGTTGAAATTCAGCTCTAGATCGACTATCGCATGCGCCGCCGTTGCATTGATCGTTTCTTCATTGTTGATTGACGGGTGCAATGCGACAGAGATGCGTTGTTCAGTTTCTCTTTGAGACTTGAACGCAAGCGGTGACTTGATTTCCCGTAAAACAAAATAGAAATATTCTTTTCTTCCATCTTGATGGTGTTAGTGGGTGTATTTTCAATAATTCATAATTATTGTATTTCTTAGCTAATTTCCATACAATCGACGCATATTTAATCTCTTTTGGCCGCAATATCTGAATAAGGCAGCATAAATAACTTGTATTTCTACAAGTTATCTGTGAAACCCGGATTTCCATTGTCCCTACTTAAGTAGGTAGTTAAGGAAATTAACTAAGTGAAAGTTAAATCCTATGTTAAAGTGAAGGAAATTTCTAAGTGTTGAATAGATTTTCGTTGAGTAGCTTTGAGTTAAACTTTAGTTGATGAAAATTGACTAAGTGTTGGACTAGGCATTGCTATGCATTGGTCATAAGATCATAGAGAGCTTACTTGGGCAAAGGGAGAATTGGAAGTAAGAGTAACACATGCCTTGGAGGTTAGACCAACACATTAGATCCAATGGATGCGTTAGAAGAGTTGTGATGGATGTGTTGGTGGTGGTATGCATTGGTGAAGGAAGAAAAATGGAAGTGATGCGTTGGAAGGTTTGATGGCACAAGGGTAGGCGAGGACTCGGGCAAGGCATGCAGCATGCGTTGAGTGCCCATGCACAGCGCACAGCCCATGCGTCGAGCAGGCCAAGCGCTGCCAAATGCCCAGCCATGCGTCAAGCAGCCTCGGCCAGATGCCCAGCTATACATCGAGCAGCCTCAGCTAGACGCCCAGCTATGTGTCGAGCAACCTCAGCCAGACGCCCAGCCATGCGTCGAAGTGTCTCGGCTAAACTGCCAAGCGATGCATGCCAAGCTACCGTGCCGAGTGGCCATGCATCAAACGCTCCTGCCCATGCGTCAAGTGGCCAGCCTATGCAGCGAGCGCCCTGTCAAATGGTCATACCTATGCGTCGAAGAATCAATGCGGCCAAGCAAGCCTGCGAGCGATGGCCAGTGCCTATGCAATATGCCCATGCGTCGAGTGATGACCAGTACCTATGTAGCATGCTCATGCGTCGAGCGGCTAGCGCTTATGCCAAGCACCATGCGCCTATGCTGAGCAAGCCTTGCGATGATACCTAGTGAGCCATGCGTCGAGGATGAGCAGCCACCCTATGTGTTGGTGATGGCTGGTTCTTGTGATGGCTAAGTTGGATTGTGATGGTAGTGAGTTGGCTTGCTATGCGTGGATTATAGACTATGCGGTGATGGCCTAATATGCATTGCACATCCAAGGGTTTGTGGACGCATAAAAAGGATGAACTCATGGAGGATGTCATCCGGACATGTGGCTTGTTAAGAGGAATTCTTAAACCTTAAGCAAATTAGGTGGATGCATATGAAGACATGTAAAGGATGAGGGCTATGTGTTGGTAAAAGGAGAAGAAGACACTTTGGCTTATGCTGATGCAAGATTGCGTTGATGGTGTAAGGAAGAGACACTTGGTCATGCGACCAAGTAGGAGGTGTCGATCGTGGAGCAATCTTGGACGCCTATAAATAGGGCCAAGGACTTCAGATGAGAACTCAAATTCTCTTCGAACATAAAGAAGAGTGTGTGAGGACTAATTGGGAGAAGACCATGCGTTGGTAGTAAGACCATGCGTTAGTTAAAAGGTTCCAAGAGGGGAGATGCTGTCGGGCAGAAAAGACAGGAAGTAACATCAACTTGGAACGAGGAGTTCTCCCAGAATTCTCGTGCGTTTAATGTGATTTCAAAGCCATATGAAATCTAAAAGAGTCTAGTTTTCATGGTGGGGCTTCCAGAGAATAATCTCCAAGGAATAGGGCTGGAGAATAAGGAAAAGACAAAAGGGTCGAGCTATCGGGTAAGCTGAGCCAGTCTTAATATTTTTATGATTCCTTCCAAATCACGAAGAGTTATGAGCTAAGATTTTATGGTAAGCTTCCTGAGACATTTTAGAACATGTTTTCAAAAGAGAGGATCTTAAAATAAGGTCTGGAACTATGAGTAATCTAAGCTGATATTTGAATCTGGAATTTAGGATTCAAAAGGGAAACCAAGGAAACCTAAGGAACTTCAAAAAGGAAAGTTCCTAACCAACCAAGATGAGTGGTTATTGCGTTGTTGTATTATTGATGTAATTTCTATATATAGGTAAATATATATAAGGGATAGTGTTAAATTGGCATGATCAGGCATATATGTTTGTCTTGTTATTATGCTTGTTAAGATATTGCTTGTATGTTTATTTTGGAAACTAAAATCGTACCCGGGATATATAGTTAGCATGCTTGAAAAGGTACTTGGCGGAAAAGTATAGTCGGCTTCAGTCTGCAAGAAATGATAGTCGGTGACAACCGGCGGGAAATATAGTCAAGTTATCTAAGCATAGCTAGCAGGAAAATAGTCGATGTGCACATTGGTGGGATAATAGGGTACAGGGAAAGTTTCCACAGGAATTGTTGATATATTGCTTGAGTATACGTGTGAAAATACTGGGGAAAACCTAGGATCATGCTAGGGATAACCAATGGTAAAGCTGGGGATGTCTTATTATGTGATAACCAGCGGTCAAGTTGGGATTATTTGTTTTAACCAGTAGTTGAGCTGGGGATAATCCAGTGGCCTGGTTGGAAGAATAATATTGAACTTGTGGTAATGTACTCATTGATTATGTACTAATTTCCCAAAAGTATATTTCTGTAATCAAAGTTATTGTTTATTTAAAGATACCACTCACTGGGCTTTATAGCTCACGTTTTCCATGTTTTATGTTTTAACCCCCCCCCCCCCCTCTAAAGTAGCGAAAAGTGAGAAGTTCCAGGGTGCTGCTAAGGTCAAGGTCTGCCACATTCCACAGTTACACTTCCGGAGGGTTTTACGGTTGTTATTGTAAACTTTGTTGTTAAGTCTTTGAGTTGTATAAACGTTATATTGTTGTAAAATAAAAATGGGCCTACTTAATCGCTGTAGTTTGCCTCCTTGACTTAATCAATTGGTTGTTGAATCTGTACATTGGTATCAGAGTTATTTCTGCAAGAGTTATTAGGCAGTAAGTGTCAACCAAAGGGTTGATACTACTATTAGTCACACCTTTTCCTAGCTAAGAGGGTAGTCTAGGGCGGGGTGTGACATTATCACACCCCCAAATTTAGATATATGCTTGTCCTCAAGAATATCTTCCACTAAGGCAATAATGCTCAATTCCTATCCTATATTTTTGCATCGATTGGTTGCTCCGAATGTTACACTAAGGCACATTGCTTGTCCTCTAGTTTTTAAATAGAATGTTTACCTCTTCTTTGTCAAAACAATTTGATGCGTCTATATGCGGTGGTCAAATCTTGCGCCATTTCTTAGAGACTGTTGATCACGGTTACACCCTTCGTTTTGGCTTATTTCCACGGGTATCATGCGAACATCCAACCACGGTTGTGTGCGAATTTCAACTTTAACTCATGATATTCAGAGGAGTTGTCTCTTGCATTCTTTTATTTTTTTTTCTATTTATTATTTTTTTTCCTCTCTCTTCATACTGCGCTGTTCTTGGAAACCCACCTTCGTTTCGGCTTGCTCCCATGGGTGTCATGCGAACATCCAACTATGAGCAAATTCCTTTCACAACTAAACTCTTATCAGGTTGGAAACATTTTTTGAGGTTTTTCCCTTGCGCTGACATTGGAGTTTGGTATAAAAAAAAAATTTGACAGAAAATGAACGAATTTCCTTAATGACCATATATTCTTGATCTCATCTGCTCAGACCTTCCCCACCCCCAAATTTAGATATGGCAAGGTCCTCGTTGCATTGTTTGGATAGACTAGACAAACACTTAGAAAAAATTCAAAAAGAAGGTTTGAGTAGAACTTTGAAAGATAAAAGGTAAAGTACTGCTAAACTAAGAATTAACTAAGTGTCAACATATAATACATCATGGCAGCGCAATGAAGAACGCAAAAATAAAAGATCAAGAACATCACAAAAATTGACAAAGGACGATAAAGAAAAAGGCACAGGCAAATGGAGTGAATAAGTACTCAATTGTATTGAATATTAACTAAGTATACAAATAAGTACAAACTAATACAATACAAAAATTGTTGCATGTACAAAGAGTCAAAGAAATTTGTTAACTTATAAAAATAAATGAATTAAAATCAAAATACAGAATGGCCGCAAAATAAAATAAATGTAAAGATTAATGTTGAGGAGCAGGAGGATCTGGAAGAGGGTTTTGAGGTGGTGCAAAAGGAGCTTCT
Source organism: Benincasa hispida (assembly GCF_027475165.1). NCBI lineage: Eukaryota > Viridiplantae > Streptophyta > Magnoliopsida > Cucurbitales > Cucurbitaceae > Benincasa > Benincasa hispida. Next base: position 41,054,700 of record NC_143487.1, read on the forward strand.
TCGAAAATCAAGTGCTGCATGAGATGCGAAGGCACCATGGGACCATGAAGATATGCTGTGAGAAAATTGAAGTACCCATGGTTGCGCTCCGCAAGCTGTCTTTGGTGGCGATTGATCGTATAAGTGTTGCGTTGAATATTGATCAATGCCAGCTTTGATGTGGCAGCACTGCGCTATATATCATCAACTTGTTCCATTACCACCTCAAATCTCTGGTCGAAAAAGGTTTGTTGCTGAGCGAAGAGTTGTTGATGTTGGAAGAGAAGTTGTTGTTGTTGGGCCAGAAGTGACCGCATTTCTACTAACTCAGTAGCCAGGGAGGTGATGGAAGGTTGTGCCTATGATGTTTCACCAGCAACGTTTTGGGGTTGGGCAGAGGTGCCTTCACCCAAATCGTGTGGGTCATCAATATGGGGAGTTGCGGTGATGATGATAAAGGTGAAGTCGGGGCTACTAGGTATAAGGTTGGAGAATTGAGACAAGAAGAAGATTGGTAAAGTGCTCGTGGAGTGGAGAAGAAGGTTGTGCGGGTGGGCTTGGAGGGTGGATTACTAAGGATAAGGGGTCCAAAGGTTCTGGATCATGCGTTGGTGATTCTTAGACTTTTTCCTTTCCCTTGTCATTTGTGCGTTGTCTCTTTGGCTTGGGCTCTTGCGACGCATTCAAATCAATGGCGGGCCTCTTCAAAGAGAGCTCTAGGCAGTGTGGGGAGTCCTTGAGAAGCATCCTCAGGATCTTGATGTTGATTAGGTCGTGGACTTCGTGCATGGGTTTTTCATCAATGCCTACGCCCATTGACAGGCACAAACTTGAGACAGTCCATGGAAAGAAGTATTGTCCTCTGATATGCCCCATCAATGCTTTGAGCTGTCTTGCGATCAACTGCCCTACATCGATTGGAATGTCGCGTGCGATGTAGTATAAAGCCATGACTCAATCGCTTGAAATCTTTTTATCATGCGTTGTTGGGATCAGCCGCTTCTTGACCAAGTAAACCCAAAGCCTTCCCTCCAGAAGCAATCACTTAGACGCCAGGGTACGGATGCCTCTGAGTGAAACCGTCCACTTTGTGCCCGATTGCATTAACACTCGCAGCACGTCTTCCATCTGTTGTTACGTGGGATCATCAATGATTTTATTGCCCGGTGCATCCAGGTTGTGCTTCATTTGGTATAGCTCATTGATGTCCCTTGCGCTGAAGGACACCGTCTCCCCTTTAAAGGTCACCACATCTCTGGTGTCGTGTAGACGTCCGTGGTAGAAGTCCCTCACTACCTCTGGAACAACAATGGCTGGGCATTGACAAAAAGAGTCCCATCCATGTTCCACTATCATGCTCGTGACGAGGTCTGGTAGTGGCGTTGGCACAGGGTAAAAGCCCATCTCCATCAACATGTTGTCATTTTCTTTTCTCTTTAATGGATGCCTCTTCGCCAACGCGAGCTCGCTACTCTCTGCGATTACTCTGCCCTTATCTTTAGCCAATGCAAGGCAGACTACTTTTCTTTGTCTCTTTTCCCACTCTCTGCGTTGTTCCTTCTTCTCGCGTTCCGCGAGTTCTTTACCCTTCTTCTTTTGCAAGCGCCGCTTGTTGGCTTCGCACTTCCTTTCCTTCTCTTCTCTCATTCTCCTCTCCTCTTCTGCCTTCTTTGTCTTCTCTTCTTCTTCCTCTTCTCTTTCTTCTCTCTCAAACTCTTCTATAAACTGCTCGGAGGCCAGCAAAAGACGTTGTTCCTCTTCACACCACCTTATCTCTTCGACTCTTGATTTTTCATTATTGCGGTGCACCTTCTCATCATGCAGTCTTCTTCTTCGATCACCCTCTACGATGATGAGTTGGGCCCGCGCCATTTTCTCTTCTTTATCTTCTTCCTCTTTTCTCCTTCTTTCCTCTTCTTCTATTGCATTGATCAAAATTTGACGGTCAATAGTACACCCTTGCGGTGCATTCTCCCTGCAACGCCGCATAAGGGGGGTATCTTCTCCTTCTTCGCCTTCGCCGGTCGCAACCAATTGCATTGTTTCAGGTTGCGCCGGCTCCCTTAATTGCACTGGTTTTCCCTATCCTCCCTTACAAAGGTAGATTCTCCATCCATCTCAGGGCTCTCAACCCTCTTCATCTTTTCTTCTTCCTTCTTCAAGCGTCTTTCCTCACGCCTGCGCTCTCTCCTTTCTTCCTTCTCTTTCCTCTTCCTTTCCTTCTTGGCCTCCTCATCTTCTTCATCTTCCTTTTCTTTATTCTTTTTCTCTTTGCGATGATGAGATGGCTCTTCTTTTTCTTCTTTTTCTCCTCAACCACCTCTGGTTGCTTCTCTACCGCAACCTCCTCCAACGTAACTTCCTCCACCGCAACTCTGGAGGGTCCTTCATAGGTTTCTACGTTGGCAATCACCTCAGGATTCTCTAAGGCCAGAGTGCTTCTTCTGGTCTCTTCTTCCACCACTTCTTCCATCACCGCCACTTCCTCCGTCACTGCCACCTCCTCCGTAGGCAGTGGTTGGTTTACAACCCTTGCCTCGAGTAATCCTCCTCCATGCTTCAGGTTACTAAGAATATTTCCAAATACCTCTTTATCATCACGTCTCTTTTTTTCGCTCTCAGTGGAGACTGCTGGAGTTGGGGTGGGGTGCTTTTAGTGCTTTGCCCCTCTTGAAGTGAGGTAGTCTGATGACTAAAGGGTTTCGCCGGGGTCTACCGGTGATTCTAGGGACACTGTGTGGTTGGGCAGCAAGTCAGTGACTGGCAGCAAGGAATGTTGCCTCTCGCATGGAGATTTGGTCAGTGGAGGGTGTTGAGGGTGAAGCAGAATGCTGGGAAGTTTGGTCGGCCATGGATGCTTAGGTAATGGACTAGAAAATCGATAGGGTTTCTAGGTTAGAAGAAAGCTCGGTATGCAGGCCGCTAGGGTTTTCAGATTGCAAAAAGAGGTAAAGTGTTTTCACAGACGAGGAAGTGGCAATTTATAGGTTGGGCCTCAGTGGGCTCAACGTTATTTTTGTGGTGGCAGGCCTCGAGATACTCAAAAGGCCCACCGATTGCACTCCCCTCATTTATGAGATTTCAGAGTAAACGTCCTTTCGTCTGGTCACCCATCATTTCTTTGGAATACGAAATGATTGGACTTTTCAAATTTGCAAAAAGAATTTTCTTTAATGTTTTATTTGAATGGACGCAAGGTAAAGATTAACGCAATGTGTTCACCAACGCAAATGCATCTTCACAGAGGACAGGCAACAACGCATGCATCCCCGCAACACACCCCTTAACTAACGCATTTCTGGAGGATTGAGTGTACAATATTTCTACCAGCGCAACACTACCTCAACATAGTGCATTTCGCTAAGGATGGGCAAAGGACACATGCACGCGCAACATACCCCTCAACTCAACGCAGTTGAGTTGGGTGAATGCAAAGCGTATCTTGTTGGTTCAAGATGCGTCCATTATCGCCTTGCATACTGGTTGTTGATTGTTTTATTTTATTTCTTTTCATAATTTTTATTATTATTATTTTTTTCTTTTCTTTTTTCTTTTTTTTTTTCATCAACGCAAGCTGCCATGACTTGCGGTAATAAATTTTTCCTGATTTCTCACTCATTCACCAATTAAAGAATAACGCATTAACTACAGAAAGTAAAGGAAGTAAAGACAGCACGGAAATAAATGCAAGAAAATCAAATGAATCTTAAATTCATAAAGTCATGAAACAAAGTAAATGAAGCAGTAAAGACAAAGTTCAGAAATTCATAAAGACAGGAAATAAAGAAAGCATTTAAACATAGATGTGAGATATGGACTGGAAGATGATTTCCCTTGAATGAGCGCAATCCACACCTCTGCAGGCAGTTCAGCTTGCATGCCCAATGTTCTAGGGACATTTCTCCTTCCCATTAGATCCTAGGGCTTCAGAGTTGTTGGGCAAAGTTCCTGGTGCTCCATTTCTCAACTCAGATGCCAGTTGGCCCACTTGGATCTCAAAGTTTCGAATTGAAGACGCTTGCGCCTGCATTACTACGTCATTTTTGTCCATATACTGTTTAAGTAGGGCCTTCAATGAGCTTCCAAAGGTATTTGAAGATGAGGGTTTCTGATTATGCGATTTCCTTCGTTGCCCCTGGTTTGAATTATGGTGAAAATGAGGAGGGTTCCCTCGACTACCACTCTGATGGTTGATTGGCCTGGCTTGGTTAGGATTACCTCCCCAACCGAAGTTAGGATGGCTCCTCCAGCCAGGATTGTAGGTGTTGCTGAAGGGGTTGTTTTGGATAGCGCATACCTATTGGATATTTGATGGGCATATTTCTGCTACATGAGACCCTCCACAATTAAAATAACTTATTACGGCCACTTAAGCCGGTGCAGCGGGTTGCACTGATTGTTGGGAGATGGCTCCTTGATTGATTGCCATCGATTGAAGTATGGAGGTCACCGCGGCCATCTGTGCAGCCAATGTGGTCATTGTCTCCGTAGGGACAATGGCAGTTTCATTTTTTCTTCTTTCGACGCCTCTGCCTCCATAGCCATCATCAATCCAGTCATCCATGTTCCGCAATATGCGGTCAAGGATGACCTTGGCCTCAATATATGTCTTGTCCATGAAACCTCTTGTCGCGAAAGCATCAACAACAGCCTGCGTCGATCTGTTCAGGCCGTTATAAAATGTCTCCATCAAAACGCAATCAGGTATCCCGATATGCGGGCAGTTCTTCACCAATCTTCAAAGTGCACTCAAGTGGTGCTCAGGGTCTCATTGTCCATTTGTTCAAAGTTCAGCACGTTCTTTCATTGCCTTACATTGACGGCCGGTGGGAAGAACTTCTTCATGAATTGTTCAACCAGCTGATCCCATGATGTAATCTCATTCGGCTCCAGTGAGTGAGCCCACCTCTTGGCTTCATCCCTCAAGGTGTAAAGGAATAAATACAATCTAATATTTTCCGGGGTAATGCCAGGTAATGAGAAGTTGCCGCACATTTCGACAAAACTGGTCAGGTGGGCATGCGGGTCTTCACCTTGCAGACCCTCAAATTGCCCTGCGTTCTGGATCATTTGTAGCATGACCGGTTTTGTTTCGAACCTTGCGTTCTCCTCAACAATAGGCCTCAAAATTCTGGGTGAAAAGTCGTAAGGGTTGGTCACCGCATAGTTTCTCATGGAAATGTTGAGGTCAGCGGCTAGGAAAACAGGATCCTGCGTTGGCCGTACTGCCCCTTGATTTCCTATGGGAGCCATATTATCGTTATTATCTGCCATATTAGCTGCTTTCTTTCACCTTGCTCGATTCTGACATGCCCGTGTGTGAAAGGTACGCTTGATCTCAGGGTCAGCTTCAAATTCTTGTTTGGTACCAGTACTCATAAACTGTCAGACTGATCTCCGCGTTGAACAGCCAATACAACGAGATCTGTCCTGCAAAATACCACAAACATACTCAAACAATAACCGTTAACCAATCCCCGGCAACAACACCATAAACTTGTAACTTGTAAAGACATAGATATATATCTTCTATTGCCATAAACTTGATGATATAGATATGCCATAAACTTGACAACATGGAATGTATTCTAATCTTATGATCTTATGTCATACAACGCATGGATGAATGATGACTTTATTTACTATATGCGATACTACTTCTAGATATGCGTTATTAATGAATGCTCTTGTAGTATGTTGTGCGTTGTCACAAGTTTCCTTGCGTTGGAACCAAGTATAATTCCACCGTAAGTTTCTCGGTGTGATTCAAGGTCGAACACAGGAATTGTTTTAGGTTACATGCATTACATTTGTGATATATGTGACCGGGGGTTTTTCAATTTGTAAAAGTTGTGTGTACAGGTATTTAAAAATGTGATAAAGTAAAGATAAGCGATAAAATGTGATAATAAAGTCAATTGCGATAAAAGTAAAGTGCGATAAAATAAACCTAAGCTATGATGATACATGATACAAGAAACCGAGGTTAAGATTGACTGTGAATATTATACAAAGATCGTGTTATGCAGTGGCAAAGCTTATCTGTGAAGCAGAAAGAGAAAGGATAATTAGTACAAACATCGCAAGTTCCTTAATTGCATTAAACAAATAAGTACGGTTCCGCTTTCCTTTGTCGTACACCTCTCGGTGATCGGCCGCGTTCCCACATCTCTGTTGTGAAACAGGGATGAACGTAATGAACGCAAGGTTGCTTCCATCTTTGGAAGTACTTCTCGCTTTAGTTAACGCATTCTTCTAAGCTTCTCTCGACAGATTAGAATGGCACCTTCACTTCTGCTCTCACAAGTGAAGATGTCGTCTAGCATGCTTTAGCTAAACATCTTTATTTCTTTAGCACAGATTAAGTCACTTGTTTAATTCATATTAATCACCAAGGGATTAAGAAAACATCGTGGAGAAAGCGATTAATGGAGGAACGGAAGTAGACAGAAAGATGGATATGACAATGATCAAGACATTTAACTATATAATCAAGTGTCTGATAGATGTTTGTGAATGAAGAGATTAAGAAAATTAAATGCAATTGATGAATAAGAGTTAGAAACAAATACAGATGAGTGCCAACTTCTTGACACGGATCTGGATGGAGAAATCGCTTGCCGGCATGTGGATCAAATGGAAGGAAGAGTTTCCCTCTCAGGCTTGCTCGTCCAGTAGCAGAGATCTAGGTATAGTGCTTCACGGCGGGGATTTGGCAGATTTACACTGAGACTCACCTCTCGGCCTTGTCTCTTCTCTTCTCAAATTTTCTCCGATCAGCACTCAGCTCATCCTTTCTCTCAATAGCCTCGTATCAAATAGCCCCCATATCAAGTATATCTTTTCAGTGGAGGGTATTTATAGGCAAAAAGCTTTGACTCTTTGACTTGTGGACCCTACTTTATTGTTATGGAAATTCCGAAAATGGTGGAATAAATATTCCTTCTGTTATGTAATCAGTCCGTCGAATATGCACAATGGTTAGTTGTACACGTGTCACAATCCTCCGCATTTGCGTTGCTCATTTGCATCTTTCAATCATATGCTGGCATGCGATGTTGTTTTTATTACCGCATGCGGTTGAAATTCAGTTCTGGATCGACTGTCGCATGCGCCGTCATTGCATTGATCGTTTCTTCATTGTTGATTGATGGGCGCAATGCGACGGAGATGCGTTGTTCAATTTCTCTTTGAGCCTTGATCGCAAGTGGTGACTTGATTTCCTGCAAAATAGAATAGAAATATTCTTTTCTACCATCTTAATGATGTTAGTGGGTGTATTTGCAATAATTCATAATTATTGTATTTCTTAGCTAATTTCTATATAATCAACGCATACTCTCTTTTGGCCGCAATATCTGAATAAGGCAGCATAAATAACTTGTATTTCTACAAGTGCTTAACTAGTTTGGTTCCTATTTCAATTGGATGACCTAGGCAACTTAGTCTTAATCCTGAGTGTATTATGAACTCTTGTTCATGAGGGATTATCCTTTGATTTGTATAGGTGAGAATGCTCAGTTTGCCGACTCAATAAGCCTAATTTTGGGGACAAGACTGAGTGAGGAGCTGGGAACATAATAATACAAGATGAAATTCCCTCATTCCCAACTTCAGGGTAAGTAGATGAATGTTCCCTTAAGTTGTGTCTTTGGGACTTGAACAAAGGATCATACCCCCTCATTGGTCGGAAAGGGGTTTCTCTTTATTGGTTGGACCATAAACAGGTTGTTCGTTAAAGGAGCACTGGTACTTAAGGAGTCAGAGGTAACCCAAGGGTAGAACAGTAATTTGACCCAGTAGGCATTAGAACACTCGTGAAGGACTAATTTGTTGTTATTGTTTATATTCTGGATACAGAAATATATCTACAGTGCGAAGAGTGCAGCTATCGGTCTTTAGTGGAGTGCTCAATAGTTAATGAATATTGATTAATTTAATTAAAGAGTTTAATTAATTAATCTCATATCATTAGAGCTTTTAATCTGTATGTCCATAAAGTCCCCTTGTTAGCTCATTAAAGGAAAAGAGAAATGATTTGAATTGTTCAAATCAATTGATGCAATAACATATTAATGAGATTAATATGATATATTCAATTATAGACCTAATCTATAATTAAGAAAGAAATATTTGAATAGGATTCACGTATTAAATTCTTATGAATTTGATTCATAAAGAATTAATTAATTAATTTTGAGAGGTGGAGGCAAATAAACATATGATGTTTATTAATTAATTAAATATATATTAATTCGGATTTAATATGGTTATTTTACTAATGGACTAATTAATTAAATAATGGTTATTTAATTAAATTAGCCCTAAGGGTAATTTTGGAAAGCTATGGAGAAGATCTCCATATAAATTTGTTATTTTGCCCAAATTAGGGCACGGGAAGAATTCATTTGGTGAAATGAAACCCTAGCTTCCAAATTAATCTCCTCTCAAAATTTCTGTTCTCCATATTCTTTATTCTTCTTCATCATCCAAAGTGTAGAGACCACTCTCCTAACCTTTGATTCCTAAGAGAATAACAAGGTCTCACTTACAGTAATGTCCATTGTTCGTTGGAGAATCGTTATGGACAAGACAACGAGGGAATCGACGAAGGTATGTGATATTCTTCTTCCCCTTTTTACTCTTCAATTAGCATGTTGATTTATTACATGTTTGTCCCCTGTTTAGTTCTGTTTTATGTGTTGATTTTGTTTCATTTAAATTGAAAAATCGAAATGCAAGACATTCACACACTTTCACTTGGGATTCGATCCCAACAATTGATATCAGAGCCAATTTCTTGCATTTCGCTCTTCATATTTTTTAAACAAAATCTAGCTTAAAGGTAGGGTTTCTATTCTACATTTTGAATGTTCGAGCATCGATTTGCAATATTCAATGTTTATGAGTTTTGGCACATAGTACTTGTATTTTAATTTGAATAAAATGTAAAGGTCCATTGTATTTTGGGCATTTAAAGTTTTTCTTCGAGTTTGTAAGTCCATGTCGATCGTGGAGCAAGTGTTGCTAAAAAAGGGGCATTCTACCCAACAACGTCATTGCGATATGAGGTGGAAGGCGCGATGCTTTGTCTATTCGAGACTGATGTGCTACTGCAGGCGCTGCAATTAGTATATATAAAAATCGCGCCTTTAAATGTTATCAAATTTTTTGTTGGTTTGTTGGTTGTAGCCTTTGCTTGGTGTCGTGTGTTCAAGTTTTGCTAATGTATTTTTTTTCCTTTGTTTTTTTGTGTTTTTTTTATTTCAATTAATTAGATTAATATAAATTAGTTATATTAATTTAATTAATTTTAGAGTGTCAAAATCCTGTCCAATTAATTACTAATTAATTTAATTATGCATGAGATATACGATTTAAATTAGTGTTGAATGGTGCATAATGTATGTCATTTAAATTAAAATCCCACTTAGGATAAACATGTTCATGCATCATGTCCAAATATAAATGTTATATTTTTAGATGCATGATTAAATTAACATGCTCATGCATCTTAATATAAATATTATATTATTTAGATGTATGGTACATTAAGCATGTTTATGCATCATACAATGTTATATTGTTATGATGTAGGATGACATGATGGTTGATGATGGTTAATGATTGTTAAATACAAGAGTTATATTTTACAATGAAAAAGGAATTTGCATTGTGCATGACACTACTTAGATTAATATAAACGATATATTTGTTCAATGACACAAATGCAAATGTATAGATTTTATATTTCATTATTTTATAACAGTTATGAGTATAATGAAATTAGAATTAAAATTTATAACTAAGAGTTGCATGCAAATATAGGTCCAAATTAATTTTAAATGGTTTAAAATTAATTCATCTAGACTTATGTTGGAAGTTTTTCTAATGAGATTATAAATAGATTAATCTTTTAATTTGTTTTGATAGGATTAAAATGAATTCCGTTGAAAGATTAAATTTATAAGATAATTGCCAATAAGGGACCTTTATCTAAGGAATGTTTTGTTCAAGCGGGGGTATTTAAGCTCACGGAAATAGAACACCTCCATCTGGAAACCAATCTGGAAGGTGAATTGAGCAAATATTTTATAAGCATGCAATAAAGGATTGATTTTATTATAGAGATTAATAAATGAAATCAAGTATTGTTAAATCATTCAATATAAATGTATATTGAGCAAATTAAAAGGACTTAGATAAATTCATTAGTCGGTTTTACTAAGTATAATAAAACCATAAAAATTATATGCTCGGCTTCGTGTCGCCCTAGGCGTGGCCTCCCTTCGGAAAGTGTTTTCATGGGTCAATAAAAAGGTGAATATAGAAAGAGTGCATATTAAGTGGGAGAGAGACGCATGTCAATGTATCCTATGGTCTCCTCCATTAGGTTGCATCGTTGATTCCTATGGTCCGCCTGCACGTCGTCCTGGAATAACCATCCCTTCAAGGGCCTGATCATAGGAGTCAAAACAATGCAAACTCCAACAGTGGATAGGGTTTCTTAGGATAATCTTCAACAGTTGTCTTTCGCATCCCCTCCTAGATTCCCTTTCAACCTAGAAGGAAGTGTGAAGACAGTAGATGCCAATCTTTTTATGACATCTACTACCCATTCCCCCTTAAAAAGTTTACCTTAGGCCTAGCATATTGGTTAAGCACTTAATTACAAAAACATAAAATTTTCGCTAAACAATTCCATTAACCATACAAAATACTTAGAGACTCCAGGCACACAGAAAATACATACAAACATATTACAAACACAACCATCTCCAGGATTACTCAGTAGTGGGCTCTCAACTTAAGTCGGTTTCTAGTCCCTAGTATGCATATGAAAAACTTAGCAAAATAAGGTAAAGACCTAAAGTTTCTCTTTGACCCTCAAAACTTGATCTACTCGTGTGGCAGACTGGCATATCAGCTAGGCTCTGGGGTGTAGGCCGTTATCTGGAAGGAAAAAGAAACATTGGAAAAGAAAAGTGAGCTAATAGCCCAATGAGTGACTTATTTTAAAATTTAATCAACAAATGTCATTAAAACGTATAACTTCTTTAGAAGTTCAGGGTTTATATATGTTTACATCATAAAACATAAAAATCATCATAATAATTAAAAACCCTGAAAACCATGTTCTCACTACAAGAGAACCTCCTTCACTCATCAATTCTTAATTGAGGAGATCCCTTTTACTCAATCACTCAATGTCGAGAATCCTTGGTTGGTGTGGAGTAATCTCAACACAACTAACGTCGATAACACCTACGTGCACGGGGTTATGCCACAAAAGCTACTCATATACCCTGGATACACCATACCTGATGGAATACAAGACATACGCAGCGGAATTGGGATCTAATTACACTCTAATTGCTTCTAAATTAAAGGATAATAGTATGCAATTGAAGGAAAAACAGTGAATTAAAAGTGTAGAGATGCTACCTTTGAAGCTCCCGAAAGCCGCTTCTCCTCGTTGAATCTCGACCCGAACTCTTTTGGACCACCACTATAGTTGACCTACTATCCTCTGGACTCAGAACCGAGTTGTGAGACCCGGTGGATGAAGAGAACCGAGAGAGAAAAAATAGATGAAAATAAGGAATGGAATTTTGAGTAGGTTTGGGTGTTTCCTTTTTTCTTCACAAAGTTGTAATTTTCCAGCCAAATATCAGAAAACTAATATTCAAAATGGCAAAAGTCTTTTAACTAAATTGAAAAGCCCAATTTATAGAAAAAAAAGGCATGCAACAATTATATGAAAAAACTTCACAAAAAACCCAACACCTAGAATCTACTCACTTAGTGGGCTTAATGTCTCCACTATAAGCCAACACCTAGCCCACTATTTTGTTAATGGAATTATCCAACAAAAGTTTGGATTTTCCCACTAACTATAGTCAAAGAGCAAAATAGTCATTTGGTGAAAGTCAAACTTTGACCAAAAAGTCAACATTTTGACTTTTTATGATTTTTCTCGTGTTGACTAATTTTGACCTCCTGAGCATGAATCCACATTCATTTTCTCGAAATTCAAATCACATTTGAATATAAGGTCGGTCAAAGTTTTGACTTTTCAAAGTCAAAAGTCAACTCTTTGATTTTTTACAACTTTGACTATTTCCATCATTTTCGAGCTTCCAAATATGAACGTATTCATATTCTTGATATTTAAATCACATTTAAATATTAAAGCTGTATTTCTAAGCTGAAAAACCCGACCACTATATCACATATACTTGTCGATTTCTCTTTCTCTACCTAATTCGAACAATTCGAATTATTCTATCATACTGTTCTAAGTTTATTCCACATGAGCTAGTAGGGGAACCTAATGGACCTATAGATCATGGGCTCCAAGATCCAAGATTAGCTAGCTAAACTCTTTAGACGGAGCTAATCAACATTTGTTAACTAACGGGTCATTCCATTAAAGTCCCGTAGTTGCACTCCCCTCACTATAGATATATTTGTGTCCATTTGATATAACCATGATTAGTAAGTTAATCCTTCACAGGTTGTTCGTAATCTTGGTTGGGTCATAAAAACCGTTTTACCCATAAGACCACATCTTGTTCCTTAAGTTCCACTTATCCTCTAATGAACAATTGGTTTAAGGTCCAACCTATAAACCAAATCCCTCTCGGGCCAAGGAGAGGGTGGGGCCCCTTGTTCAAGACCTGGATTCAGTACTAAAGGGAACAACCTATCTACTGTCCTTATAACGGGTAGGAGTGAATTTCGTCTTGCACCCTATGTTCCCAACTATCCACCCGATCTTACCCCTGAAATGGGAGGCTTATTGGGCCAGCGATATTGAGCTGCCCTCACCGATGCAGATCTAAGGATAATTCTGAGTGAACAGGAGTTCATAGTTAGCTCAGGATTAAGATTAAGTTACCTAGGTCATCAATTAACGAAATAGTCAGTTTTATACATAAAACGGTATTTAAAACGTAAAAAGTGACTATTTCATGGTTCAGTCTTATATAAACTCTTTACATAGGATAACCCCACTCACATATCTCTATATGAACGATTCAGGATCACATCGTTTGTACTATCTACAAAGTGGGCCGCATCCATAGTGTCCCCAGAATAAGGCACCCAACCTAATTCATATACTATAGACCATTTTGACTATATATTTGAACTTGATCCACATTTATGTCACTACATAAAGTTCAAATTACATTAAATAGCCTCGGAACCTTAGTTTATTGGATTTAAGATTACAATTTCAATAACAACTTTATCGAAAAATAAAACAGAATATATTTATTAATTTACAAACTACGAGTTTTAGGACATAAAATCCAACAAACTCCCATTTGGACTAAAACTCCTAGTGGAGTATTACAATGTTGAATTTAAGTGAGAAATATATGAGTACAATAAACATATGAATACAATAAACTAGGGCATATACCCAAAAATTCTCCCACTTGTCCTAGTTTACAAACTTCATAGACCTAGACTCTGTAGGTGACCTTCAAACACTTTAGCCGTGAGGACCTTTGTAAAAGGATCAACAATGTTTTGCTCAGAAGATATCTGGGTTACTACAACGTCTCCACGATGTACAATCTCTCGGATCAGATGGTATTTGCGCTCAATATGCTTGTCGTGCTTGTGGCTTCTTGGTTCTCTTGAGTTTGCACCTACACCACTATTATCACAATATACGGTGATAGACAGATGCATATTTGGAACGACTTCCAAATCTGTCAAGAATTTCCTCAACCATACTGCTTCCTTTGCTGCTTCACAAGCAACTACGTATTTAGCTTCCATTGTGGAGTCCGCAATACAGTTTTGCTTTACACTTCTCCACACTATTGCTCCTCCATTAAGAGTGAACACTGATCCAGATGTAGACTTTCTAGCATCTTTATCAGTTTGAAAATCAGAATCAGTGTATCCAGTAAGGATCAAATCCTTAGTACCATACACGAGCATGTAGTTCCTCGTTCACCTAAGACAATTAGGCTAATTCCTCAGGCTGTGTAGACCTCCTATGGGTGTTTGTCCTCACAATCACACCTTGTTACCCACACACACGGTCGTCCGAGGGTGCTCAAGAGGCGTCCCACTCACCTACCCATTCAACACATGCCTCGCGTGCCTAGTCGTGTCACACAGCATATGCACAGCGCCTAGCCGCGTCACTCAGCACACATAGCACAATCACACACCTCAAGCCACACTTACTACATAGCATACACAACCATCCTTCATGCTGTTCATCACTGCATGGCCTTGACCGAGCAGCTACTCACTTGTGCTTGGGGTGCAACAGCTTGCTTACTCAACCTATCAGTTTCCTAGGTTTATCTTCCAGTGTAAATAACTCAAAATTTAGGCGTTTTCTTAAAAAAATTCCTTCAAAGAATTTGTTCCCACATGTGATAACTAACTTACTTCAAACTTTTAGCATCAGATTCCACCTGAAAAACTCAAAATTCTCAAAAATTTGCAGCCTGCACAAGTGATCTGAGAGCCTTGCACACTTGGGGAAATCTGAAATTCGAAACTTGTTCCTATGGGAATTTCTGTCCGACAACCCTAAGTCACCTTCGACACTCCATACTCTTTAATTTGGCAGCATTTCCCTCTCTTTGGCACAAGGAAAAATCATAAAGTTGAGCTCCTCATTTTATAACTAAGCTTGCATGAATATAAGTCCTCTTAATGTGACACTTAGGCCATTTAATTTTGGTTTAAGGCCTCTAATCCTGCCACTTAGTCCTCTAACTAATTGTTAAGCAGGGTGCTTACACCACCTCATCGCACTGCCCCTACATGGCCACATAGCCTCCTTTGCCAACACTCGATCGCCTTAGTCTTGCCTTGCGACCATCGCCCTTAGCCTTGTAGCTATCGCTCTTATGTTCAACGCCCAGGGCTCAGTTGCTCTAAAACTCGTGGTATGTAAACAATGGAGCTTATTGTGAAAATTCAATAAAGGTGTTATTGAATACATCTATTACTTGAATAGAAATCCAATAAACCTAAAAGTCCCTTAACTATTGGATGAATACTTAAATTTTATGTGGAGACATAAAGGTGGATCAGGTTCGAATAAATAGTCAAAATGATCTATAGTGCATGGATAAGGTTGAGTACCTTATTCTGGTAACCCTATTGGATACGGCCTGCTCTGTAGTTGTTACAAGGAGTTGTAAAATGCTACAAACGAAGTGATCCTAATTCGTTCATGTTGGAAATGAGGAGTGGGGGTGTCCTTGTGTAAAATAGTTTGTACAAGATCCAACCACGAAATGAGTCACTCTTACTTTATAACGTTGTTTACTGTTTAAGACTGACTATTTCAAAGCGATGACCTAGGTAACTTGATCTTAATCTTGAGCTAACTATGAACTCCTGTTTATCTGGGATTGCCCTTAGATTTGCATAGGTGAGGGTTGGCTCAACAGCGCCAGCTCAATATGACTACCATTTTAGGGGTAAGACCGGATAGATAGCTGAGGACATAAGGTGCAAGAGGGAATTCACTTCTACCCGCTTAAGGGATAGTAGAGAGGTTATTCCCTTAAGTGCTGATTCTGGGGCTTGAACAAGGGATCCCGCCCTCTCATAAGGTATGAGAGGGACTCGGTTTTGTGATTGGATCACAAAACAATTGTTCATTAAGGGATCAGTGGGGACTTAAGGAACAAGAGGTAATTTTGGGGGTAAAACAGAGATTTGACCCAGTTGTTATTGCGAACAACCTATGAAGGGTTAACTTACTAATCATGGTTATATCGAGTGGACGTAATATATCTACAGTGAGGGAAGTTCAATTATGGGCTTTAGTGGAGTGACCCATTAGCTAATGAATGGGGGTCAGATCGGTTTAATTAGTTTAGCCAATTGATCTCGGATCGTTGGAGCCCATGATCTGTAGGTACATGAGATCCCCCTACTAGCTCGGAAATGTATTAGCTATAGAGTAATGTGATGAGTTAATTTGAAACGTTCAAATTAGAATTAAACGGAATTGGAAAAAATATATTTAAATATGACTTAAATATATGAAGATGAATTTGTGTAAAAATTAATTTAATATTAGATATTAAATTAATTAGAATTATTTAAATTGTTTAAATAATTATTTATTAATTTTATTAGAAAACTAATTTGTAAAATTAATAAATTTTGATTTTAGAAATAAAATATGATTTTAAAATCAAAATAAATTTTTGGATATTGAAAAATAACACAAAACTTGAAAAATGGGTTTTTCAAGTTCATCTTTAACTTGCTCACAAGGAACCCACCACCTCTTCTCTTGGTTTACTCCAAGCATGAGCTGCATCCCATGCAGCACATCTCTTTGCATGATAGTTTGAAATATATTGAAGAGATTGGAGTAAAGAATAAGTGATGAACCGACTGAATTTTTGCTAGAAAATTCAAATGAACAAGGTGTTCTTCAATGGGTTCTGTTCAGTGAGCTTTCTCTATATTCCCTTTGATTCCAGCTTATTTTGAGTCCGACAACTCAATCTAGAGTACCAAGAGGATAGTAAGGAAGATCTTGTGGTGGTTTACACAAGGAGTCAGAGGATTTTACAACTAGAAATGGAGATTTCGTTGGTTCGGCCAAGGTATGTTCATGAAACCCATTATACTCTGTTTTTAGCATGTTTCTTTTCAACACAAAATAAATGAATTAGAATGCTTATAGATCCTGAACTCTTCTGCTGCGTGATGGTGTCGATCCAACACTCTTAACCTCAATGTATCATTGGTGCCATGCCTAGCCACACCGTACAACCATCACGGAAATGCTAGGCTCTATCCAATATGCAACCACCTAGGCCCTCATACCTTTGGTGCTCAGAGGGAGGAGGTTGCTGCTCACCAGCCCCTCAACTAACCTCCTTGCACATTTTATCACACTTTCTCTCATGGTTATGCACTAGTCCCATTCGTTGAGTCTTCAAGCCATATACTTCTAGTGATCGTCTAGACCTCACCCTCGATCAACCTTCCTATCTTCTTGGTAATTCTTGGTGCCCAATATGCAACCACCTAGGCTTGCTTAGTTGCTCGCACACTCTTCATTCCACCCTTATGCGATAAGCTCACCCACACGATCAAAACTTGCATTGTAAGTGCTACCTTCCATTATATGTGAGTACCGTTTCCAAACACTTAGCCAAATTCCCTTCTCTCAACCCTTGATGCATACACACACCTCATCACATGGCATATAAGTATATTAACCTTCATAATACTATAACCTATAAAGAATTAGTAAAATAAGTTGAGAGCTTACAGTACCTTTGGGATCCAAAAATGATAGGGTTAACACTTAGGATGAATTAAGCTAGTTAATGAATCATTGATCGAAAAATAGTAGCCAAAAACTATAGGAATAAGAGTTATTCTGGTATTAGTGATTAGCTAAGGTTGTCTCAATTCATGGGAGGAGTAGCTAATTGCCCTTCGGTGCCTATTGCTCTAAACTTCTGAAGTATCATTGCAAAAACTAAATTAATAGTTTAATTAGGGTTCTATGATTACATGTGTTTTTTCTAAATTGATTGGATAATTAAGTAACGGGTTAAGAGAAATATAACTAATATGATCGATTGGTTGTTATTCATTTTCTTCTTCTTCATTGATCAATTTCATTGTTCTTCACTACACAGGTCAGAGGTTTTCATTCTTCTTCGTTGATTCCATCGATCACAGGTAGAGTTCTTTTTCTTTTCCTTCCTTTACAAACAATTGAAATGAGAAACAGTGAGGAAGTGTTAATACTTTGAAGATTCGATTTCAAATCACCTTCTTAGTTGTTCTTTTTCTTTTGGATTTTGTGACTCTGTTTCTTCTTCTTCTTCTTCTTCTTTTTATTCTTCTTCTTCTTCACATTTCGTAGCCTAGTAATGTCTTTGCGAATGAATTACAATGGTAATGTCTTTGTTGATCGCGTTCAGAATCTTCTTCATAATTCCTTTGCATGCAACGGAAAATGATTAATTCTCATAAACGCATAAAAGACATAACCGAAAGTGCATAAATTTGATGACAATTTGTACTATTATTTGTCTATCTTAGATAGATAAATATAGACACCTATCTTTGTCTATCCCTAATAGACAAAGATAGAAGATCTTCCTTCAATTTATAATAGCTCATATGGTTGAAACAACCAATTCTTAAAATTTTGAACACGATCAACATCTTATTCAACTATTACAAGAAAAAAAGATGTGCATATCTACGCAGCTTACATGAACTCCTCGTTCCAATCAGCACCAGAATCTGAGTAAATCAAATTTTAATTAATAGGCACATGTATGTTTATAAAAACTTGTAAAAAATACAAACAAATAAACAATAATTTGCATTTTTTTTTTTTGGCTTGATTCAACCCAAAATTAACTCTAAATATTCATTTAATATTTAGTTGATGAATTCGAAGGTTTACCAAAGAGACGGATTGATAGACAGATATAAAAGTCTATCTTTGTCTATCACTAATAGGCAGAAATAGAAGTCTATCTTTGTCTATCAGTGATAGACAGATATAGAACTTTATCTCTGACTATCATAGATAGACAGAGATAGATTCTTATCTCTGACTATCTTAAATAGACGGAGAAAGATGCCTATCTCTGACTATTCCTGACAGACAGAGATAGAACTCTATCTTTGTTTATCCCTAATAGACAAAGATAGACGCCTATCTTTGTCTATCTCTTTGTTTTTTCCTTGTTTTATTTTGAATTGAACTTATTACTTTGTATTGTATTGTATCATCAAGATAGAACTACTCATTGTGATTGGGTGTATCGTTGATAGACAAATATAGAAGTCTATCTTTATCTACCAGTGATAGACAGAGATAAAACTCTATCACTGTCTATCTGATAGATATTGATAGACAGAGATCACATTCAAAGTCTGTTGAGTTAAATGTTTGCAAGAAGACTAAAAATGGTATGTTAGGGCATCTCGGTATAAGAACAGTGAGTTATGGATGCTTAGGAAGTACATTTCTAAGCATAACTATCCATTGAACACCACTCAAAGTTGTCATAGGCAAGCTTCTTCATCATTAACTGCCAATTGCTTGATAGATGTTTTTAGGTTCATGTCTACTAATCAATCCATTCCTAGATACATAAGGCTCGTACAAAACTTGGAGTTATTATAAGTTATCAAAAAGCTTGGATGCAAAAAAACATCTAGTAAAGATGTTAAAAGGAGATGCAGTTGAATCATACACCTTGATTCCAAGATGTTTTGAAAAGTTTAGTAAAATGAATCTAGATGTGATCCATTTTACTTAGCAAATTTCTATCACTGTCTATCTATACAGTTTCAGTTGCAAATGGATCTACAAGAGAAAACGAGACCAAGCTAGTAAGGTATAGACCTACAAAGCAAGACTCGTGGCAAAAGGTTTTACCCAAAGAGAAGGGATTGATTATGAAGAAACCTTTTCTCCTATTGCCACCATAAAATCGATTAGAATTCTTCGAGGAGCGAGAATTCAAGCTTTCAAGTGAGATTTCAAGTTTCCAACAAGATTTCAAAGCTTTCCAACGAGATTTTGAGCGAGGAGCGAGTTTTTGGTCGAGTAGCAAGTCTGAACTAGTTTGACTGAGTGAAGACGATCGAGGAGGGCCGATTTGACTAATTTTCTTCAGTTTTGGTCCGGTTTAGCCCCAATCCAGTCTGATTCAACCATATTTGGACCGATTCCACCCATTTTGATGTCTTGAAGGTTCAGTTCAAGTGATTCGGGTCCAGTTTGGGTCGATTCGAGCTATTCTACACCATTTTTAAGTTGGTTATGGACCGATTTTGTAATAATTTAGTTATTATGCTTGCCTTCGATGCCAAGGCGGAACCATATCAGTATTTTTTTTAAAAAAATAATTATGCATGTGATGTATGTTGTATTTAAATTTAAACATGTTTGTGCAGATTGTATGTCCTTTAGATTTAAAAACCCACCATAGGAAGCATGTTACATGCATTATATATATGTTATAATCTGTTATAATGTATAGAATGCATGTTTAGGGTTTTTGTTATTTAATATAACTGTTATATTAAATATGAATGCCTTTGATATATGTTGTGGATGTAAGAGCATGTCTAATTTTTATAAGTTGTTATAAAATTGAGTTAGACATTAAAATTTATAACGAAGATAAGATGCATGCTCACATAAGTTAATCACCCATTTTAATAAGTTAAAATAGGTCGACATCTTGTAAAACCTATTTACAAACTCAACCGGTAGATAATCCTGTCTAAGGCTGGAGGTACTTAAGTTGATGGTCTACGAAACACCTCCTACCTGGGGATTAAACCGAATAATTTAATGTTGTTAATCGGTTTTATAAGCGTACATGAGCGGTGTGAGGTAATAAAACTATTTATCACCTAGACATTGTAGGTTAAAATCCAGCTATAAATGTTATACTTGGATAAACCACTTAGACTTAGGGTTGTTTTAATTAGCCGAAAATAACCTAAGTATAATTTTACCCATATTAATAGAACACTTCAGTGGGAGTTTAATAAACTTATATATGATGAAGTTATTAGAACACATAAGTGGAAGATTAATAACATATACGATGCATTATTTTTAGCTCTCACATCTCTAAGAGTTCACAATCGAGATTTAAACGGTACTTCGTGTCACCCTAGGAGTGACCTCCATACGGAACGTATTTTCATAAATTTGGATTCTAGTGAATAAAGGGAAGTCATTCAAACATAAATCAAATATATGATAAATAGATTTAAACTGCCACATCTCCACATAGTTCACACCGTGAGATTCATATGACGTTTCGTGTCACCCTAGGAGTGACCTCCATACGGAAAGTGTTTGTATGAGTCAATAACAAGGTGAACGGGGGAGATAGTTCATAGTAAGTGGGTGACGGATTTGTGTCAACTTGTCCTGTGGTTTCTTTCGTTAGTTTGGATCGTGAGATTCCTAAGTTGCACTTGTTGCTTTGCTTTAGGCGGCCCTTGCTAGTCGTTTAACGACGGCTATGCCCACGAAGTGTTGTAACATAGGATTCGAAACAACTCAAACTCCAAAAATAGAGAGGATTTCTTAGGTCCATTCCCAACCTTGACTCTCCATTTTGGTAGCATAGTTGGGGCCGACCTCTAACGCCTGAAAACGAAGGGTTACACTTACAGAATTACTAAAGTATTAGTAATTTCTGACCAAAATGGTAACAAAACGACTATATGAATAAGAGTTGTTTTGGATATAGTGTTTGGTCAAAATTGTTTGCTTTAGTGAAGGATTATCTGACTGCCCCTCGGTAGCATGTATTCTGACTCACTATAGTATCGTTGCAAATAAATCATGGTTATGGGTACATTATTACTTGTTTTGTTAAAACTTGATTTTGGATTTAGTTGTAATTTTCTAATTCGAATTTGTTTGAAATTTTTCAGCATGTCGAATTCTTCTAGAATACTAACTTTCGAATTAGTTAACGATAAAATTAAATCAACAAACAAATTATTAGCAGTTGATATCTTCAAAAGAGTTTTTACAGATGATTGTCTTCTATTTCCCAACACATCTAAAGTTTTGGACAATATAGATGAAAATGCAAAATTCGAACAACAAGATAAATATGATTTGCTTGTTATCGAAGCATGTTTAGTGAAAAATAATAAAACCTGGATAATTGATTAAGGTGCCGCTAATCATGTCTGTACTTTCTCACAGGAAACAAGTTCCTAGAGATAGCTGACAGAAGGTGAATGGTGATGCGAGGTTTCCTGATGCGTTGTAAATGGTGATGCGAGGTTTCCTGGTAAGTCCAAGGTCGAACACAGGGACTACTGAGTAAATATGCTACAGTAAATTTGATTCTCTTGCGGTAGTGAAAACAAATAAGTTGGATGGTGTTTTATTTAAGAATATTTCCTATGCGACGGAGTTCGAATAAAGAGTTGATGAAATTGAGAATTACAATGAGTATGCGATGAACGGGTTGAGAAGGGGTTTAGCTAACACTTCCTAAGATTACGTACAAGTTATGTGATCATGCTACACACAAATAACAGCATGTCATCTCTCAATGCAAATGCCATAATTCCTATTTCTAGGACGCATGCGATGTATACGAAAATGTAGATAGGACTTATGTCTAAGGCTCTATTCTTGTCTATGCGATGATAAATGATGCACACATACACAAGGTGACCGCATACTATCATATCTTATTTCTAGGGTGCATGTGATGCATTAATAGCAATAGAACTTATGTCTAAGTTTCTATCTCTTGCTTATGCAGTTCTAATCTGACTCTCTCAAGCCTAGATTCTAATCTGACTCCCTCAAGTTTAGATTCTTTCTTTAGACTATACTCTCAAGTATCTCTAAAGGGTGAATGACGCATACATAAGACAAGATGATCGCATAAAGTGTAAATCTTAGGTCATGCAAGCTAAGTACTTCTCATCCCATTCGGAAATTTAGCTACTCATGCAAAGTATGAAGAGATTGAACATAAGTTGAAATGAGATTTCCATTTTCTATAACTAAAATGTAGAATATAGAATAACAATGGAATGTAGAGATAAGAAACCTAGTAGCAATGTCTTGCTCCTCGAGGCCTTTTACACTGTCTTTTTCACTCCAACTCTGTCCAGATGAACATTTTTGCTTTCGCAAGTGTTGGCCCTCTCTCCCTATGTAGTGTTTCCCGGCAGTCTCTCGGGCTGTCCGGGAATGATCTCTCGGCCTCTTCGTCTCTTAGCTTGTCTCCATCTTCTAAGTATGAGCATGAATATGAACATACTAATGACTCACTAACTCTCTATTCTTCCATTCTAACTTCGCACCGAGGAGAATTATTGTCGCACCTACAAGGAGAAAATGCACACCACATCCAAGAAGCAGTCACATATCCAAAACAACTATAATTAAATAAATAAGCTAAACTAGGAAAGCAAGGTAAAGATAGCGTAGAAGACGTCCCTGGAGAAATTGGAGTGAAGCCACCGCAAGGAGTCTTCCATGTAGGAGATTGATCTCAACTGCTTAGGTCAAGAGGCTTCTGACCTATTGGAACTTCCGACAATTGTTGGGCGTATGTTGGTCGTCATGCGCTTATAACTGCTTTCAGCTCATGCAACAGATAGCCTTTCTATCTCGGGGTCAATACTGGCTTTCGGCGCATCGCCTATACTTCAAATATTGTTTGCAACTTGGTCGCACAAGCTACAATACTCCCAAGGTAAAAAGGTGCACCTGCGAAAACACAAAAATCAACAAACTATTAGCTGCCAAGTCCCCGGCAACGGTGCAAAAAACTTGATACGCAAAAAATTGAGTGAATAAATATGTATTTATCTTATGATATGCGTTCGTTCTCCATGCGTCACTGGTCATATGTTGGACTAAAGAATATGCAATATGCGTCTAAGAACCTATGCGATGACCATGCATTCCTGCCATAAGTTTTCTTGCTCTTTCACCAAGTATAACGAGATCGCAAGTTTCTCAAGGTGATCCGAGGTCGAACTCAGGGACTTGTAGCTAAATGTTATGAAGTAATGTGTTTGCGATGAAGAATAAAAGAATAATGAAGTTTAAGGACTATGCGCTACTCCTACTCCTAACTAAACAGATTAAGCAATGGAAGTATGATTATGAGAGTTGGTAGGGACACGACAACTGTTAACGCATAATAAGATGCATGGAAAAATAGATAAAATGGTGGAGGGGATGATTTCACTGCATCAATAAGCTTGATTGCAAGGGTAAACCCAACCAGCACAAGTTATGCGATTATGCTATACACAATTGTCTAGGCGCATAGGATGCATATGCGATAGTGTCAATAGGACTTATGTCTAAGTCTCTATTCTTGCTCATGTGATCTAACACATAAATAAGGTGACCGTATACCACCGTATCCTATTTCTAGACACATGCGATGTGACCGCATACTATCATATCCTATCTATAGGGTGCATGCGATGTGTAATAGCAAATAGAACTTATTCATAAGCCTCTACTCTTGCTCATGCGATCTAATCTGACTCTCTCAAGCCTAGATTTGGTTTTTAGACTGCTCTCTTAAGTATGTCCAAATGATGAATGATGCACTCATAAGACAAGGTAATCACATAAAGCATGGTCGACATAAGATTATTCCTATCTCTAAGAACACTGCTTACTTTGCTTAGTGAGTTACACTACTTACCCTCTCGGGCAGTTAGTCGATGTTGATCAGCTCATAGACAAGCATTGTGACTGCTCATAGACAAGCGTTGCTATAGCCTCACATTAAGCAATGAGGATTTTCTCACAATACTCGCGCAACGCACACCTCTCGGAGGTTTGCTACATGCTTCATATGTCTATGCCGCATGATTAAGTATGCAATACTCTAGCAATCTTACTTAGTCGTTGCAATGAAAGTGAAGGATGATAAAGAAGAGGTAAATGAAGATGGAATCGAAGGAAATCACGAGATGCATTGATTACAAAATGTATTAATGTCTTAAGTCAAAATGTAATACAATATAGAGATAGAAGAGAGATGTAGGCAATGTCTTACTTCCATCAAATGTGTTTCAAGGCTGCCGGTGGTGCCATAGATGGGCGGTGGAGTAGTCTCTCTCGAGATCTATCTTCGGCGAAGCTCCGGTCGCCACTCGGAATGGTTGGAGGAATGAAGAACTCTTAAAGAATGTCTTCTCACGCTTTCGTCTGTGATCACAAGGATCTGCCCTAAGGCAGAAGCTCGGATGATTTGAAGTTGGACTCTAAGGCTCTATTTATAGAGCTCGATCATCGACAGCATTAATGGACCTACTCTGAATTTCTGCTGCTAACGGCGTGATAGACCTACTATGAATCTCTGCTACTAACGGCATGGTAGGTAAAATGTCAACATCAGCTTTTGATACTCCCAAGGTATGCGTTCATGCTTGGTTTCCGAAGTACTATAGCATTCCACCACTCTTACGTTCATCCCTTTATTATGGTTATTACTCTGTAATCTCAACCTTTATGCGATGGACGCATGCGATTAATGGCCGCAACATCCATGCAACGAACGTATGCGATCGCCTTTTGCGATGGTGGGAATCACCGCATGCGATCGATTCCTGCGATAGCTACAAAAGTAGACATTTGGATGCAGAATAACACATAATATTGGGTTAGCCGAGATTTTCAATGTTGATCGATGCAAGCTCACTTTTCACATTAGGATAATCACCACATATTCCACTCGTTAGCCCTCATAATTCTAAATAAAAGGCTTATAATAACGTGCATTTCTACTAGTTATCAGTACCTTATTCTGGTAACACTATCAGATACAACCTACTCTGTAGTTATTACAAGTTGTTGTAAAGATACTACAAACGAAGTGATCCAGATTCGTTCATGTAATGACATGAAGAGTGGGAGTGTCCTATACAATGAGTTTGCATATGATCGAAACAAGAAATAAGTCACTCTTACTTTATAACGCTTTTTATTGTTTAAGACTTACTATTTCGCTTAGATGACCTACGTATCTCGATCTTAATCCTAAGCTAACTATGAACTCCTATTTATTCGGGATTATCCTTAGATTTGCATGAGTGAGGGTTGGCTCAACAACACCAGCTCAATAAGCCTCCCATACTGGGTAGATAGTTAGGGACATAGGGTGCAAGACGGAATTCACACGTACCCAATTTAGGGATAGAGAAAAGGTTGTTCTCTTAAGTACTGAATCCAGGTCTTGAATAAGGGGCCCCAACCTCTCACTGGCCCAATAGGGATCTGGTTTAATGATTAGATCAAAACCAATTGTTCGTTGGAGGATCAGTAGGAACTTAAGGAACAAGATGTAATATCGGGGTAAAACATCATATTGACCCAGGCATTATTACGAACAACCTATGAAGGGTCGACTTACTAGTTATGGTTAAATCATGTGGACACAAATATATCTACAATGAGGAGGATGCAACTATTGAGCTATAGTGGTGCGACTTGATAGTTAACGAATACTAATTAATTTGGTCTAACGAGCTTTAGCCAATTACTCTTAATCGTTGGAGCTCATGATCTGTAGGTCCATAAGATCTCTCTACTAGCTCGTAAAACATGAACACCTTGAATTATTAAATTGCATGAATTTGGAATGATATCAATTTGAAATGTTCAAATTAAAATTAGGGTTTGAATTTGGATAAGTTCAAATTCAAATTAGAGTTTGCATAAACTATATTTAATATAATTATTTAACATTTAATTTATTGAAATTAAACGAAATTGGAGAATTTATGATATTTAAATATTGATTTAAATATCAATTACATGAATTAGATTCATGTTTGAATTTAATATGTGATTAATTTGATATTTGATATTAAATTAATTAATTAATAATGTTTAATTAATTAAAATTCAAATTAATTTCCAATTTAAAATTCAATTTAAGAAATTGAATTTTGATATTTGATCAATTATGAGGTAATTAAATCAATTTTTTGATTAATTTTTTAATTAAATGATTATTGAAATGAAAAATTGGATTATATGGGTTTTGCCCACAAACAACTTGAGAAGGAGGTGTTCTTCCTACAAGCATACACAAATCCCACTTGAATTGAGAAGTAGGTTCTAGTCATTTGGTGGTTGAGGAATGCTTGCATGCTGAAGAAATATAAAACTCTCAAGTCTGAAGAAGAAAGTAAGGGGTTCTTGAGCCGAAAGGAGTTTCTGCTACTTCATCTTCTTCCTCACAAGAACCCTCAATATCCTTTACCAAAATCACACAAATTCGAGTTCCACCACTCAAATTCAAGGCTGAGAATAGTAGAGAAGATCCCTCGATGGTCCATTGTCGATTTGGAGCTGATTTGGAGTGAAGAGCAGCTTGGATTTGGGAGAAATCGTCAAATGTATGTTCTTCTTGAAACCCTCTTTTGAATTTATGAAATAGCATGCTTGAGAACTCAGATTAAATGTAATTAAAGTGCTTATTGATTCTGTTTGCTTCCGTTGCATGCTTATGTATTCCATCATCTTTCCCCTTGCATTTGCTATCGTAGATTCTGAAAATGACGTATCATGGATATGGTTTTATGAAAACTTACGAAGTTGTTTTGGGAAACGAGAGAATCTAGTCATTATTTCTGATAGGCATCTTAGCATTCTTAAAGAAGTTTTAAGAGTGTTTACTAATGTTAAGCATTGTGTGTGCATATAGCATCTCTTAAGAAACTTGAAACTTCATTTTAAGGATCCATTGCTTGATAATAATTTCTTTAGTTGTGCTAATGCCTACACTATTGTTGACTTTGAGTACCATGTGAGATCCATGGAGTCAATCTATCCAAATATTAGAAGTTATCTTAGTAGTATTGGGTTTGAGAAGTGGTCTCACATCGAATGTTGTAGAAAGTATAAAGACAGTTTTTAAAGATGCTAGAGAACTACACGTGGCTAGCTTGCTTAGTTCAATAAGAGATATATTACCAAAGTGGTTTTATGATTGCAGTAAAGCTTCTTTTGCAATGAAAATTGTTTCGACTTCTTGGGCTAATAACATATTACGATGAAAACACAAAAAGTCAAGAAGTTTCTTGGTAAGAATTTTGTTTTCTTTTTTTTTTTATTGTCTATCTATTATTATCTATCTCAGATAGACACTGATAGTGCTCTATCTCTGTTTATCTCAAATAGACACTGATAGAATCCTATCTCTATCTATCTCAGATAGACTATGATAGTATTTTATTTATTGATACTGATTACTTTCTTGTATTTATCTATTAGGTTGATCCCATTAGCAACACTGAATACAAGATAATGGATGGACATAAACAGTTCATAGTGAAGCTAGAATTGGGTTCTTCCAGTTTTCGAGTATGGGATTTTGAGGAAATTCCATGTGCACATGCACTTTTTGTTCTTCGAATGCTTAATTTAGATACCTGTTCTTATGTAGCTGACTTTTATTATAGAAGAACATTGTCAGCAACATACAAGTGTTGTGCTAGACCTGTTGAAGTTCATTTGGATTGGAGAGCTAAAGATGATGTCATGAAAGTGTTACCTTCTATTGTTAAACGTCAAGTTGGAAGACCTGAAAAACAAAGAATTCCATATGTAGGTGAATTTAAAAGTTCATCGAAATGTACTCGTTGTAATTGTAAAGGCCACAATAGTAGGACTTGCAAACTTGAACCAATTAATCAAATGATTTAATCATTATTTTTCATTGTAATACATGTATAGATATATGGATTAACATTGGACTTTATGAATGTTATTTTCTGATTTATGATGTTCTTGCGTTATTTTTAATAGTATCTTCACTTTTCAATAGAACTGAAGAAGTACAAAAATTATCTATTGATATCAGGCAGGTGATAGACACAAAAACTAGTTGTGATAGGCACAGATAGTGCCTATTTGACTTTATCTACCGATATCAGGTAGGTGAACTTTAGTAAGAAAATTAGTAGACAGATACAGATAGACAACTATCTGTGTCTATCACTGTGTAAATAAATTATGATATCTATTTGAATCTATCAGTAGATAGTTGCAACATTGTTTATCACTAAATATACAGTCTTGATTATTTTCCTAAATGTACATCACACATTCATTGCAACTATGTCCCCCCTCTTTAAGTCAAATCCTTAAATGATAGGACTCTATTGAAGTCACCCATCCTTTAAAACCCAATTCATTGAAATCTATCACTCTTTATCTCATATAGACACTGATAGTATTCTATCTTTGTTTATCTCAGATAGACAATGATAGAACTCTATCACTATTCATCTTAGATAGACAGTGATAGTTTTAAGTCTTTGTCTATTTCAATTCAAAGTTATCAATAATAGATCCACTCAAATAAACATGTAAATGTTAAATTATTATTGTTTATCATAAACAAGTATGTAAGATAAAAAATTATCTACCAACAACAAAAATACTGATATGATATTATTGTTTATCATTGAAGTCCACCACTGTCTATCAGATAGTGTTCTATCTTTGCCTATTTGAGATAGACTGTGATAGAGTTCTATCAGTGTCTATCTGAGATGGACAGTGATAAAATACACTATCTCTGTCTATTAGATAGACAGAGATAGTGTTCTATCTCTCTATCTATCTCAATTTAAAGTTATCAATAATATATCCACTTAACTAAACAAATATAGAGTGCAAACGATATAGAAATTATAGAAACAGATATTAACGTTTACAATTAAAGTCCATCATTATCTATCTTATCATTGTCTATCTTAGATAGACAGAGATAGAGAACTATCACTATCTATCTAATAGATAGTGATAGCCCTCTATCTCCTTCTATTTCAGATAGACAGAGATGGTCTTCTATCTCTCTGTTTATCCAAATTCAAAGTTATCAAAAATAGATCCACTCAACTAAAAAAATATAGAGTGAAAACGATATAGAAACTATAAAAATAGATATTAGTATTTACCATTGAAGTCTATCACTGTCTATTTGAGATAGACAGAGATAATGCTCTCTCACTTTCTATCTCAGATAGACAGAGATAGTGCTCTATCTTTGTCTATCTCAATTCAAAGTTATCAATAATAGATCCACTCAGATAAATAGGTATATATTGATGTTAAAGTTTTTCAATAGCTGCTAAAGTTCCTAAGATAGATAGTGATAGTTAACAAGACAATGAACAAAACATGTTAATTTTATAAATTCCAGAAGTAGTTGATTGTCAACAAGTAGAAAGAAACTTACAAATTATATAAAGTAGAAAACAAAGTACAAAGAAATGTTCAATTTGAAACTTTACAAACTGTATAAAGTAATCCAATTATTGTCTATCATACATACAAACCTCTCTACAAACCTCTCTTTAAGATAGACAGTGATAGAGGACTATCATTGTCTATCATACATACAAAACTCTCTTTCCCTTTGGCTCTCATTTTCAACTTGGATCTACAAGGAAAAGCAATTTTAGTTAATAAGTATGCAAAAATAAAATAAAGTAGTAAATGACAAACCAAATATTTATCCCAGGTAAATATGTTGTTTCACGGTCAACCATTGTATCAAGATCATGTCTTTCTTCAGAAATTCGAAGGCTAAGAGAAGCCGGTTGATTTTTTTTCCACACCTTCTTTATGCTCTTATTATTTTTTGTATGGGCTGGGATATTTTCGGTATTCATATGTTGGGTTGGGCTTTCTTCCATCCATTTTGGGTTCCTTTTAAATTTTGCTATTGGTTGTAAATAATTTGGGCTTTTTTATTACATTTGAAAAGACCTCTTAATCGAGTTGTTCAAATTATTTAAGGGAAATATAGGGATTATTTATATTAATGTGATTAATATAAAGTATAATGTATATTGACACATAACAATACATAGTTAATTATAAATATGATTTATAATTAAAACTATATAGTATATGAGAGTAATATATTTGAATGAGATTCAAATATAAATTATATGAATGAGATTCATATAATTACGATAGGTTAAAATTAATGTGAATGTGAATCATATTAAAACTATAGGTTATGAGAGAGTTACACATTTTTAAGCATGTTTAATTAAATGTGTGATATTCAAATAAATTTATGATTAATTAATAAGATTAATTATTATTATTATTATTATTATTATTATTATTATTATTAAATTTTATAATTAATCAATAAGATTAATTCATTATCATTATTTTATAAAAAAATTAATTTTAATTAGATTAAAATTAAATAATATTTAAAAATAGCTCCCATGTAGATGTATGTCATAACCAGTCCCAGACTACTCTTTAAGCCTAGGAAAGGACATGACTGCAGTAGTTATCAACTCTTTTGTTGACACTCACTACCTAGTAACTCTAACGGAAATAATTCTGATATCAACATGCAACTCATACACAGTGGAAGCCTCTTAGGCCAAATTCATTAAGTTTAAACACACAATATATTTAGAGAGATTAGATTACTAGTTTCAAAAGTTCCGATGCCCAAAACCTTAGTCCCTATATAAACAATTGTAACATGTGTACAATATTTACAGTAACCACCTAATCGACAGGTTACAATATCTTTGTCCTTTAGTGGCAGAGCAGATGCAGAGCTATCTCCTAAGAATTTGACCGCTACCTAGGGGAAAGGAAAATATTTGAAAATGGGGTGAGCTTGCTAGCCCAGTGAGTGACTTAAGAAAGAAAACTGATTCTCATGCAAAAGTTTCAATAAAGAGATTAAACTGAAATATAAATTTCTACAGTAACCTTGTACGACGATATAAACATTTTCCAAGCATAAAGCATATAAAGCTATTTTTATTAGAAAACATTAAAACTATTCCTTAGTTAAGAAATACCCTTAAATCCCAACGTCAACTGTTAGTTAAGAGAGAACCATTTTGCTCAATCTCAGACTTTAACTACCTATGTGCACATGGCCACGCTATCGTCATACCTTAGGTACTTTTGCTCAGATACCTTTTCAAAACTTGTCCTTCAGTATCGAGCTGCTCGGATACCTTATGAAATGTCCTTCAGTATCGAGTTGATCAGATACCTTCTCAAATGTTCTTCGGTATCGAGTTTCAAGTAAAACTAGTCATAAAATGACTTTCTCTTTAAAGCATGTAAGGCATACCGTATAGAAAACATGTCTTAAAAGATACTAACGCATGCTTGGTGTATTTAAACACACATAAATAGTTTTTCAATAAACAGTCATACATGGCATGCGTTTAAAATATAACTCATGTTTTGCTTGGAAATTACTTCGTAAAACTAGCTAGCATGAGAATAATATTTATTTAAAACATGGTTTCTTTAAAACATTGTAATTATTTAGTCACTCACCTTGGTCGTTTAGGAACCTTTCTCTCTAGAAGTTCCTTGGTTACCTTGGGCTCCCTTTTGAACCTAAGATCCAGATTCAATTTAAAGCTCGGATTACTCATAGTTATAAGCTTATCTCGAGATACTTTCTTCTACAAACATGCTCTAAAATGTCTCAGGAAGTTTACCTTAAAATATTAGCTCATAACTCTTCGTGATGAATCATCAAAACATCTAGAATGACCCAAGCTTACCTGATAGCTTGACCCTTCTGTCATTTCCTCACTTTCTAGCTTGATTCCTTGGAGCTTCTTCTCCAGCAACCCTATCCTAAAAACTAGACTCTCAGAGCTTTCAGATGGCTTTGGAATCATTCCAAACGCACGAGTATGCTGGGAGATATCCTCATCCCAAGTTGACGCTACTTCCAGACTTCACTGTCGACTGCGTCTCCTTCTCTTGAAACTTTATGACCAATGCCTGGTTTTGCTACCAACGCATGCGTTCTTTCATCAATGCGTAGTTTCCTCATAATCAGCCTTCATACACTCTTCTTAATATTCTTTGAAGAGAATTTGAGTTATGATCTGAAGAGAAGTCCTTGGCCCTATTTATAGGCGTCCAAAATCTCTCCAAGGCCGACACCTCCTACTTGGCGACATGTCCAAGTATCTTTTCCCCACACTATCAATGCAACCTTCATGCCATTGCAATCTAAGGTGTCTTCCTCTTCCTTAACCCACACATAATGCTTAAATTTGCATGTCTTCTTGTGCATCCACCTCATTTGCTTGAAGCCCAAGATTTCTTCCCAACAAGCCACATGTTCGGATGATCACCATTGGCTCATTCCACACCCTTATGGTCGCAAGCCATCTTGGCCGATCGCTCCCTCACATGACCTATGCGCCCATCTAACCTCCAATGCGTTCATCCAACCTAAAATGTGGTCATCCTACCTCAAATGCTTGGTCGTGGATGCCATTTTCTCTTGCATGGCTTTACCTTTGGCCTATGCGCTCAACTAGGATTATGACCAACACTCTTCCAACGCATACTATTATCCTTGTCCTATGCACCCACATGCCCTCGAATGTCCTTGGCATATAGTACATCACCAATGCATAACAACCTTTGGGTAAAGCTAGTTCTCAACTCAACACTTCATGGTATAGCTTACCATCGCCTTGGCTCTTGCTAACGCATCCCCTATGGCCAACGCATGTATGTCCTTGTTTGCCAACGTCCTTAGTCTCTTATTCAAGACCAATGCAACCTAACCTCATAAACCTTATGTACCGCAAGCCTTAGTAACGCAAAAATGTTTCACCATGCGTCCATCATGGCTTGTCTCATTTCCTAGCTCATCGTCTAGTACTGTTGCCGTATAACACCATCGCATAGGGTCTACGCCTATCGCATAGCACACAGCTTACCGCACAGCTCTCGCTCATCGTGTAGCGCTGACGCCCATTGTCTAGCAAAGCACAGCTATTGTCTAGCGCACACGCCCATCACGTAGCGCCATCGCCCAACATCATCATCTAGCACTGATGCCGATCGTTGCTTGTCCTCAAGCATATCTTCTACTAAGGCAATAATGCTCAATTCCTATCCTATATTTTTTGCAACGAATGGTTGATCCGAATGTTACACTTAGGCACATTACTTAACAAAGTAATTTCCTTCCATCCTTGCTAATTCCTAGCAAAGCCCTACTTTATTCGTCTATATAACAAATTTCTGCTCAAAGATTCTTTTCTAGTTTTAAAATAGAATGTTTATCTCTTCTTTGTCGAAACAACTTGATGCATCTATTTGCGGTGGTCAAAACTTTGCATCATTTGTTTAGAGACTGTTGATCATGGTTACACCCTTCAGTTTGGCTTGTTCCCACGGGTGTCATGCGAACATCCAACTACGGTTGTGTGCCAATTTCAACTTTAACTCATGGTATTCAGAGGACTTGTCTCCTGCATTCTTTTATTTTGTTTTTGTTTTTTTTTCATACTGCATTGTTCTTGGAAACCCATCTTTGTTTTGGCTTACTCCTATGGGTGTCATACGAACATCCAACTACGAGCAGGCTCCTTTCACAACTAAACTCTTATCAGGTTGGGAACATTTTTTAGGCTTTCCCTTGTGCTAACATTGGAGTTTTGCATAATTTTTTTTTGAAAATGGAAATAAAATAAACGCATTTTCTTAATGATCACATATTCTTGATCTCATCTGCTCAGACCTTCCTCACCCCTAAATTTAAAGATAAGCAAGGTTCTCATTGCATTGTTTGGATAGACTTGACAAACACTTAGAAGAAAATTTCAAAAAGAAGGTTTGAGCAGAACTTTGAAAAATAAAAGGTAAAGTACTGCTAAACTAAGAATTAATTAGGTGTTAGTCAGAATTTTCAAAGTATGGGAAATGTTTCTAAGTATAAACATATAATACATCATGGCAGCGCAATGAAGATCGTAAAAATAAATGATTAAGAACATCGCAAATAATTGAAAAAAGGATGATAAAGAAAAAGGCACAGGAAAAAAGGATTGAGTATGTACTCAATTGTATTGAATATTAACAAAGTATACAAATAAGTATAAATGATCGCAATACAAAATTTTTGTCTATATAAGAGTCAAAGAAATTGATAAAAAAAAAAAAAAAAGAATTAAGCTTTTCTTTCAAATTTGATTCAGAAGGGTGCACGATTAAAAATTCACACCATGCTTCCAATAAACGTAGATACATTTTTGCTGAGGACGGGCAACACACATGTACTCCTGCATCACACCCCTTATCTAAACACATTTTTGGAGGATCGGGCGCACAACATTTCTATCAGTACAACACTACCTCAACATAGTGCATCTAACTAAGGACGGGCAAAGGATACACACACGCGCAACACACCCCTCAATGCGATGCATTTAGGTATAATGGATGCAAGGTGTCTCTTGTTACCACACACTGCACCCATCATCACATTACTTACCAGCTTCTATTTTTTTTCTTTTTAATTCATCAACAACGCAAGTCGAAAAAGATTTTGCGGTGTTTAATGATTCATCCAATCATTCACAAAAATTATACGACCGACGCTACTAAATTAAAGGAATGGAAATACATATGAAATTAAATTGGAAGAAAATACATAAAGTATTAAAAGCTAATCCTAATAGGCAACAAATAAAGGAATTTAGAAAGCGGTAAAAAAAAGCTGTAAAGAAAGCAAGTAAACATAGATAGGGATGTTGATTTAAGTTCTTAGAATTACCGCAATCGCTTCCCCCACAAGCGGTTTAATCCTACTTGCCCAAGTCAATGGTGTCCATGCGTCGCTCGAAGTCGCCTCCATAGTAAGGCTTAATCCGTTGACCATTGACTTTAAATGCACTGTTCCCGTCTAAAGTTGTTAATTCCACTATGCCGTGAGGAAAGATTGTCTTGATTTGGAATGGCCCAGACCAGCAAGACTTCAATTTCCCTGGGAACAATCGTAAATGTGCGTTAAATAATAATACCTGTTGACCTTCGGTGAATGTTCGATCGTTTATACATGCCATTTCTTGGTTTCCTCCTTATAGATCTTGGCATTTTCGTAGGCGTCCCTTCGCCATTCGACCAGCTGGTTCAGTTGCAGCTTCCGAACTTTCTCCGCACTCGCTAAATCAAACTTTAGCTTCTTGCATGCCCACATCGCCTTATGTTCTAACTCGAGCAGCAGATGACAAGCTTTTCCAAAGACCAGGGCATACGGGGACATGCCAATTGGTGTTTTATAGGCAGTCCTGTATGCCCACAATGTTTCATCAAACTTGGGTGACCAATCCTTCCTAGAAGTATTGACTACCTTCTCCAAGATAGTTTTGATCTCTCTGTTAGAAATCTCCGTCTGCCCATTAGTTTGTGGGTGATATGCAGTCACAAATCAATGGCTGAAGTCGAATTAAGTCAACAAGCTGGCAATTATGCGGTTGATAAAGTGAGAGCCCTCATCGCTGATTAAGGCCCATGGCGTCCCATATCAAGCAAAAATGTTCTTCTTCAGAAACTTCGCCACTGTGGTTGCATCATTCTTGGCACATGCGATGGCCTCAACCCATTTTGATACGTAATCAACCGCGACCAAAATATAGTGATGACTTTCTGATGGTGGAAATGGGCCCATGAAGTCAATTCCCTAAACATCAAATAATTCAACCTCTAAGATTGATGTCAATGGAATTTCATTTCTTTTAGACATATTCCCCGTTCTTTGACATCTGTCGCATTGCACAACATGGGCATGGGCATCCTTAAACAGTGTTGGCCAGAAGTAGCCACACTGTAGGACCTTTGCTGCGGTCCGCTGGCCCCCAAAATGTCCTCCATATGGAGACTCATGACAAAGCTCTAAAATGTGCTTGACTTCGTGCTCAGGAATGCATCGACGTAATATATGACCAGGTCCAAGTCGATATACGAATGGATCGTCCCAGAAATAAAATTTGGCATCATATCTTAGCTTCTTCTTCTGCTGGTAAGTATAGTCATCCGGTATTTGATCGCAAATGATGAAGTTTACTATGTCCGCATACCAGAGAACATTAATGTCTACTGCCATCAGCAACTCATCGGGGAATCTTTCCTCAATATCTTTTTCTATCCCTTGAACCTCGCAATTCTCCAATCGTGACAAATGGTCGGTGACTTAGTTCTCGGTGCCCTTCCGGTCTTTAATCTTCAGGTCAAACTCTTGCAGGAGCAACACCCACCGTATAAGCCTCGATTTTGCATTCTTCTTCATCATCAAATACTTGACCGCAAAGTGATCCGTGTACACCACAACGTTTGTTCCGATTAAGTACCGTCGGAATATCTCTAATGCAAATACCACTGCGAGCAGTTCCTTCTTTGTGGTTGTATAATTCTCCTGTGCATCATTCAATATTTTACTTGCATAATAAATAGGATGCAATATCTTATCCATGTGCTGACTCAAAACTGCGCCCACAGCATATCCGCTAGCATCGCATATCAACGCAAGTGGTTGCGTCCAATCCGGAGCAATCAAAATGGGTGTGGAGATGAGCACATCTTTCAATGTATTGAATGCTTTGGTGCATGCGTCATCAAAATTATATTATCGGTCAGCTTCTAGGAGTGAACTTAAGGGCCTTGGGATCTGGGAGAAGTTACGAATAAATCTTCTATAAAACCCAGCGTGTCCCAAAAAGCTCCTAAGTGTTTTTACGTTCACTGGTAGGGGTAACTTGGAAATTGCGTCAATCTTTGCCTGATCAACTTCCAATCCTGCCTTAGAGATTTTGTGACCCAACACTATTCCTTCTTCCACCATAAAGTGGCATTTTTCCCAGTTCAAAACAAGATTTGTTGCCACAAATCTCTTCAAGACCTTTTCAAGGTTAGATAAACAGGAGTCATAAGTATTACCGAAGACTGAGAAATCATCCATGAATACCTCGACTGACTCCTCCAAGTAATCTGAGAATATTGCCATTATGCATTGTTGAAAAGTGTCTGACACATTGCAGAGTCCAAAAGGCATGCGTCAGAATGCGAACGTACTAAATGGGCACGTGAAGATTGTCTTATCTTGGTCCTCCGGCGCAATTGCTATTTGGTTGTACCCTGAATAGCCGTAAAAAAATAGAAGAATTCATTTCCCGCAAGTCTATTTAACATCTTATCAATGAACGAGAGTGGGAAGTGGTCCTTTTTAGTGGCCAAATTCAGCTTGCGATAATCCATACAAATTCTCCACCCCGTAGTCGTTCTTGTGGGAATTAATTCATTCTTGTCATTAGTGACGATTGTCATCCCCCCTTTCTTCGGAACACACTGCACTGGGCTCACCCAACTGCTATCAGATATCGGGTAGATGACACCTGCATCCAACCACTTTACTATTTCCTTCTTTACGACCTCCCTCATGGCAGAGTTCAAGCGACGTTGCCTTTCTACTAATCCAGTCTTTCCTTCTTCCATACGAATCTTGTGCATACAATACGAAGGACTGATTCCTCGAATGTCTGCCAAGGTCCATCCTAAGGCCTTTGTGTTATTTCTTAGGATCTGTATGCACACATCTTCTTTCTCCTTACCCAGCGATGCAGAAATGATAACCAGTAACGTGTTGTTACTCCCTAAGTAAGCATACTTAAGGTGCACAGGCAATGGCTTTAACTCTAGCACAGATGGTACTTCCAAAGATGGCTTAATGTGTTATGATGTCCGTTCAGATAACTTGAGCGGTTCAGATAATTTGATTCAACATGAATTGTGGCGCAGTCCTCCTCCAACATTGCACCGATTTCAAAATCTTCTTCCTCCAGCTCCTTCAGGGGTTCATGCCAAGGTTCTTCCCACAGTTCCTCAATACACTGGCAATTTTCTATATCACCTGGGTACTTCAACGCATTGAACACGTTGAATTTTACTTCCTGATCGTCGACCCTGATGGTTAATTCTCCTTTTTGCACATCGATCAGTGCTCGCCCTATTGCGAGAAATGGACGACCCAAGATGATAGGGACTTCTCTATCGACTTCATAATCCAATATGACAACTTCTGCCGGGAAGATAAACTTGTCCATTTGCATGAGAACATCCTCTATCTTGCCCTCATGAAGCTTTATCGATCTATCGACCAACTGCAATATGATCGTGGTTGGTCTTGCGTTGCCGATATCTAGCTTCTTAAAAATCGACAAGGGCATCAAATTTATGCTTGCCCCTAAATCTCATAGCGCGTTCCCAACCATCTTCCTTCCTATCGTGCAAGGCAATGTAAAACTCCCAAAGTCCTTCATTTTAGTGGGGAGATTGTTTTGAAACAGTGCGCTGCACTCATAGTTAACGTAGCTGTTTCATTTTCCCTGATCTTTCTTTTATTGGCAAGAATATCCTTGAGAAATTTTACATAACTCGGCATCTGCTCTAGTGCTTCTATCAAGGGAATGTTAATGTGTAGCTGTCGGAGAACGCCAGAAACCTCTGAAATTGCTTGCTATCATCTTTCTTCTTCAGCCGGGACAGAAAAGGTGGCAGATTCCGCCGTATTTCTTGTTCACTTGGCTGTTTGTTGAGGTCTTATGCTTGCTGTGTTTCATTAACTGGAGGTTGCGTTGATTTAGAATTCATGTCTTAAGGAGCTTCATCTTTTGTTGATGAACTTACTTCTGAACTGGTACTTTTTTCAATATTAGTTGATTGTTCATCATCAAAAGTCAAATCTACTAGTGTTGTTGTTGCATCCGGTACTAATGGCATAGGGGTTGTTGTTTTGCCATTCCTCAATGTCACTGCATGACATTGTTTTTTACCTCTGAGCCCCGATACTCTTGAGTTTTCGTGCCGCATACTAAGCGCTTTCTTCTTTAATACCCTCGCAAGCTGATCTATCTGTTCTTCTAATTCTTTAAGGGAGCCAGCTTGCGATTGCCTCATTGCCTCGCTCTTTTCAATATAATATTTTAACGATGTCTCCAGAGATGAGGTGCTGCAAGAGGTATCATATAAGAACAGTTGGTCACAGGGTGGTGTACCTTGAGAATTACCTGGGTTGCAGTCCAGATTAATGAAGACCGGAGGGTTGCCTCGATCCCCGTGATAACTGTACTCATAGAAACTATGACTCTCTTGATTGTGATTCCCATCCCAACCTAAAGTTGGGTGATCCCACCAACCAGGGTTATAGATGTTGCCAAATGATTAACCGTAGACAACATATACGGGTTGTTGATTCCATGGGTAAACTTCTACTGGATGTCCCTCTCCATATTATGCAATTCATTGCGGCCACGTGAGTCAATGCATTGACTTGCGCTGTCCTTGAGAGAGAGTTCTCTGTTGGTTAGCCACTGTTTGAAGGAGTGAGGTCATTGTGGTCATCTGATCGACCAGTGCGCTCATTGTATCCGTTGACACATCAACACTTTTTTACTCTTTCTTGCTCCCGACCCCTTTCCTCGAGCCTGGTATCAATCCACTCATCAGAATGTTGCGAGATACGATCCAATATGTTCTTTGTTATATGACTTGTTCATTAATCCTCCTTCTGCGGAGGCATCGACAACTGTTTGTGTTGATTGGTCTAAGCCATTGTAAAAGGGTTCCATCAAAATACTATTGGGAATCCCGAT
The DNA here is from genome assembly GCF_027475165.1 of Benincasa hispida. Lineage (NCBI taxonomy): Eukaryota > Viridiplantae > Streptophyta > Magnoliopsida > Cucurbitales > Cucurbitaceae > Benincasa > Benincasa hispida. Next base: position 41,094,681 of record NC_143487.1, read on the forward strand.
ATGCGGACAACTCTTCACTAACTGTCAGAATCGCACCTAGGCAGTGCTCAAGGTTTCGTAACCCTTTTGTTCGAAATTCAAAACATCCGTCCGCCTCTTCGCATTGACAGCTGGAGGAAAGAATCTATTCATTAATCTATCAACCAATTGTTCCCATGCATTAATCTCGTCTGGCTCTAACGACTGAGCCCACCTCTTTGCTTCATCCCACAGTGTGTACGGGAACAGATATAGTTTAAGATCTTCTTGAGTTACAACAGGTATGGAAAATGCGCTGCACATGTCTACAAAATTTGTCAAATGAGCGTGTGGGTTTTCTCCTTGCGATCCTCCGAATTGACGTACATTCTGAATCATCTGCAGCATAATAGGTCTTATTTCAAAGCTGACATTCTTCTCAACCATGGGTCTTAAAATTCCTGGTGAGAATTATAAAAATATGGCGCCGCATAATCCCTCATAGGGATATTATGGTCAGCAGCAAGAAAAACTGGATCTTGCGCTGGCAAATTTTCCCTTTGGTTTCTTGCAGGTGCCACATTCTCATTAGCCATGCTTCTTCACTAATTAATTTGACCCTGATGAACTCTTGCGCGAATAATACACTTGATCTCTGGGTCTGCTTAGAATTTCTGGATCACTCCAGCACTCATAAGCCGTCAGACTGCTCTCCGCGTTGAACAGTCAGTACAAAGAGATCTGTCCTGCATATATCACAAAAGTATTCAACACTAACCGTTAACCACTCCCCAACAACGGTGCCATAAACTTGTAATGGCAGGGATGCATAAAGCTATAGATTAATTAAGCCTATGTCCTACAATGCGTGGATGGATGATGATTTATGCGATACTACTTCTAGATATGCATTATTAATGGAAGTTCTTGTAGTATGCTATGCGTTGTCACAAGTTTCCTTGTGCTGGAACCAAGTATAATTCCACCGCAAGTTTCTCGGTGTGATCCGAGGCCGAACATAGGGATTGTTTGAGGTTATTACGTTATATTTGTGATACATGTGACCAGGGGTTTTTCAATTTATAAAAGGGTTTGTGTACAAGTATCTAAAATTGCGATAAAGTAAAGTAAAGCAATAAAATGCGATAATAAAATAAAGTGCAATAAAATAAACCTAAGCTAAGATGATACAAGATACAGGTTTCATGATACAAGATACTGAGGTCAAAGCTGTCTGTGAAGATTATACAAAGATCGTGTAATGCGATGGCAAGTCTTATGTACGAAGCAGAAAAAGAAAAGATAACTAATATAAACATTAAAGCTATTAATTGCATTAAAGAAAAGATTATATAAAGAAAAGATCGTGTAATGCGATGGCAAGCTCTTAATTGCATTAAAGCTATAAGTACGATTTCGTTCTTCCCTTAGCGTACACCTCTCGATGATCGGCTGCGTTCCCACATGTTTGTGGTGAAACAGGGACAAATATAATGAACGCAAGATTACTTCCATCTCTGGAAGTATTACTCGCTTTAGTCAACGCATTCTTCTAACCTTCTCTCGATAGATCAGAATAACATCTTCACTTCTGCTCTTACAAGTGAAGATGCCGCCTAGCATGCCTTAGCTAAACGCATTTATCTCTTTAGCATAAATTAAGTTACTCGTTTAATCCATATTAACTACCAAGGGATTAAGAAGACGTCATGAAGGAAACGATTAATGGTAGAACAGAAACAGACAAATAAGTGAAAATGGAAATGATCGAGACATTTAATAAATCTATTTAGTGTTTGATACATGATTCGTGAATGAAGAGATTAAGAAGATGAAATACAGTGATGAATAGAGTTAGAAACAAATACAAATAAGCGCCAACGTCTTGGCGCCGATCTGGATGGAGGTTTTCTTGCCGGTGTAGATGGACCGAATGGAAGGATGGGCTTCCCTCTCAGACTTGCTCAACCGAAAGCAGGGATCTGAGCACAGAGCTTCACGGTGGGGATTTGGCAGAATCGTGCTGAGACTCACCTCTCGCCCTTGTCTCTTCTCTTCCCGGATTTCTTTAGATCAGCACTCAGCTCAACTTTTCTCTCAATAATCTAGCATCAATTAGCCCTCGTATCAAGTATATCTTCTTTAAATTCTATAGGGGTATTTATAGGTGAAAGCTCTAACTCTTTCCTTGTGGGCCCCACTTCTTGTTATGAAAATTCTGAAGATGAAGGAATAAATATTCCTTCTGTTATGCAATTAGACTATCAAATATGCACAACGGTTAGTTGTACACGTGTCACAATCCTCCGCATTTGCGCTGCTCAGCTGCATCTTTCGATTGGGTACTCGCATGCGGTGTTGTTTTTATTACCGCATGCGGTTGGAATTCAGATCTGGATCGACTGTCGCATTGCGCCGTTATTGCGTTGATCGTCTTTTCATTGTTGATTGACAGGCGCAATGTGACGGAGATGCGCTGTTCAATTTCTTGTTGAGCCTTGATCGCAAGCGGTGACTTGGTTTCCTGCAAAACAGATTAGAAATATCCTCTTCTACCATCTTAATAATGTTAGTGGGTGTAATTACGATAATTTATAATTAATGTATTTCTAAGCTAATTTTCATACAATTGACGTATATTTACTCTCTTTTGGTTGCAATATCTAGATAAGGCAACATAAATAACTTTTATTTCTACAAGTTATCAATCGTGCAGTGCCAACGCCTCATCGTCTAACGCTATCACCCATCGCATAGCATTATCGGTCATCGTATAGCGCTATCGCCCATCGTATAGTGCGACTCTCCGCATCGTCTAGCATCGCACTTTACCGCACGATTGCATACTGCATCACTTAGCTCCCCGCTTTGCTACACGATCGTCCAGCGCCCGCTTACACGATTGCCTACCTCATCGTGTAGCGCTGCTCACTTACTATACGATTGTCTACCTCATCGTATAACGCCACTCCTTTGCTACATAATCGTCCAGCGCCCATGCATGCACAAACTTGAGGCTGCCACATGCTTTGCTAACCTCTCAAGACATTGGCTGCCGCATGCGTTTCTCTTAGACACATTTTGGCTTCCTTCAACGCCCAAATAATCTCTAAAATGAGCAAGGCCAACGCATGGAACAACACTTAGCCAATTTTCTAGCTCCCAAGCATGGGTTACACTTAGCCAATTTTTCAAGCTTTACCCAAGAGTCCAGCTTTCAACTTCAAACTTTTCTTCGCTTTTACAGAGAAGGTCTTCAAGTGTAAGTCTCCTCTTCTTTGTAAAAAGCATGGTTATTATATGTTTATCATGTATTTCTTCTTTTAGTTATCTTTTTTTCACGAAATTCTAAAGGCATATGCGTTCATGCGCTTCTATTGAGGAATTCGATTCTTTCTAGTGATCCCCTCAATTTTTTCAATTAATGATGTCTCTCTTAACTTGATTCACAGAGAAAAGAGTTCTCTGTGAATTCTCTCCAAATACAAAAATTCTCTCTCTTCAAATGGGTTTCTGCCAACCGGTACCTTGCTAAGAGAATAGGAGGAAGATTTGATGGTGGTGTCTGTCTCTGTTCATTAGGGAGATAAATAGAGAAGAAAGAGTTGGTGAAACTCTTGAAGACTTGGAAAAGATTGAAGAATAGTTCTTCAAAGATATAAGATCTTCATCCCTATATTTGTATTAAGATGCTTAGCCTAAATTTACAGGATTGTGGATGTTTTTTTTTTATATATATATTTTTGTATGTGTATTGAATTTTTTGAAATGAAAATTGAAAGCAATAAGTGATCACTCGCTTCCTCTAGGAATTTGACCCCTTCACTAAGCCTATATGGTCACCTAAACCTATATCTTAAATAGGTTCTCAAGCAAAAGATACTTTATTCCCTAATTACTTAAAGTTAAGAATGTCATTTCTACTCTCGTTCACCTCCTTCAACAGAATATAATGACATAAAAACCCATTAAAAATCAACTTGGAATCCAAAAAATGTCCAAAAACTAACATGTTTGCCTAGACATTTGTAACTTAATGGATGTTAACTTATCCTTAATTATCGAAATTATTTTCCCAAGATGGGAACAACAAGTTAGGGCAGTAGGAAAGTAGGGAAATAGTCATCTTCACAAAACTTGGGTATCATTGCCATCTACAAGACAGTTAAAAACAGGAACTAAACTCGAGACCAAAGACAACCACAAAATTTGAACAAAATAAAGAGTTAACTGCTTTCGATCTTGGTGTAGATCCTCGGTGAGATCGACCATCGAGTTTGAAACACAATGAATATATTAAGCTTTGATCTCAGGCCTCTAGAATTAGAGCATGCAAGTATTTGGGATTTTATTTTGGAATTTTGAGAATTTAAAAAGGAATAGGTAATATATATATACATTTACTTATTTGAAGTCAGTCTTCGTCTCCGGCGATTCTCCAGCAGCCACAGGCGTAAGGCAGCGACGACTGGAGCCCACACCCACGAGAACGTCCAGCTTTCTTGTCGACGACGGTCTACGTTCACCCACGAATCTAACTTGCATTGTGAGTACAACTCTGAACAGCTTCGCCTAGGCTTTTGGAGCGTCGTTTCTTCTCAGTTTGAGACTCCAGCGTGAACAAGTTGGCAGCAGTGTTTTGGGTGGGGGGTAAGCTTTGGATTGTTACCCACACGGCCACACTCCGATTGGCTTCAAATTAGTGCCCATAACGTTTAAGGTCTACATCTGCAATTTGGAATGCTTTAGGAAACCAACCAGCATGGTTCGGGGCCTTTCGGTATGTTTCGGTAAGGATCATTGCTTTAATTTCCTTTTTGAATTGAATTTAAGTATTCAGATATTACTCTGGCTTGTAACTTTTTTGTTGTTATCTTTGGATAAATTTCTCAGTGTTCGATTAAGGTTCAGCAAGTCTGAACATATGGACTAGTTCAGACTTGACTAAAGTATGTTAGAGCAGTTTTTGACTTGTGAAAGTTTGTTGGGTGTGGTTTTGGACGAATTCTGAGTGATCGATTGGTGGATTTTGGGATCAGAATGTTCCTCTTGAACATTACTGTCGACCAAGGTTTTCGAACTGAGTTCTAAACAAGGTTTAAAATGTTAATGTCGACATAACTATCGAGATCTTGATTTTACGGAAATATCGATAAAACAACAATAGTTTAGGGGTGTGTAGAGTGACCGTAGTGAGGTTTGGTCTTTGGTGATGTCTCACAGTTTTTCGGTTTCAAAGGATTTTTGTAATTACACCCTAGGCATTATTTTACCTAGTTAGAAACCCTTTCTTTAGTGGGGTTTTTGTAGGCTTAGTTTTTTGTATGCTGCTTTATACTTTCATTCTTTTTCAATGAAAGTAGTTGTTTCTATAAAAAAACAATGAAATGTTGATTTCAATGAATATTTTTGGAAAATTTATAAAACAAAAAATCCAAGTAATGAATTTAAATTAGTAAATAAATATTTTATGATTTTTAAACAAGTTAACATGTCTATTCTTTATATTATATTTACATTAGTGACATTTTGTTGCTTATTTTTCTTTTTTGTGTGGATTTTTCTATGACGCAATAGAAGTATCAATGCATCTATTATGTCGATGTCAAATCCATGGATCTGTGGAAATATCGATGAAAGTATCAACATGTCGACGAAAATGTAGTACTATGGTTCTAACATATGGACATTGTATTTATTTTTTAGGCTTCTAAAAGTTGATATTTGTTGAAGGAAGTGGATTTTCGGATTGAAAACTGTAGGTTGTTGATCAAGGTAAGTAGTTTCCACATCCATTCCATGATATAAATTTTTGATAAGAATATGTCTTAATTGTTGTGATTTGATAAATGGTTGAAAGTGTGTTTTGGATGTTCAAAGTATGTTTTATGTGATTTGAGAATTGAAAGAAAACATTTTGTATATTTTTAATTGATTTTGTCAAATGAAAGTATGTGATTGTTTTGAATTTTAGTTGCAAGTGTTTTCTTTGATTTCAAATTGAAAGTGTTTTTGTAATGGGTTACTTCAGAAAATTATTTTTTTTGAAAAGGAAACCAGTCTTTTTATTAATGCATAAAAAGAAAGTACAAGAGATGTGTATTTAAAAGAGAACGATACATGACACGGGATTAGGAGACGCATCCGGGCTTCTCAACTAGGTTGACACCCCCTTAGCATCCTCATCACATCCATAAAAACTCAAACATAACGGAAAGGAAAGAACTTACAAAAAGATTGAATACAAAGAAAACCATCCTCTTTTGAGAAACATAATACAAAACAAAAGGAAAAACATGAACATAAGTCTATACTACTTGAATCTTCTTGGTTGGAGAGTAGTGCCCCTTCTCTTTAAAAAACAATCAATCCGGGAGGATGAAGGCTTACCAATTTAGACAGATGTCTTGGAGAGAGTATGCTACGAAATGCTTAGAAAGAGAACACCATTGAGAAGCATTAAGTTTAGTAGCCTCGTAGCGGGTGAACCAAGGGTGTTCTCTATCTTGGAAGACTCTTTGATTTTTTTCAAACCAAATTTCAACTAGTAATGCTTTTACAGCATTGCACCAAATCAGATTCGAGGTTTTTCTGAGGATAGGACCTATGAGCAACTGCTGTACATTATTTCTAAAGATGTTGTCGAAAGCCCAGCTGATGTTGAAAGTTGTAAAGAGGGTTGTCCAACAATTTCTGGCCAAAAAAAAATGTTGCAGCTCTTCTCCTTCTGACTTACATAAGACACACTAATTAGGAGAAAGAAAATGGGAAGGCAGCTTGTGTTGCAAAACTGAGGCGTAGTTTAGGGCTCCAAAAAGCATGATCCATACTGTAATATTCACTCTTCGAGGACTATTGGTCTTCCATAGAGCTTTTAGTAGGCAAATGTCAAGAGGTGGGGCCAAAGCAAGATGGTTAGAAAATGATTTTACCATGAATGAACCATTGGCTTCTAAGGACCAAGTTCGAGAGTCGGATCTGTTTGAAGGCTTCATGTTGGATATCAAGAAGAGCAAATTTTGAAAATATGATATTTCTTCTTCTTTTAAGAGTCTTCTAAAGGGTAGAGACCATGAAAGGGTTTGAGAATCCCAATGATCCAATATAGATCCATTTTGGTTGGAAGCAATTCTGAACAAGGAGGGAAAACTGTTTTTGAGGGGAGTATTACCAGTCCAAGTGTCATGCCAGAAAGCTATTCTGCTTCAATTTCCCAGTTTGAAGATAGCCCATGAGTCTACTTTCAACCAAGTTTTTGAGATGCTGATCCAAGGGCTACGAAGGCTGCAAATTGTCTTCCCAGAAGTGTGCCATTCACCAAAATTTCTGCCATGAATACTCTTTATAACTTGTCTCCAAAGAGAGGAGTTCTCTTGCATAAAGCGCCACCCCCATTTGGCTAGAAGAGCCAAGTTTCTTCTTTTTAATCCTCCTAGAGCCAGACCACCATCTTCTACTTTTTTAGAGACAACTTCCCATTTTACCAAATGATTTAGCTTCCCTCCTTTATGTCCTTCCCAAAAGAAATTTCTCATAATTCTTTCTATAGAGGAAATAACCTTTTCTGGCATTAAGGAGGAAGACATATAATAGGTTGGTAAATTTGAGAGAACTGAATTGCATAACATTGCCCTACCACCTCTTGAAAGGTTATATCTTCTCCATTTGTCAAGTTTACTCTGAAGTTTATGAATCACCGGCTGCCAAACGTCTACTCTTTATGGATATCCACCCAATGGAAGACCTAGATACAAAAAAGGAAGCTGCAAAGTTTTACAACCTAACCTTGAGGCCACAACTTCTTGCTTGGAATCTTCAATATTGATTTAAAAAATGGCTGATTTTTCCCAATTTATTTTCTGACCGGAGCGACATTTGAATAATGCAAGAGTTTTTCGAAGAGTCTCTAACATTCCATCATCATATCTACAAAATAAGACGGCGTCATCTGCAAATTGGAAAATTATTGAAAGGTCTGATTTGATGATTTCTTTTGCTGAGATTGGTATTTGAAACTACATGTTTTGTTTCAAATGCTTAATGAACGATTCAATAGGGCTATCCAGATATATATGCCGAGTTTTGTTTTGAGATTGTATGCTTATGTGGTTGTAGCTAAATGTGGAATCAACGATAAACGAAATGATTGAATCTTACTTGTGACTTTTGAGAAAGCATTTTATAGTGGTTCGACATTGCTTTGGAATAAGATTCATATGTGTGCTACTCATATGACCTCACACTTAAGTAATTGATTGTTATACTAGTCAATTGTCGATCAACATCTTTGACTAAATGAATGAATGACCGGTGTTATTGATGTGTAACCACATGTGCTGGGCTACTTCAGTTATGCATCTTTCCTATTCTGTATTAAAGCTATTGAAAGTTTATTCGAACGTATTGGTTTTGCTAAAAGACTATTTGAAAGTTTCTGTTTGAAACATTTAGTTTTGGAAGCTTATTTGCTCGAAAGATTTTGATTTCGAAAGTATCCTTTGTAGAAAAATTTTGACCGAAAGTTTTGCAATGATTTATATTTTTATTTACGAAAATCTTTAAAGAAAATGAATTTCAAAGCTTGATATGGAAATTGTTTATTGAATATTTTTTTTGTACTCATCTTTGTTTTCAAAATGTTTTAGGTGACAAATTAGGTGATAATTTGGGGTGTAGTGAAGTTTGGTGTTTCGGTTTAGGACATCAACAGCTAAGAAGCACAGACTCTGACACGTGACACGAATATGACACCACACCGACACATCGACATATCAATTTTCACAAAACTAGGACAAAACATGTTGGGGACACTTTATTTTTATTTTTACCTTTACAAAAGTAAATATATTTGTGCATATTTTGACATATTGTGAAACATGCACGCATATATTTTGCAAAAGAAAGAAAAAACATAAATGGAAAAGAGTAAAGATAAAAACTGAAGGAAAAATAATAGAAATGGAAAAGAAAAAAAAGGAAGTGAAAAGTTGCCAACGTCGATACAGTTAGAAAGAAGAATTGGTTTTTATTTATTTATTTATTTTTTTGTGAAAAAAGCATATTGTGGACTTGACTTATGTCTTGAGGGTGAAGTGTTTTAGTGTGGACAAACAAACTACAAAGTGTGTAAAAACCCTAGATTTTTTTAAAAATTATTATTATTTTTTTTCAAGGGCTATCAGTTAATTTTAATGGGCTTAAAATGTCTCTTAAATGGCTGCCAATAGTGGGTCTTGTTTCTATTTTTTAAAAATTTTTTAGATGGCGTGCCTTAGTTGTGTCCTCACGCGTCCTTAGCATGTCTTGATGTGTTCTGGGCGTGTTCTAATGTGTCCTAGGTGTGTCTTAACGTGTTGGAAATAAAAAAATAAAAAAATAATACACACTAGCTGGCGTGTTGGACACGTGCCGGAGGTGTGTCGGTGTTTGACATGTGTTCAACACCCACACTTGGCCGGAGTGCAATTCTTTATATATCAAGGGATGTTTATCTTAGAATTTGATAGTTTGACCTAGAAATTGTTTGTAATAATTTGCTTCCTCTAATTTTTGTAAGTTGTAAAAGTTTATAATGGTTATGTTTCTGCATTATTGTTTTAATAACTATATTGACGGGCTGTTACAATAAAGTTAGTCATTTCTTCCAATTTCTTGTTTAATTAGCCATATTTATTATTTTAATCAATTAAGGATTCATACCTATAAAATTAATTGGAAAAATAATTCAACGATTGAGAAAAAAATATAAATTAATCATGCATGGAGCTCGGGGTGTTATATCTACCCGTACTTCATTATGTAGTTACTGACCACCATTTCCAAAAAATGAAAAAAAATCCAGAAATGTTATATTCATGCTAACTAGTGGCTAATCTTTCTCTCACTCTTCAATTGTCACGTGGCTCTTCTTCTTTTTCAGTTAATTTCACTGCTTGCTTTTGTCTTGCTTAGCTCAGTGTTGCAGTCATTGTTGCTCTCCACCAGAACTGCAGTCCTTTCTTTTCGCTCTCGCCTCCTAGTTGCCTTCTCTCTCTCTGGGGTCGGTGAGGGCTAGCATTGTGTAGAAGTTTGTCCGAGTTGAAGGGCTATTGCAATGGCCATCGATTGCCTCGTTCTTGGTATTCCCCTAGTTTTTCCATATGTATTCTTTATTTAATTATCTTTTCTGAGTTTGATCTTAATCTTTATCTTTTAGGTGCTGGGCAAGAAGTTGGGAAGAGTTGTGTGGTCGTCACAATCAATGGAAAGCGAATTATGTTTGATTGTGGAATGCATTTGGGCTATGTTGATCATCATCAATATCCTGATTTCTCTCGCATACCTGCTTCTTGTGACTATAATACTGCTCTCTCTTGTATCATCATCACACATTTGTATGTTGTTATTGTTGTTGTTGTTATTGTTATTATTATTATTTTGTAGTGATTGATAAATGTCTGTTACATTCCTTACAATGCTGTGTTTTTATCTCTTTTCTCTGCTATTTTGCAGTCACTTGGACCATATAGGTGCTCTTCCATACTTCACTGAAGTTTGTGGCTATAATGGACCCATTTACATGACGGTAAGTTTCATCTAATACACATGCTTATAGATTTTTGTCTATGTCCTTTTGGTTTTACCATGACCATGTTAGATTATTTTTTTTTTGAAGATTTAAAGAATTTTGCTCATTCCAAAATTTATATGAAGTGAAACTACCAAAAGAAAAAGAAAAAGAAAAAGAAAAAGAAAAAGAAAAAAAAAAGAAAAAGAAAAAGAAAAAGAAAAAGAAATATAGCGTTCTTTCATAGATCTCAATTAAGAGATACAAAAACTTTGGAAGAACAAAGTGCACACAAACCATGGTTGGAAAGTTTTTGTATTGATGTATAGCTTACTTCCTGTGGACTGTGGACCTGGTGTTGCCTTCCCAGGCCCTTTGATGTATTTCTTGAAAACAGATGGCTGTATTTCTTGAAAATAGAGGGCTGTTCTTGACTATAATGTCTTTGAAATTTTCGTCTTCTTGGTTGGTTTAGTCTAGGAATTCCACTCTCGGAAGAAGTAAACTCACTTTCTTGATCTTCTTGGTTAACTTCTTGGAATCTTGGAGCAACTCGGCTTCTTGTTGAAGAATCGGATTCACTCTCAGATTCTTGTCTTGGTGGTCTGTCAATTCCTTCTCTGTCTCTCTCCTCCTTTGTTTCCAGGTCGTCGTGGAGGAAGGGTAGCCAACACCTCTTCCATTTGCCTTGACAACCTTTCAATCGCTCAAGTAATTTCTGTCATGCCGATCTTCATTTCTCCTAGAGATTCTTCTACAATCATCAATTGGGTAGTAGAAGGCTTAGGGGTTAGAGGCTCGACGTCCTCGGGTTGGGGATGACACCCTTCCCTTTTGAGTGTTGCGTTCTTGCTAGCCATAGAGTTCCCACAATTGAGGGCTCTGATACCAAAACTTGATGTGCAAAGTGATGGAACTCAATTCTGAAAAAAAAATGCTTCAAAGTTGTATTAAATATAGAGAGAGTTTAATTTAAATACTAAACCCCTTTTACAACATAAACTAAGAGTTACCAACGACAACCTTATTTCAAGAATCAAGAGTACACCCAAGATTTCCAAGAAACAAGATTACCAACAAATGTCCTGAAATTTAAAACAAAAACCTGAAGAATCCACACAAGACAAGCAAGAAAAGTCAAGAAGAACCCTCTGTTTTTCAAGAAACAACCCTCTGTTTTCAGGAAATACATCACCCTTCTTCAATTTCTTTAGGTTTTCAACGTCCTCCTCTACCTGATAGAAAGATGTTGGAAGTGGTAGGTTTTTGTAAGGTCTCCAATCACTCCAACATATTTAGGGAGATGCAAAAAAGGTATCCACACAATGTAGCTGGTTTGAAATGTTGTGTGTGGCTCATTTGAGACGTGAGGACCATTGAGAGAGGTTTACGTAGGGGTTTGTGATTTCTAAAGAAGGAAAAGTTGTAGCAGCCGAGTGCTTGAGGAGGTGGGTTCCAATTTTCTCGAACAATCGACTTATCTTGTTCTTTCTTCATGTTATTGTTTTCTTTGGCATTTCTCTGTAATTGATGAAATTATATTATGAAACTCTGAAATCCATAAATTCAATATGACAATATTTCTCTTGTTTTTTTGGGAAGATTCTTGGTTAATTTTCAAGTGATATCTTAAAACTGGTATCAGAGCACGTTAAATTGTGGGAAAGACACATACTATGGCACAAAAATAGCATGAGGAAAGAAGTTTCTTGCATTAAGGAACTATTGTTGAGTTTGAATAAATGTTTGGAGAAGTTAACTATGGAGGTGAGGCAGATCTCTTAGAACAAGGTGAGAGAGACATTGGTTATCTTTGATGAGTTTGGTATGAGGCGGAAGCCTTAAAATACTGAAGGAAAATCATTACAACCTAGTGAGTCTAGTGGTCAAAGTGGTCGAAGCTAGTTCAAGAAATTGGAAATGCTTGTGTTCTCGAAAATAGATCCAAATTCATGGCTTTGAAGGGCCAAAAGATACTTCAAAATACATGAATTGACGGATATAGAGAAGATCAAGGTGTTGGTGATCAGTTTTGAGAAGGATGCGGTAGACATGGTTTCGTTGGGTGATTAAGCGAAGGAAGATTGAAACCTGGGCAGATGTGAAGACTTGCTATTTAAATTGTTTCGACGGACTCAGGATGGAAGTTTATGTGTTTGATTCTTCTTGATAAAACAAGAAATGTCGTTGGTCGAGTTTCAACATGTTTTAGAAGTTTGTTCATCCTCGTTTCCACATCTTGAAGAGGATGTTTTGGAGAACACCTTCCTTAAAGGTTTGTGTCCGACGCTCAAGGCAGAGGTGATCATACGTTAGCTGGTTGGGCTAGAGAAAGTTATAAAACAGGCCTAGTTGATAGAGGATAGGGATTTGTTAGTGAAATTGGCCTTGGTGGATTTGGGGTCCATGAGTCTAACTACTGGAGTGGGCCAGAGTACTGTTTAATAGACCATCCATTCTCCTAACCCTAATCAAACAAATTGGGTATCAAAACCTATTGTCCTGGAACCACAAAAGGATGCAACAATGAAGGTTGTCTAGCATTGAATATTAGTCAAAGTGAGAGAAGGGCTTATGTTTTTGGTGCAATGAGAAATTTTTCATAGTTCACAATTGTAAGAATCAGAAAGTTTTGAATTAAGGGTAATGGTTGTCCATGACGTAGACAAAATTGAGTTTGAAGTAGAAAGTTTAGATTAGCAACAATTGGAAACTAAAGCCTTGGAGGTTGATGATGTTGCTGAGTTGGCATTATGAGTTGTATTAGGGTTTTCAGCCCTAGGAACAATGAAGGTCAAATGGGAAGTTGGAAGAAAAGAGGTAATTTTGCCATCAGTGTTTAGTTGAAGACCTTGATCTGCCAATCACCAAAACATCCAACTACGGAGTAATTGTGGGTTAGGCAATCAGGGGAAAAAGAGTTTGCAAAGCCATAATGGTGGGACTTCTTGAATGGTTAGTTAAAGAGAATTTCTTACCTCTTCAATTGGGCAATGTTGATGTTATTCTTGGAATGCAATGGTTGGGGAAAATGGGCATTGATTGGATTGATTCACTATGATGTTTATTCAGGGGTGAATATTGTTACCATTAAAAGTGACCCCACACTTACTGAAGTTGAGGTATCCTTGAAGATGTTGGCTAGAACGTAGTCTGAGGAGGATGAGGAATTCTTGATTGAATTGCAATAGTGATAGTGGTGGAACAAGGAATTCAATTAAACAAAAAGAGTCAAACAAGCAACGATTGTTGTGTTCAAAATTCGAATGTTGTTGGAAGAGTTTGGTTCAGTTTTTGAATGGCCCACGCAACTCCCTCCAAAATGAGGGTCAGCCTAGTGAATGTGATGCCATTTTAGTATTCCCATACGTAAAAGAAAGAAATTGAGTAGTTAGTTGAAAAAAGGATGGAGGGTGGAGGTTTTGTGTAGATTTTTTAGTGTTGGATCAGTGACAGATTATGAAACTTGGTGTAACATATTACTATCAGAGATTTGAGAAAGATTATGGGACAATAGCAACACCATTAAATCAAATGCTCCATAAAGATTCTTTCGGCTGGACTTATTGTGTCATGATAACTTTTATAACTTTGAATAGATGATGGTCACTTACATGTGTTGGCCCATTCTTTTGAAACAGACTTTTTTATGTGCCGCTTTACCCGAAAATGAGCTTTGCTCCTCTAGGCTCCTGGCGCTCCCGTGGTTCGCGAGAACAGACATTGAGAGAGCTGTTTCTGATGTGAGATTGATAACTTGTAGAAATACAAGTTATTTATGCCACCTTATCTAGATATTGCGGCCAAAAGATAGTAAATATGCGTCGATTGTATGAAAATTAGCTCAGAAATACAATAATTATAAATTATTGCAATTACACCCACAAGATGGAAAACATTGTGTACATCAAAGTGCAATGCGTAAAAGTTTTCTTGATAGATTTAGCTGGGTCTTTATGTTAATCCTCAAAAAATGCTCTCCCCTCTCTCCTCCCCCCTCGTCCTTCCCTCCCTAGCCTTCTCCCTCACCGATCCTAATCCCCCCACCCTCCTCCTCCCTCACCGATGCAAAGCCTCTCCGATCAGTCACTTTGCCTCTTCTTTTCCTTGCTCTATCTATTTTCCCGTGCCCTCCAAAAAGTTTCTTACCCCCGATTCAGACCTCATGGAAATAAAAAGTTGCAAAATAGGAGAACACTTTTTCTGTATGTGGAAAGTGCTCAATGGAGTATACATGGAAGATATGGAAAAAAGACAAAAGATACTATTCTCTTCTCCATTGTTACAATGGCTAAATGAAGGACTAAAGCAGCTGCTGAATGGACCAACGTTTGAATTCTTCCTTCTAAAGGAAAGAGTGGATCAGAATGTCATCCGTCTCTCCAAATTTAATGATAACAGTGGATGGTTCGTGGAATGCGCGGTCTGGCCATGGACAGGAGGTAGAAAAAACATACACATCTCTTATTGCAATGGTACAACTGGATGGCAAGACTTCAGCGATATGGTAAGTGAATTCTTAACCTCCTTGCCCTCTTTTGACCCTTCTCAGGTTGCACCCCCTGTTTCAGAGGTTAGTAATAAAAAATCTCAACATCAATGGACTGAAAGAAGATCCATGAAAAAAGAAACCAGTTATAGAAGAAAAAACGGAAGGCATACCCTGCAGCCTACCTCAAACTCGAAGCTGAAGCATCTCAAGCAAACTTTTTGGGTCCAGAAAAACCAAGAGGTATTCAAAGAAGACTTTAACCAGCTTTGGATCTCCAAACTCTTTGCTTTTAATGAGTGGAAGGAAATAGAAGAAAACCTGAAACAAGTCTTCCATACACCGGTTATCATCAATCCTCTGTTTGAAGACAAAGTCTTAATCAAGCTAAGCCAAGGGAAGCTAGGAGATCTAATTGAAGCACCTGGAAAATGGCAATCAATAGGGCCTTGATTTGGGGGTTGGATCTCAATAAACAACCTACCTTTGGATTATTGGTGCATAGCCACATTTGAAGCTATAGGAGTATATTTCGGAGGACTTGAAAGTGTAGCAAGTGATACTCTTAATTTCATCAATTGTGCTGAAGCAAGAATTAAAGTAAGAAGGAATAGTTGTGGTTTCATACTAGCAACCATAGAAATAAAAGATGAAAAGCATGGAAACATTTTTCTAAATTTTGGGGATATACAATGTGATGAGCCTGTCAAACATCGCAAAGGAGATCTTCTCAACCAGTTATCCAATCCAATTGATATTTATCGAGTTCAGCAAGCCATGAAAGATGAAGGGGCAGAATTTGAAGAGCTTGGATCAGATTGGTCCTTTCTTCTTTCCTCAGACTCTAAGCCGAATTTTGCAAGAAATCCATGTGCAGCGTTATTAAGGAGCCCCGTTCAACAAACTTTGAATCACCAGCCACACTCATTTTGCAAGAAAATAGTAGAAGAATTCGAAGAGACACTTCAAAACCTTAAAGAAGTTTTAAATATTTCAAAAACCCGCGAAGGAAATTATCAAGAAGAAGGCCAAAAGTCACCTCGGCTTAAGAGTGAGAAGTCTTTTCCTCTCCCTTTTCAGAAGATTCCGAATTTGTCAGAGGAAGTAGAAGAGTTCACTCCCTTTTTACAGCAAAAAAAATCCTTAAAACAGCCGGTTGGCGAAATGGTAGATAAAGAATCTGAACAGCCACATTTATTGAGGAAAGAGAAGGAACCTATGGAATTAATACACATTGAATCCCCCTCTTGTTCAATAGAAAAGTAAAAAAAAAAACGGCTCTCCCTCATTTAATAGGAGCCGTTACACTCTCTCTCCTTCATTTGACAATTTAAACCTCAAAAAAGCAGTTACAACAGGGGAAATTTCAGCAAAGAAATTCGATTTTGAAGCCATCTCTGCAGTCGATCCCTCTTCAGTCAGCCCTACACAAGTTACACCCCTTCAACACCATACCTCAAGAGCTCGAACCACTTCCGATCATTTTCCCCTTATTTTTGAAGCTGGTGCATTTGAGTGGGGTCCTTCCCCTTTTAGATTCTGCAATAGTTGGCTAAAAAATAAGGAATGCTGTTGGATAATTGAAAATTCTTTGTTGATAAAAGGGCAGCAAGATTGGGCTGGGTTTGCTTTATATTCCAGACTAAGAAGAGTAAAACAGAGTGTTAAAAAGTGGCTGACAGAGCATGAAAAATCACAGAAAATCAGAGAAGAAACCTTGCTGAAAGAAATCAGTGAAAGATACCTCCAAGCCGACAGCTTTGAGAACTTTTCAGTAGAAGAAGATATGAGATTATCCTTAAAGGCTGACCTAATATCTCTTTACCAAATAGAAGAAAGAGACCTAATCCAAAAAAGCAAACTGAATTGGCTTCTTTTGGGTGATGAGAATAATTCCTTTTTTCATCGTTTCCTTGCAGCTAAAAAAAGGAAGAATCTTATTGCTGAACTATTCAACGACCAAGGATTGCCAACCAAATCTTTAAGAGAGATTGAAACTATTATATTGGATTTCTTCTCCAATTTATACACAAAGGACTCAGGTACTCGTTCAGTTCCTTTAAATTTGGCTTGGTCAAAAGTCTCAACTGAAGATAACACTCATTTGATTACAAGATTCAACATAGCAGAAATTAAAAGTGCTATTCAAGCCTTAGGTAAAAACAAGGCTCCTGGACCAGATGGCTTCATAGTAGAGTTTGTTCTGCATTTCTGGAATTTGTTGAAGGATGGTTTTAGAGATGTCTTCGAGGAATTTTATCTCAATGGTAAACTCAACTCTTGTATTAAGGAGAATTTCATTTGTTTAATTCAAAAGAAGGAGGAAACAGTAAGGATAAGAGACTTTCGACCTATAAGCCTTTCTACTATCATTTATCAGATAATAGCTAAGGTGCTTGTGGAAAGGCTCAAGGTGATCATGCCATGTTTAATAAATTCCACTCAAAGCGCCTTTATCGAAGGAAGACAAATCCTGGACCCAATTCTTATAGCCAACGAGGCCGTTGAGGAGTATAGAGCTAAAAAGAAGCAAGGTTGGATACTAAAGCTTGATTTGGAAAAAGCCTTTGATAGAGTTGACTGGGAGTTTCTTGAAAAAGTACTCCATGAAAAAGGCTTCCACTCAAAATGGATATCTTGGATTATGGTCTGTATATCTAATCCTAAATTCTCCATATTCATTAATGGAATATTGGCATCAAGAGGAATTAGACAAGAAGTCCCCTTTCTCCTTTTCTTTTCCTTTTAATTAGTGAAGTACTTTCAGCCTTGATCAAAAGAATTCATGAAAAAGGTTTGTATGAAGGTTTTGTGGTAGGAAAGATAATATCCATATCTCAATTCTCCAATTTACAGACGACACTCTCTTATTTTGTAGAAACGACGATGAAATGTTAGAGATTCTCCGGAAAACTCTTACATTATATGAATGGTGCTCCGGTCAGAAAATAAATGGGGAAAAGTCAGCCATATGTGGAATTAATATTGAAGAATCCAAGTAAGAAGCCGTGGCATCAAGGTTAGGCTGTAAATCTGTACAGCTGCCTTTTTTATACTTAGGCCTTCCTTTGGGCGGTTATCCAAAGAAATTAGACTTTTGGCAGCCAGTGTTAGACAAGTTTCAGGGTAAACTCGATAAATGGAGAAGGTACGACCTCTCAAGAGGTGGTAGAGCAACTCTATGCAACTCAGTGCTTTCAAATCTACCGACCTATTATATGTCTTCTTTCTTAATGCCAGAAAAGGTCATTTCTTCAATGGAAAGAATCATGAGAAATTTCTTTTGGGAAGGACATAAAGGAGGAAAACTAAATCATTTGGTAAAATGGGAGATTGTATAAAAAAAAGTTGAAGATGGGGGGCTGGCACTAGGAGGTTTAAAAAACAGAAATTTGGCTCTTCTTGCCAAATGGGGATGGCGTTTTTTCCATGAAAATTCTTCTCTATGGCACAAGTAATAAGGAGTATTCATGGAAGAAGTTTTGGTGATTGGCACACTTTGGGAAAGTCCTTTTGTAGCCTCCGAAGTCCTTGGATTAACATATCAAAAAGCTGGTTGAAAGTAGAAGCCTTGGCTGTCCTAAAATTGGGAAATGGTAGCAGATTTGCTTTTTGGCACGACACTTGGGCTGGTAATTCACCCCTTAAACTCAGTTTTCCCTCTTTATTTAGAGTTGCTTCCAACCAAAATGGTTCTATTATGGACCATTGGGATTCACAATCACTCTCTTGGTCTGTACCCTTCAGAAGACTTTTGAAAGAAGAAGAAATACATGAATTTCAGACATTGCTTTCCTTGATTTCCAGCCTAAAGCCTTCTTCCAGACCTGACTCTCGATCTTGGTCTTTAGAAACAAGTGGTTCATTCACGGTAAAATCATTGTCTAACCATCTTGCCTTGGCCTCACCTATTGTCACCCACCTTTTAAAAGCTTTGTGGAAGACCAATAGCCTTCGAAGAGTGAACATTACAATTTGGATCTTGCTGTTTGGATCCTTAAACAGTGCATCAGTTCTGCAACACAAGCTGCCCTCCCATTTTATTTCTTCGAATGAATGTGTTTTATGTAAATCAGCAGGAAAAGACTTACAACACTTGTTCTTTGACTGTTCCTTCGCAAGAAATTGTTGGTTAGTCCTTTTTAAATCATTCAACATCAGTTGGGTGTTCGACTTTACTTGTAAACAGAATGTTCAGCAGTTACTCACTGGTCCTATCCTCAAAAAAGCCCCAAATCTGATTTGGTGCAATGCAGTAAAAGCAATATTAGTTGAAATTTGGTTCGAAAGAAATCAAAGAATCTTTCAAGATAAAGAACACACTTGGTTCTTCCGCTATGAGGCCGCCAAACTTAATGCTTCTCAATGGTGTTCTCTTTTAAAGCACTTTGAAGCCTACTCACTTCAAGACATATGTTTGAATTGGCAAGCATTCATCTTCCCAGTTTGAATATGGCTCAAGGAGAAGGATCAACACTACCCAATTTTGAAGACTCAAGTAGCTAGATTTATTTTATGATTCTCTTGTTTCCCTCTTAGTTTGTATTTTGGCCATAAAAAAGAGGGCATTTTCTCAGTTTTCTCATTGTTCTGTAAGCTTTATATTTTCCGTCTTTGTCTAAGTTCTATGGATATGATGAGGACGCTAAGGAGGTGTTAACCTAGTTGAGATGCCCGGGTGCGTCTCCTGATCCTGTCTCTTGTATCGATCCTATTCAAGTACACATCTCGTGTACTTTCTTTTTATGAATTAATAAAAAGTTTATTTCCTTTTCAAAAAAAAAAAAAAACATCATCAAGATAGAAGAAAATGAGATTTCTACTCTGTTTTGTAGAAAACCAAGTCACTGCTTGCGATCAAGGCTCAAGGCTAAGTGATCAACACATCTCTGTCACATTGCGCTCGTCAATCAACAATGAAGAGACGATTAATGCAATGACGGCGCAATGCGACAGTCGATCCAGAGCTGAACTTCAACCGCATGTGGTAATAAAAACGACATCGCATGCGAGCACCCGATTGAATGAGGCAGTTGAGCAACGCAAAAGCGGAGGATTGTGACACGTGTACAACTAACGGTTGTGCAGATTTGACGGTCTGATTACATAACAGAAGGAATATTTATTCCTCCATCTTTGGAATTTCCATAACAAAAAGTGAGGACCACAAGGCCGGAGTCAAAGATCTTCACCTATAAATACCCCCATAGATTTTAGAGAAAAATATGCTACTTGATAAGGGGCTAATTGATGCTAGATTGTTGAGAGAAAGGCTGAGTTGAGTGTTGAACTAAAGAAATCTGGGAAGAAGAAGAGACAATCTTCTCTCCTCTACTTCTTTCTTCCTCCTCTCTTCTTCTTCTTCTCCTCTTTCTTCTCTCTCGAACTCTTCTTCAAATTGCTCGGAGGCCAGCAACAGACGCTGTTCCTCCTCGCGCCTCCGTATCCCTTCGAGTCTTGCAAGCTCATTATTACTACGCATTTCTTCGTACTTCAGTCTTCTTCTGTTTCCTTCTGCTATAATGAGCTTCCCCCTCTCCATTTTCTCCTGCTTTTCCTCCTTTTCTTTTTCTTTCTTCTTCTTCTAATGCGATGATTAGTCTTTGAGGGTCAATAGTAGACCCTTGCGGCACATTCTCCCTGCAACGTCGCATCAGAGGGGTTCCTTCTCCTTCTTCTCCTTCATCGGTCTCAACCACTTGCGTTGTCTCGGGTTGCGCCAACTCCATCAACTGCGCTGTTCCCCCCCCCCCCCCCCCCCCCATCCTCCCTCATGGAGGTTGATTCTCCATCCTTTTCTAGGCTCGCAGCCCTCTGCTTCGCTTCTTCTTTTCTTAGGCGCCTTTCTTCACGCCGACACATTTTTCTTTCTTCTTTCTCGTTCTTCTTCCTTTCCTTCATGGCCTCCTCATCTTCTTCATCATTCTTTTTCTCTTTATTTTTTTTCTCCTTGCGATGATGAGAAGATTCAGCCTCTCCAGTCTTTCTCCCTTTGTTTTTCTTTTTCCCTTCAGCTACTTCTGGTTGCGTCTCCATTGCAACCTCAGGAATCTCCACAGCAACTTCAGCCTCCTTAGTCACCTCCACTACAATCGCTTCCTTCGCAATTCTGGAGGGTCCGTCATAGGTTTTTGCGTTGGCAGTCACCTCAGGAGTCTCTAGGGCTAGAATGCCTCTTCCTGTTTCTTCTTCAATCACCACTGTCTTCGCCATTACCACTGTCTCCTCCTCCGTGGACAGTGGTTGATTTACAACCCCTGCCTCGGGTAATCCACCTCCTAGCTCCAGATTGCTTAGTATGTTACAAAACACCTCAGTGTCATCGTGTCTTTTCTTCTCGCTCTCGGTTGAGACAGCTGGGGTTGGAACAGGGGTACTTTCAGTGCTTTCCCTCTTTTTGAACAGAGGGGGTCTAACAGCCAAGGGGTTTCTTTGGGCTCTCCCGGCGAATCTGGGGACGGTGTGGGCTTGGGCAGCGAGCCTGCGACTGGCAACCAGAAATGTTGCCTCTCGAATATCGACTTGGTTAGGAGTTGAGGGTGAGGTAGATTGGTTAGAAGCTTGGTCAGCCATGGATAAAAGCTTGGGAGAACTGGGAAAATCGTTGGGATGCTGGGGAAGAAGAGAGCTTCGTATGCTGTAGGCGTTAGGGTTTGTGAATGCAAAATGAGGTAAAGATTTCACAACGAGGGAAAGGGTCCTATTTATAGGTTGGGCCGTAGTGGGCCCAACGCGACTTTTGCGGCGACAGGTCTCGAGAAGCTCAAAAGGTCCGTCGTTCAAACTTCCCTCATTTATGAATTTTCAGAAAAATGTCCTTTCGTCTGCAGAATCATCATTGCTTTGGGATATGAAACGATTGGACTACCTAAATTACAAAAAGAATTTTCTTTAATATTTTATTCGAATGGACGCAAGATAAAGATTAACGCAATGTGCTCACCAACGCAAATGCATCTTTGCAGAGGATGGGCAACAATGCATACATCCCCGCAACACACCCCTTAACCAAACACATTTCTGGAGGATACCTCAACATAGTGCATTTAGCTAAGGACGGCCAAAGGACATATACGCGCGCAACACACCCCTCAACTCAATACAGTCGAGTTGGGTGAACGCAAAGCGTATCTCATTGGTTCAAGATGCGTTCATTATCGCCTTGCATACTTGTTGGTAATTGTTTTATTTTTTTATTATTTTTAATTTCTTTTTTTTTTATTTTCATCAACACAAGTTGCTATGACTTGCGGCAATAAATTTCTCTTTATTACTCAATCATTCACTATTTAAAGACCAACGCATTAATTACAGAAAAGTTAAAAGAATTAAAGACGATACAGAAACAAATGCAATAGAAATAAATGAATAATTGAATTCATAAAGTCAAGAACGAATTAAATGAGGAATTAAAGTCAACATTCAAGAATTAAAAAAGATAGGAATTTAAGGGAAGCATTAAACATAGTGGTGAGATATGGACCGAAAGATGCGTTTCCATGAGTGAGTGCAATCCACATCCCTGCAGGCGGTCCTGCTTGCCCGCTCAATATCCTAGGGACATTGCTCCTTTCCAGTAGATCCCGAGGCTTCTGAATTGCTGGGCAACATTCCTGGTGCTCTACTTCTCAGCTCGGATGCCAGTTGGCCCACTTAGATCTCCAAGTTCCTAATTGAAGACGCCTGCGCTTGCATCACTACGTCATTTTTGTCCATATATTGTTTCAGCAGTGTCTCTAATGAGCTTCTAGAGGTTTTAGAAGATGAGGGTTGCTGGTTGTGCGATTGCCTTGGTTGCCCTTGGTTATGGTGAAAAGGAGGATTCCCTCTACTGCCACCTTGATGGTTGACTGACCCCCCTTGGTTGGGATTACTTCCCCATCCGAAGCTAGGGTGGCTCCTCCAGCCAGGATTATAGGTGTTGCTGAAGGGATTGTTCTGGATGGTGCATACTTGCTGAAGGTTCGATGGGCACATGTCAGCTCCGTGAGCCCTTCCACAATTAATGCAACTTATTGTGGCCACTTGAGCCGGTGCAGTAGGTTGCGCTGATTATTGAGCGATGGCTCCTTGATTAATTGCCATCGATTGGAGGATGGAGGTCACCGCGGCCATCTGAGCGGCCAATGTGGTCATTCTCTCTTCTTCTTCCCAGATTTCTTCAGTTCAACACTCAGCTCAGCCTTTTTCTCAACAATCTAGCATCAATTAGCCCCATATCAAGTAGCATATTTTTCTCTGAAGTCTATGGGGGAATTTATAGGTGAAGATCTTTGACTCCGGCTTTGTGGTCCCCACTTTTTGTTATGGAAATTCCGAAGATGGAGGAATAAATATTCCTTCTGTTATGCAATCAGACCGTCAAAACTGCACAACTGTTAGTTGTACACGTGTCACAATCCTCCGCTTTTGCGTTGCTCAGCTGCATCATTCGATCGGGTGCTCGCATGCGGTGTTGTTTTTATTACCGCATGCAGTTGAAATACAGCTTTGGATCGATTGTCGCATTGCGTCGTCATTGCGTTAATCGTCTCTTCATTGTTGATTGACGGGCGCAATGTGACAGAGATGCGTTGATCAGTTTCTCGTTGAGTTTTGATCGCAAGCGATGACTTGGTTTCCTGCAAAACAGAGTAGAAATCTCCTCTGCTTCCATCTTTATGATGTTAGTGGGTGTAATTGCGATAATTTATAATTATTGTATTTCTGAGCTAATTTTCATACAATCGACGCATATTTACTATCTTTTGGCCGCAATATCTAGATAAGGTGACATAAATAACTTGTATTTCTACAAGTTATCAGAGATCCGAGGAGACTCGACTTGAGCCCCAAAACTAGGTTGGGTGTAGGGGGTCAATCTTGATTTTATTCCTCAGGGTGCTTCAGATCAGGTTCTTGTAGCTGAACATGCTTCGAGACATTGACCCTATGGTCAGAATCTTCAATCTGGAAGCGGAGCTGGTGCATCAAGTCATTATTGAAAAAATAAATAAGTCTAGTGCTCAAAGTACATGATAAGAAACGCCATGATGAGGCTTTGACTTGAGTAGTGTTTTAAAAAACCCTCTCGAGCATGTGCCTAGGCTTAAAGTGCAGGTTTGGCACCTCACCATGAAAAGACGAGGCTCACAAAGTAAGGCGCGCCTGCGCACCTTTAGTGAAGCCCCAAGGCTTCAAGCCTTGGGCCACTTTTTCATTATTTTTAAAATATAGTTATAATTAAGGTTTTTCTTCTTCATTAATTAAAAAATCAAATTTACTAAGCCTAAATGCAAAACTTCTTGTATTTAGGGGTCCTTTTTTTAAAATTTCCGCTTCAACTATGCTCTTTCTTCTTGATGTATTGCTTTTATATATAGTGAGCCTCACTGAAAAATGCCCGCGCTTTTTTTTTTTTTTTTCTTTGTGCCTTGCACTTAAGCCCTAGAAGACTATTGCATCTTGAACTTTAAAAAACACTGGACTTGAGCAAACACATAACGATCAGAAAAAATAAGTGGCTTGACTTGAAGTATATGCTGACTTCTCTCGAATCAAATTTCTGAAAGGAGAGCTTCGTCACATTAGCCCATAAAGTTGAAATTGATGAAATTGAAATATGAAGGTATATCTATGTTGGCCTTGTTGGATTTTCATCTTCCATTCATTATTGAAATTGATGCTTTAGGGTTGAGGGTAGGAGTTCTTTTGATGTAAGAACACCGTCAATCGCTTATTATCATACTTCGTCTCTACAGGCTCAAGCAAAACCAATTTACGAGTGGGAACTCATGGCAATCATACTAGCTATGCAAAAATGGAGACATTATCTGTTTGGTCAGAAGTTCGTAGGCAGTACAGACTAACGAGCTTTAAAATATTTACTAGACGACAAGAGGTTTAACCAGAGTATCAGAGGTGGTAAACCAAGCTATTGGGCTATGATTTTGAAATTTGTTTCAACTCAGTTTTGCAATTTTAATGGAAATGACACTCTTTCAAAAATGGCTTAAATTGTAGACCGTATAGCATTGTTTGTTTCCTCAATTATTGATGTAGCTATTTTGCATAAGGAGGTCCATAAGTATGTTGAGTTGAAAGAAATTATAAAGGGGCTGATTCGAAGCTAGAGGAACATTCTCATTTCTCCATTCATCAGAGTAACTTGCTAACAGCTAGTGCTTTCAAAACCCTCCTGATTCATTCCATCCATCCGTGCGGAACTCACTATTTAGGTTATAGCAAGACTGATTGAGCAAGTACAATCACTATCGCATTGAGTTATCCTTTTTCACTCAAGGAAGTGGCAGAAGTTTTTGTGAAAGAAATTGTGTGACTTCTTGGATTTCCCATGTCCATAGTGTTAGATAGAGAGACTTTTATAAGACAATGTTGAAATCAAGCTCATCATTTTCGGCTCTCCACACAATCTTCTCATTTTTTTAAGAAAGGTTGGCTTGGTCGGTTGGTTGGAAAGGTGCTTTCTGGCTACTCCGACCGTCATACCTGACGATTTGCATATTTGCAAAACCAACACTGATAGAAACTTAAGCTACATGGACCTGTCAGATTGAAACTTAGAGAAACTTAGAGAGGTGGAGAGATCGGGTGGGGATATGTGATGTAGTAGGAATAAGGGTAGTTTAGTAAATTTTTAGAATTTTTTTACAGATATGTGATGCAGTAGGAATAAGGGTAGTTTAGTAAATTCAAGATTAAACCCTATCCCTCATGTAATTTTCTATAAATAGACCCCCCTCTCTTGTATTAGTTAGATTTTGATGAATCGAATAAAGTTTACTCTTTGGATTTTACATTAATTTGGTATCGGAGCAGTCGGCTGGGCCAACGTTGATTGCTGCTGGTGGAAGATCGGAAAATTCTTGGCGATGCCGATCGTAAGAGGGAGCTTCATGAGTTGTGTTTGTTGTTGAACAATCCACATCTATATAGGGGGAACCCCTTAAATTTTAGAGAAGAAAGAAGACATCGAGATCTTTTTTTCAAGATTTTGCTAGAAGATGGAGAAGAAAAAAAATATAGCAGTTGGTATATGCAAGAAAGCCAATTTTCCTCCCAAAAGTAGTGTTGGAATTTTGATTCAAGTGATTTAGAAGAAGAATTCCAACATAATAATTTCGCCCGTGCTCATTTTTCCCAAAAAACCTACATTATCCACATTTGAAATTTGATTATAGCGATTCTAGCGATTTTGATGAAGATTCTAATGCAGTTTGGAACGGGATAACAAGACTACATTATCAACAAAGAGCCCTTCGATCCAATCAAACCGGTTTCTCAAGAAATCGACGTAAGAATTGGGAGTTATATGATTCAAAAAATGATTTAGAGTGTGAAAGCAATTATTATCACCAACATCAAAGAACACCCATGAATCATTCCAACACAAATTTGGAGGTTGAAACATTTTCAAGAAAATAGAAATATTCAAATAAAAATGATGTGGTAGGATTAGGATAAGTTAAGCTATTATGATCAAATCCTTAATTGATTAGGATTGGGATTAGTTTCCATGATTGATTAGAATTAGGATTAGTTTTTTTGACTTATTAGGATTAGGATTAGTTTTTTTGACTTATTAGGATTAGGATTAGTTTTTTTGACTTATTAGGATTAGGATTAGTTTGCTTTCCAATTCTCTATAAATAGAGAGATTGTCTTCTTGTATTGACAACTTTCAATTCATAATAAAGACTTTGATTTTATTATTGGAGATTTTTCTTCTTTTATCTCCTAGGCTACATCAATTTGGTATGATATAGTAGGAATAAGGGTAGTTTAGTAAATTCAAGATTAAACCCTATCCCTCATGCAATTCTCTATAAATCGACACACCCCCCCCCCCCCCCCCCCCCCCCCCCGGTCAGATTTTGATGAATTGAATAAAGTTTCCTCTTTGGATTTTACATTACCATGTTTAATGCTTCCTTGTGGGCATTGATCTCAAGGTCTTTCTACAAACATGAGCTTTGGTATTGTTCTTTTGGATTGGAGTCTTTTTTTATGGTTATGTTCAAACTCTCTTTGTTTGGGCTTATTTTTTTTGTGGCCTGTGCATACTTTCATTTCATTCACATGAAAGTCGTTTCTTACTAAAAGGGGGAAAATGTTTGTCAATTTTGGTTTCTTGCATTTGGTATGAACATTGAAGTTCTCTCTTTACTTCCTCTCGATTGCAGTATCCAACAATGGCATTGGCTCCTTTAATGTTGGAAGACTATCGAAAAGTGCTGGTTGATCGAAGGGGTGAAGCAGAGCAATTTACTAATGATCATATTATGGAGTGCATGAAAAAAGGTAACATAATTATGTCAAGATCGTAAATAGTGTGCAATTTGTCTCTCTTGGTTGGGAATGTGATTGTTTAGGCGGCCACAGTATAAGTGTTATCTTTATTTCTTTAAAATGGTTAAAACAGCAAAGAGTTATGGTCCATAGAGGAGTATGGTACATGTCCATGTTGATTAATCTCACAATGTGATTTATTTATTTATTATTTGTCTTTTTTTAAAAAACAAGAAACAAGTATTTTTATTGAAGTAATTAATGCTTCTTCCTGGTGCTCTCTTTCCAAGTCTTTTGCAGATTTCTTCATTCAAGATTTATGCTTAAATTGGAATGTGTTTGTTTTTCGATCCTTAGTTCTTATATTGGGATGTTATTGTACTTCTTACTTTATTTTTGTTTCTGAGTATTTTGAGCATCAATCTCTTTCATTTTTTCAATAAAAAATTCCGTTTCCTTTTAAAACAAAAAAAGAGATTAATGCTGTAATTGTATCATTACACAAGGGAATGAACAAATAAAAAATAAAGGCAATTACAAAGGAAACATAGGGGGCATTTAGCACGTAGAGTTGAGTTGAGTTGAGTTGGTAATTATTATAGGAGAGTAATTGGGAGAGTTGATGCGAATAACGAGGTGAGAAATGTGAGTTAATGTGAAAAACGAGGTGATAAACCTCTTTAATAATTGGTGAACCAAACGGTGGGTGGGTTTTTTTTACCCACCCAACCTAATCCAACTTGGGGGCCAAACACCCCATAAAGACATCCCAATTCAAACAAATGTCATGTCATATAAAGAAAAATTAGCAAAAAACTTGGAAAAAGAACCCACTTCTTTTGGAAAAGGAAATGAAACTTTTCATTGAGACTACTGCTCTAAGATACAATGATCCTCAAGAGGGGAGAATAACTAAGTAAACCAAAAATAGATAGTGATAATTACAACAAAATAAAAAAATCTTGAGGAATCCCTTCAATCGTGCAGATTCAAACCAATTAAACCAAGGGAGATACTTGTCTTTTAATAATTCTTTGATTCCTTTCCATCCCTTTAATCGTGCAGATCCAACAACTAGCTGAAGAACATTATCCTTGAACACATTTAAGAAACCCAGTATGTATTAAAGAGAGAAAAAAACTTGAACTAGTTCTTCAACAAATAGGAGCACCCAAACAAGATATGGAAAAGATAATCCCCATCCTCTTGGAAGATCCAATCAACCTAAGGATGCTCAAGAGGGACTGAAAAAGGTGAATCTTCTAGATTTGTCTGAATGCATCATATTCCAGTTTCTAATGCGTAGAAAATTGACACACAATCTGTTTGTGAATGTTGAAAAGAGATAAGATGAATATTGTTGGTCATGAATTCATCTACTGAAGGTATGCTCTCTCCTCTCTCCTCTCCCTTCTTCCCTCTCTTCTCTTTTTCCTCCCGACCTTCCTCTGGCTAGCCTCCCCTCCGGTCAAACTCCATTGCCATCCAAATCTCATTCTCGCCTAGTTTCCCAGTCTTTCAAGTTCTCATACAAGGTCTTCAGGGGCATTGTTGATCATGGAAATCAAAAGTAGTTGTATTATGAATATTTATTTTGGCATTTGGCGTGTCCCCTCCGGTCAAACTCCATTGCCATCCAAATCTCATTCTCGCCTAGTTTCCCAGTCTTTCAAGTTCTCATACAAGGTCTTCAGGGGCATTGTTGATCATGGAAATCAAAAGTAGTTGTATTATGAATATTTATTTTGGCATTTGGCATGAGTACGACAGTTTTATCTTGGTAGATTCAATTTTTAAGAGGAAGATTTCTTTTTCTTTATCTTCGCAATGGTTTGAAGAAAGTTTAGTAGAAATGCTTCAGTCTCCCATCAAAGAATTACTTAAAAAAAAGATAGAAATGAGTTGGAAGTGATTCAACTAGCAAAATTCCGTACTTAGAAGGGCTGGTTTTTGGAGTGTGCTTTATGGCCTGTTAATGGTGGGAGATCAAACTTACATGTTCCAACTGGTTCTAACAAAAAAGGTTGGCTTGTATTCTGGGAAATGTTAAGTGATTTTCTCACTTCTTTTGGAAGTTTTCAAGCTAGTTCGGACTTGAAGTTGAAGGAGACTTTTCGGCCTAATAATCCGAGCATTGAAAGAATGGATAAGAGAAGCTTTGCTGAAGTTGTTTCAAGGGATCCTTCCAGCCCATCAATCTTGTCGTCACCCACTACAAGGGTTGATTTGGATACATTTTTGTGTTAAAAAATTTTCTGTTTGGGTTCGAAAGGAGGAGGAGCTGGTGAATGTTCAGCTGGATACTGTCTTGGTAGTCACTAGAATGGAAGCACATTACTCGTGGATGAGGATAAAGCTGGTTCTTGAAGATTTTTTTTTTCTCAGATTCCCTTGTCAATTAATCCATTTATGGATGGTAAGGCTTTGATTACGAGAGCCAAATTTCTCAAGTCTCATATGCTTATAGGAAAATGGAATGTCTTTGACGTTTTACACCTCAAAGTCGAGTTGGTCCAATTGGCTCCACTTCAAAAAGGAAGTTATCAAGAGTTATGGTGGTTGGATAAAAATAAAAGATCTTCCATTACCTTTTTTTGGAAAAAAAAACAGTTTTTGAAGCCATTGGCAAGCAATTAGGAGGTCTATTAGCCATTTCTTCTCAAACTTTCAATGGTCTTGATTATTCTTCAACATTAATAAAGATTGAGAAGAATTTGTGTGGGTTCATCCCAGCTTCTATGGATATTCAAGATATTATTCTTGGTGTTTTCTCTATCTATTTTGGAGATTCCGATTTTGAGGAAGTCCAAAGCTCAGATTTTTCCATTTGTGATAATTTTGAGTTTGATAATTTCTCAAATTCATTAGATATTTTACGAGTTGATTTAATTCTCAAAGATGTTGACAAAATTCCGGTTTTGTTGCGCAAACCAGACGGCTCCCCCTTGCATGGAAATGACATTTATTGCAAGGATAAAATCTTGGAAATCAATCAACAGAATTTTCTCTCCCCTGCATTTAATATTTTGGATGTCCAGTGGTCAGATTCTCTCTCTTCTTTAATGGCGGGTGCTGCAGCTATAATTGCTTCTCCTTCATCAGCTCCGAAGGAGGATTTAGTTCCATCATTTCCAGAAAAAAAAAAAAAAACAGAGGAATTTGGAAAGTCTCAAAGACTCTTTCCAAAAGCCGTGCCTTTTCCCAACATTGAAGGAAACTCGAGAGTTTTATTGGAAAATAACTCTCTCACTGGACGAGAACAATTAATTAATGCAACCTTCATTTTTCCCCCGGTTTCAATGGAGTAGATCTATCTTCAGCATTTAATTTAGTGGCAAATAGCCCCATAATTTCAGTGACAGAGAAGAATAGGTCAGATTCTCAAGCTCTCAAAGCTCCTCATAAAAAAAAAATAAAAAGACCTACCTTCATGCCTTCTTATCAAAAATATTATTCTCGTAAACATGGGGTTGCATTTTATCAAAGGATGCTTAATCCTAACGTAATTGAAGTTTGTTGCACTCTTGCCCAAGTTCCAGCCATAATTAGGAAACAGCCTGAGGTTTCTTGCTCCAACCATGCTGTCACTAGAATGATTATTCCTGTTCCAAATGGAAAATTCAATTTAACCAGGGAGGTTCCGTCCATTGCAAGTCCTAAAAATCAAGTGTTAGAGATTTTGATGACGACTCTTCGGCAAGTGTGGGCAGTGAAGAAGTGGAAATTTTTGTTCCAAATTCGGCATAAGAATAGGAAGATATTATTTTTGGGAAAGAGGTTGTAGATCTCTTTCAAACTCCTACCTTACAAATAGTCACCACAGATGCTTTCTTGTAAGTTCTCCTTAATTAAGTCTCATGAAATCCCTTCAAAGTTTTCCTTCTTAATTGAAACTTGCGGTTTGAAGCTCGGAAGGGTGATTCATCGCAATTCAATTTAATTTTTCTGAATTGGATTTTCAAGTTTTTATATATTCAAAAGAGTTATGTGGTTGTTCTCCTGAGACTTATGGTTTTGATTATTTTGGTTTAAAGTGTTTGATTATGTGGTTGAAGTTTGGTTCTTGTCCCTGCTAATATGATGCTTTTCTTCTTCAAAGCTTATTTGGCGACTTTCTTCTCTTTTAACTGCTGGTTGCTAGAGTATTTCTTGTCTGTGGGAGTGCTTGCTTATCTTGGGCTTGGGATTCCATGTCATGGGTTTTTATTTGTTCAGAAAACTTGAAAGTTGTATTTTTTGGCTCCTCAGCAACGATTTCTTGTTCTATCAAGCTTAAAGTTGGGGCTCTTTTCTCATCAAACATTCATTGTTGCAGAGGAAGCTTTTCTTCTATTTGTTCGGGCTTGTTCGAGTTTAAGTATTCTAGAATTTGGGTTTCTCTTAAGTTATGTGTTTAATTAGATTGTTTTACTTTTTCTCCAGAGTTTTAGTCTTAATGATGTAATTTGGTTCTAGACTTGTATAGGCCTGCTTGAAGTTTTTTCTTTGTTTCCTTTCATGTAATTTGAGTATTAGGCTCTTTCATTATGTCAATGAATAGCCTTGTTTCTGTTTCGAAAAAAAATCCCCATCCTCTTGACAAAAAGGACAAATTGATGGCAATAAATAGAAAAAAGCAACTTGTGTCAAAGAACTTTGGATGCATTCAGACTGCCATCAAGAATAATCCAAAGCATATTCTTTGGACTTTTAAACTTCCAGATGGCCCAAAATAGATCCTTGCAACGGAGATGCACAAGCAAATTTTCTTGATCAAGATTTCATTGAAAAAATAATAATACCAAAAGAGTCTAATGGCCATGATCATGCATCTTCAATAGAACCGACATTTATAGTATCTAGAAGACATGAAAGATCTTGCAAAGCAATGATATCATCATCTTTCAAAAACCTTAAAAAAACTGGAGTAGAGACCGTGATAGCAAATGAGAATCCCATAACTTCGAAATTAAGCCACATTGAGAGGTGGAGATGGGAAAAAACTGAGGAAAACGAAGTTTCAAAGAGGTATCTTTGGTGATTTTACAGCTAATTATCTAATTTACAACCAACATGTCCGTTACCTGATTTTTGGTCATGGACTTTGGATCCTTCTTCGTTCTTTGTTAAATCCCTTTTGAATGATTTGGTGGGGGAGATTGAGCCTATTGCCAAAGATCTTTATTCTGCTATCTGAAAGGATTTTTACCCTAAGAAGATTAAAATTTTCCTTGGGAGCCCAGTCTTGGTGCTATTATACTACTGATTGCTTGCATCACCGAATGCCTTGTATATCTCTCGCCCTCTTGGTGTATTATGTGTCAGTGCAGTTGTGGATCTCCCGCTCATCTTTTTGTATACTGCTTTTTTGCTTCACATTTCTGGCACATTATTTCGGATGCATTTGGTTGGTCTTTGCCATGCCCCAACTTACCTTTGATATTTTCGGGTCTCTTTTGGTTGGTCATCCTTTTGGTAGTACGAAGAAGATGATTTGGTTGGCTCTTACACGTGCTTTCTTTTGGGATCTTTGGTATGGGTGCAAAGGCCATATTTTTAGGGACTCTTTCTCCACTTTTGATAAATTTTTGGATTTGGTTTTGTCTACTGTTTTTTATTGGTGCAAGGATAAGCATCATTTTAATCATTTCAGCTTGTTTTATTTAGTCTCCAATTGGAAATGTTTCTTGTAATTGCCTTCTATTTCATTAATCAACGAAATGTTTCTTATTAAAAAAAACCTTTAATCGCAAGTTTTGCCCTTTGTTTGAAGTCTTTTTGGTTGGAAGGATCTTTGTCTCATGAATTTTTGAGGTGGTGTTAAAGTCTCACATAGTTTTTGAAATCCTGGTCTCTCTTTGCTAATTGCATTGTCCTTGTTGCTCTTTTATTTTCCTATGCATCTTTTGTTTTTACAAGGCATTCTTCCCATGTGTTTTTTTATGTGGCTTGTATCCCAAGAGCATTATTTTCTTTTCATTTTTTTCAGTGAAAAGTTCCATATCTTGTTCAAATAAAGAATCAAATTGCTGCCAATGCTTGGAAATGCTGGTCCAAAGGCTTCGAAGTCTTGAGCCATGTTTGCCAGCCATATGCCAACCAAATTGAGATCCCCCATGAGTGCTAATGATTACCTTTCTCAAAGCAGAATGAGGCTGATGCATGAAATGCACATCTACATTTTGCAACTAGTGCCAAATTTCAATGCTTTAAAGCTTCAATTCCTAAACCCCCATCACGTTGAGGTTTAGATGCTAAGTTCTATCGCAGTGAGTGAACCGCCTTCATTACCTTTTCAAAAGATTTCCATCAAACACTCCAATTCCAAGCTCAATTTGAGAAGGAATAAATGTATACTGGAAAGAGACATGTAGTAAAGGGGATACTTGAGATAAGTGAGTTGCTAGCTTGTTAACTTTTTGTCAAGTACTGATTGCCAAAAAAACGAGGACTTAGGATGACCACTAAAGGGAAGGCTGAGACAAAGGAGAGGTAAAGTTACCACCTTACAATTGAGCCGCCTTGACACTTCAGACAACTTTAAGTCTTCCAAATTTAATCCACAAATCGTTAATTTCTCCCCCATAACTTTCAGACCCGAGCACGATTCAAAATGAGCAATAGTTTTAATTAACATAACAAGCACCACATCATTATATTTACAAAACAGTAAACCGTTGTCAGCAAAATGGAGGGTAGAATGAATTTTATCTTTTTCCACCCAAAAGCCTTCAAATGTTGTATAGTAAGCTCTCTTTAGGGGTACGGTTTTTGTTCTTGGTTTATTTGGTCTTGCGTTGTTTTTGTCTGATTCCAAGTGCTTTTGGATTTGGCCTTCTTGTGCAACTCTTACTTTGCATTTATTTATTTTTTCATTAAATGAAACTTGTTCTTTTCTTTTGATTGTTTTCTTTCTACCTAATATACATAGTGTAGAAGGAGAAACCTTTAACTGAATATGGAAAATTGCTACTTTATGAAATCCTCACACTTCATGCTCAGTTACTTGTTCGTTATTTATGTTTGTTCCCATTGACTTAATTTGATGATTGTACTTGCTCAAATTGAGTTCTAGACTGCATTATTGGAAGTTGTGTATTAGGTACCTTTTTTGTTTTTTTCTTTTCTGTTCTATTGTATTTGATGTACATCAATTGCTGTGTCATTATTTTTCCTCTGTATCTTAAGATTATCTGTCATTGATCTTGATTCACCTGCAGTTGTACCTGTGGATTTGAAGCAGACTATACAGGTTGATGAAGATCTTCAAATTCGTGCTTACTATGCTGGACATGTATAGCCTCTTTTGATACATTTCGTTTTCTAATTTTGCATCTCCTACTAATATAAGTTGGAGGGGAATTTGTAACCTCCTTGGTTATGATATCTCTTCCCTCTGGCCCCTAGCTGTATACACATTTTGGTTTTAATATCCTCTACTCTTTTTAATTAAAATAAAGAAAGAGTTTTCAAGTGCATGAGCTTTGAAATTCTCCTGTATTTTCAATTTGAAATTGGTCATTGATGATTTTGTTTTTGTTTTCCTGTGCTAATTCCTTTGTTTTTTGGGTTTTCTTTTTTTTTTTTTTAGTTTATTTTTTGGCTTGCAAATATGGAGGCTCGATGAACCATTTCAAATAAAACAAAATGCAGGAATCTGATGCCTGTGCTTTCTATGGAATTCTATCTAGTTTCCTAGAATACATTTTAGGTGAATGTGAGTTCACATGTTGGACATATGTATTTATTTCACAAGAAGTCAGACGTAAATGAGAAGGATAACATTGTTTAGGATGTAGTTTGAGTGTGAAATTCCATCGGATGTGACAAAAAGGTGATAGTTTGAGTAAGGAATTGTAACCTTTTGGTTTTTTGTGCTTTTCAAATGTAAAAATTTACATATTATTTTTTTTTTTTTACATCGGATATGGGCATATGTGAATCCAGTTATTAGTTGCTTGCTGTGTATATGCATCTTTATATCAATCTTCTATTTTGTTTATTGTGGACCACCATATGGTGTCGTTCTATCAGCAACTTACGCATGCACTATAGCCCATAATTGTCGACTTGGTTCTTAATATTTCTGTCACTGTATCTACTGTTGATGATTCTTTGACTTCTGCTCAAAGTTTTTTCTTGTTGCTTCTCGTAAACTCTCTCCATCAACACTTCAACTTTAAATGCAGAATGTGCATATTTATATTTTAATCATGTTCTTAAGGTTTTAGGAGCTGCCATGTTTTATGCTAAAGTTGGAGATGCTGCTATGGTATACACAGGAGACTATAATATGACGCCTGATAGACATCTGGGAGCAGCTCAAATTGATCGAATGCAATTAGACCTTCTTATAACAGAGTAAGAAGTAAACATAAATGTTTTACATGTTATAGTGTTGGTTATGCACTGTTTAAACTTCAACTATGCAAAACAATTTCTTCTGATTCTTCATTTCTCTCTTTCAGAGGAAAGCTAGGCAGTAACATTGAATCCATGATCTAATTTTACCTGGAAATAAATGGTTTCAATTTTTATCTTCTAAGCATAGCTTAACTTGTTAAGATCTCATATCTGTTTTTGTTCAAATATCCACTCCCACGTTACTGAGCTCGAAAAATAAGGGAAGAGGAACTTTCTATACTTACCAAGAACCTGGGTGATGTACATTTTAAATGATCCCCAAGGCACATCAAATACAAGGAATTGAGTGACCATGAAGGATAGGATAATAATTTAATATCATCATACACCTATGACCTATTTGTAACTTGGAAAATAATGACGGTCATAATGAAGTATCTTACGTCAAATAGGTTTGGATTGGACTTGAAATAAATGGGTTTTAATACTCCCATCAAGTTGGATTTTAAATGTTGATCGAACTCAACCAGTCCTGATGTAGCCTATATCTTAAAAGGCTGGAATTGCTTTAGCCTTATTTTTTTTTTTGGTATTTTCAATTAATGGTTTAATTAGTAGTTGGGAATTAGTCCTGATGTAGCCTATATCTTAAAAGGCTGGAATTGCTTTAGCCTTATTTTTTTTTTGGTATTTTCAATTAATGGTTTAATTAGTAGTTAGGAATTAGTTTGACGGTTTGCGAATTAGTCTAAAGAAGTAGCCATTGCTTGGGTAGGTTGTTTGTTAGATAAATAGGTTGGGGGGCTTGACTTGTAGAACTGCTACAAAATAGTAGCTAAAGTACTAGCGGAGAGGCTAAAAAAGGTAATGCCAAGTATAATAGAGGCTTCACAAAGTGCTTTCATTGAAGGAAGGCAAATATTAGACCCAATCCTCATAGCAATGAAGTGGTTGAAGATTATCGTTCTAAGAGGAAAAAAGGGTGGATTTTAAAACTTGATCTAGAAAAAACCTTTGATCGTGTTGATTGGGAGTTTCTTGAAAAAATCCTTGTTGAAAAGAATTTCGATTCAAGATGGATAATGTGGATGATGGGTTGTATTTCTAACACAAAATTCTCAATTTTTATAAATGGAAGACCTCATGGTAGAATCCAAGCTTCAAAAGGCAAGGTGACCCTCTTTCTCCTTTCCTTTTTCTATTAGTCAGTGAAGTCTTAAATGCACTACTATCCCAGCTTCATGAGGAAGGCAAGTTTGAAAGCTTTATAGTTGGCAAAGATAGAATTCATGTTCCTCTCTTGCAATTTGCAGATGATATACTAATTTTCTGCCAAGATGACAAGGAAAAGCTTAGAAACCTAAAGAAAATAATTGAACTCTTTGAGTGGTGTTCTGGGTTGAAGATTAATTGGGAAAAATCAGCCATAAGCGGCATCAATATTGACCATTTTAAGCTACAATCAGAAGCTGCCATTCTGAACTGCAAGGCTGCCTCTCTTCCATTCATGTACCTCGGTCTTCCATTAGGTGGCTACCCTAAACAATTGGCTTTTTGGCAACCAGTGATTGATAAAATTCAAAGTAAATTGGACAAATGGAAGAGATACAATCTTTCAAGAGGAGGTTGCTCCACCCTTTGTAAGTCGGTTCTTTCTCATATCTCAACTTACTATATGTCACTTTTCTTGATGCCAGAAAAGGTGATTCGAGTTTTAGAAAGATTTTTGAGAAATTTTTTATGGGAAGGACATTCCGGAAGCAAAATAAATCATTTAGTAAAATGGGACCTTATTTCTCGTTCTCAAGAAGATGGTGGTCTCGGTATTGGTGGCTTGAAACTCAGAAACCAAAGCCTTCTAGCAAAATGGGGGTGGAGGTTCATCAATAAGGAAAATTCACTTTGGAGGAAAATAATTACAAGCATCCATGGAAGAAGTAAGTTTGGTTGGCACACCAATGGTAAAACTACCAGCAACCTTAGAAGCCCTTGGATCAACATCTCAAGATCTTGGCTAAAAGTAGACTCCTTGGTAGCCTTCAAAGTAGGTAATGGTGAAAGGGTAGGTTTTTGGCGTGAACCTTGGTTGGAAATTGTTCCTTTAAAAGACTCATTTCTTAGTCTTTTCTCCATCTCCACCAAGCCCGAAGGCTCATTACAAGACTATTGGGATGAGACATCAACTTCTTGGTCTTTCCACTTGAGAAGACTGCTAAAGGATGAAAGCTTTCCCACTCTAAACTTAATTCGCTTCCCGATAAAAAAGGTGGTCTTTAGAACCAAGTGGGATTTTTTCAGTCAAGTCTCTTGTAAAGCATCTATCCTTCTCC
Source organism: Benincasa hispida (assembly GCF_027475165.1). Lineage (NCBI taxonomy): Eukaryota > Viridiplantae > Streptophyta > Magnoliopsida > Cucurbitales > Cucurbitaceae > Benincasa > Benincasa hispida. Next base: position 41,132,635 of record NC_143487.1, read on the forward strand.
TCCCCAATTGGACCGCTATTAGAATAAGCCTTATGGAATTCCAAGAGTCCTAGAAGGGTTAATATACTGATTTGGATCATGCTGAATGGCTTGCTTAACGGTGCAGATATTCTTCAAAGGAAGCTGCCTACTCACTATATTTCTCCACTGGTTTGCTCTCTTTGTTGGATAAACTCAGAATCTCTCTCACACTTGTTCTTCTAGTGTGTTTTTGCAGAAAACTGTTGGATACATTTATTTAAGTGCTTCAATGTCAGCTGGGTTCTAGACAATGATTTTAAGGCAAATGTGCTACAACTTTTAATCGGTCCAAAATTGAAGAAGAATCCAAGATTACTTTGGGTCAATGCAGTTAAAGCTTTGTTATCAGAACTATGGTTCGAAAGGAATCAAAGAGTGTTTCAAGACAAAGCATCTATTAGCTCCTTTAAATTCGATAGTGCTCTTAGCAATGCCTCCTTTTGGTGCTCTCTCTCCAAAGCTTTTAAAGATTTCTCCATTCAAGACACCAGTCTCAATTGGAACGCCTTCATCTTCCCGCTTTCTTGATCTGTAACTGCCTAGTTCTGGCATCTTTTAATTTTCAGATTATCATTTTGTTGTATGCCTTTAATTTGGCAAGGTCTAGTCAGATTTGTACTGAGCTATTGAATTCCTGTTCTACATTTTAGGAGATGATGAGAATGCTATGGAGGTGTCAACCTAGTTGAGATGTCCTGGTGCATTTACTGATCATTTTTTATTAGTTTTGTTTTTTAATGTTTGTTTCCTTTCATACACTTGTAACATTTTTCATTATCTTAATGAAGTGGGTTGTTTCTTGTTAAAAAAAAAAAATACTATGTTTTTTACTTTTTGGGATAGGAAACAATAACCATTCATTGATATGATGAAATAGGACACAAAAGGTCCTATGTAATATTTACAAAAAGCACCACCGTTGATTAGTCAGTGCTGTAAGGCTATAATTACAAAACGTCGGTGATAATTTGCTTCAAATGATAGCTAAAAGAGATGTAGCTTCTATATAATAGCCTATCACAGTCCTTGTTCAAAAGATGCGAGCATTGCACAATCCAACCAAAGATTCCAAAAGATAGAACGAATGTGATTAATCGATGAGATCTCCTGGCCCATTTTAAGAGGATGCCGCTGGAAAGTAAGAGAGATAAGATAGAGAATACCATCTGATCTAGGAAAACTCCAACAAAAAAACATCATGTAGATGATTGCAATATTTTGATGCAAAAGTGCAGTGATTGAATTGGCAAATCATTGTCTCTTAACTATTGATACTATTGATATAGATAGGAAAACAGCTTGGAGAGATGTATACCTGTGGAGATCTTCGTTAAAACTAGTTGTTGTGCAAAACCTGATGTAGGGCGATCCCTTTAGTTTTCTTCTTATATTGTAAAAGCTCTCTGTTTTAGGTTTTTTACTGCTTGATTGGCTAAGTTTTTTTAAGTTGGATCTTGTTATGTTTATCTTTTTAGCAAGTAACCGGTCAACTCCCTTTTGCCTATTTAAAGAGCCTTTTGTAACCATTTGAGATCAATGGAATAAAGTTTTCCTCCAAGAATTTCTTCAAGATTGTTTAGTCTTTATCAAAGTGGTTTCAAAGAACTTCGTGAAAAGAGCCTGATGAAAAGGGCCGAAGCTACTCCCTCTAATGCGGAAGCATCCTTTTCAACCCGGGCATTCGACCAACACCATGACTGGAATGCAACAAGCAATTGACCAGCTCCTTGCAGTTGAATTTGGGAAAAGTGTTGTCCAATGAAGTCCAGAAAAATATAGGAAACCATATCCAACAACCAAAGAAGTCACAAGGTGTCCCTCAAGACTTGCAGAAAGATCAAGATCAACCAAGATTTCCTCCAAGAAAGATGTTACAAGGATCACAAGGTAATTTTTTCCTGAACCTTTATTCAAGTCATTCTTTCCCTACTCAAAGACTGATAATTCAAGGTCATCCTCATCCTATTTTGGGAAGCAACTCCGATTCATCAGGGGAATATCATCCTCGGCATCTACCTCCTCACCCTCCATATCAAGAATTCTATCAGCACAATCAAGAACCGATTCAAGAAGTCCGATATACCAAGAATGTTTACCAAGATCAGCATCAAGATTACCACAGGCTACAATATCAGGGAGGAACCTTTTGGAAATAAGATTCTGGCGACAAGGTGAAAATCTACTTACCCACTTGCAATGGCAGAATGAACATTGAACACTTCCTAGATTGGGTTAAGAGTGTTGAAAATTTCTTTAATTATTTGGGAACCCCTTAATAGAAAAAGGTTAAATTGGTTGGCCTTAAATTAAAGAGTGGAGCGTCTGTATGGTGGGATCAACTACAAACAAATTGAAGGAGCTATGGAAAACCACCTATCCATAGATGGCCAAAAATGCTTTGTTTAATGGAGAAAAGGTTCTTGCCAAGCAATTATGAAAGAATATTGTATAATCAATTTCAACATTGCAAGCAAGGAATTCGAAATGTGGAAGATTACACAAAAGCATTCCAAAGACTTAGCGCCCAAAATGACGTTGCTGAGAATGAAAACCAGCAGATTGCTAGGTACATTGAAGGATTAAGGAGCGACATTAAAGAGATAAGTTCATTTGCATCCTATGTCTTCCTTGTCTGAAGCAATCTCTATTGCCACAACAATTGAAGAAGATGAAGCACAAAAACAAAAATGGTGGGTAAATATAAGAAAGAATTCGGATAGAGCAACCATTCAAACAAAAAGACTAACTTCAGATACTTCTAAATCCAACACAATTTCAAGTACTTCCCAAACGAAAGCAAAGGAAATTTTTTCAACCAAGTTCAAATTGGATGATAGGGGAACTTCTAATCCTTCTACTTTCAAAAGTTTAATTCGTATAATAGACCTAATCTTGGGAAATGTTTTAGGTGTGGTTAATAAGGGCACTTTTCTAATGATTGTCCCCAAAGAAGAGTTTAGCTATTCAAGTAGACAATGAAATCTCTGAAGAAGACGAAGGCCCTGAAGATGGGTTTTTTGTACGGATGACCTCATTTATGAGGCCCAAATGAGAAATGGTCACCTATAGAAAAAGTAATGGAAAGTGGCCTTTTGCTGATTTCATCCATGTGTGAGTTTACTGCTTTGCCCTTGTGATGCACCTTGCGCTCCTGCCACTACCAAGGAACTCAATCCTTGATGGCTCGTTACTTGATCCTCGATTACTCGTCACACGATCCTCGATGCATAGTCACTCGATATCCGGATACATGGTCACTCGATATGTGTGTTATTGATATGTGTATACTCGATCATAGCCATCCGTACTTGATACTCGATTAATGTATACTCGATTATTTTGAATTGCCTGCACCCATCGGAGGACTTGTGCTGTAGTTAATGCTCATGTATGAAAATACACAAATTGGGGAATTTTCTGACAATTCTCACTATTCTTTGAAATCAATTTCTTGAAATGTGAAGAAAACCGTGCAATGTACTACCATCCAATAATAATGTTAGAATGTGGGACTTGATCATGCAACCATAGTCGTCTGTAGGGTTAGGGGATACAGTTGAAGTAGGTCAAATCTTCTTTAGTAAGAGTGATGTGAAGATGAGGTTAGCAATGTTTGCCATTAAGCACAACTTTGAGTTGTGGGTTAAAAAATTGAACAAAAAATTGTATATTGTTCGGTGTTTACACCCGACTTGTAAGTGGGCCGTTTGAGCAATTAAAATGGATGAATGTGATATTTTCAAGATCACAAAATGCATGCCCAATCACACATGCTCGATTGAAGTATTCAAACATGACCACAAACAAGCTAGTGCATTCGTTATTGGTCACTTGATGAAGGACAAGTTTGGCGTTGGTCGTGGGGACAAACCACACCATATTATTGAGGATATGCGACATCAATATGGTGTCAATATTAGTTATGACAAGGCATGACATGCGAGAGAAACTCTTGCAAGGGGGACGCAAGAGGAATCATATGCCCACTTGCATGCATATGGTGAAGCTTTGAAGATAGAAAATCCTGGAACTGTGTTTGAGATCAAGCTTGAAGAATCAAAATATATCAAATACATGTTCATGGCACTAGTTTAAGAGGTTTTAAGAGTTGTCGATCCGTGATCATTATAGATAGTACCCACTGACATATGCAATTGTTGATAGTGAGAATGACCGAGCCCTAAAGTGTTCATAACGAACCTTAAAACAACAATTGGAGACTGCCCTAACCTCGTATTCGTCTCAAACCATGGACAAAGTATAGCTAATGTCGTTGATGCCCTATTCCCTAATTCTTATCACGGACTTTGTACTTACCATTTGAGAAGGAACGTGGAGAAATACTTAAAGGACGAGTCTCTTAGAAAATTGTTTAATGGTGCTTGCAGAGTGTATCGAGAATCAGAATTCAAGTGCCATTAGGTCCAAATAGTGAACTACGACGACGGTTCACTTGCAAGATATTTAAAGGATGGTCATATTCAGCATTGGACATGGTGTTACCAGTCCGGGAACCAATATGATAACATGACCAACAATAGCGCCGAATGCTTCAATGCTATTACCAAAGAAGCCCGAGTGTTGCCAATGACTTCGTTGCTAAAATACATAAGAGGTCTACTTCAAGGTTGGTTTCATGAGAGGCGAACAATGTGGTCTAGTAGTATATCGACACATTCAAAGTATGCAGAGGAAATAATGGGTTTAGAGTGTGACAAAGCTAGACGATACCAATAAATCCAATCGATTGCTATACATTTCATGTCAAGGACGGTGGATTAGATGGTATTGTTAGCCTTAACACTTGAGAATGTAGTTATGTAGAATTTTAGTGTTTGGAGATTCCATGTTCGACGCTATTGCTGTAGCTAGAGAGTGCAATATCAATCCGTTTACTCTATGCAGCAGATTCTATAATGCTAGCATACGCGGAGTCAATAAACCCGCTTGGTCATGTATCCGAATGGAAAAAGCCACCAGAGTATACCGAGGTAAAAATACTCCCACCAAAAAGAATGGTACATGTTGGTAGACGAAGGATAAACAAGATATCGTTTGCTGGAGAACATGTCACATTAAAGAAATGTGGACGGTGTGGTCAGTCTGGACATAATAGACAAAAGTGCAATGAACCACTTGATACGTCTAAATGCAACAAATAGGCAAGGACCGAGACTCAAAGGACCCAGACAATGACCAATATTTTATAATTTAATACTCAATTACGGTACTCGATGCATGTTACTCGTTACAAGATACTCGATGCATGTTACTCGATACATTATTACTCGACAATACTTCATAAAAAATACTTGATCCAATGACTTTATTCGATATACGATACTCGTTATACCATACTCGACGCAAGTTACTTAATACACGATGCAAGTTACACGATACTCGATGCATGATACTCAATACACGACACCTAAAATCATGTACACTCGATATACACACAGTTGCTTACTGTTGAAAAATTGTTCATATAAGTATGGAAATACACAAATTACTCATATAAAGTTAATAGGTTCATACATTTACAAAAATTAAAATTTACATAGAAGAACTAATAAAAAAACTGATCGGCCCACAACTCGGCACCATACTACAACCTAAGCTCATGCATTTTATCTTGCCGTAAACTCTCCAGATTGGACCTGGTCACCAAGTATTCGAAGAACTTAAGACAAAATATCCCACAGTCTAGTGTATCTGACCCCTATAGGAAGCCTATATTGACATGGCTTAACCTCTAAGGACTATGTGCAAGGTTGCAGCATGTAAGTTGCAGAAATGTGCTAGTGAAGAGAGAGTGATGCATAGGGGCCTAGGAATGATACCAGATCTTTCTTTGTGACATACTTGGGGAATGAGTCATACAAAAGGATGCGCCCGAGGTTCATGTCTATCACCAACATAATCCAGTGTTGCTTATAGTTGAGTGGGCTATAGTTGTAATCGACATCTGCCCATCTAGTCTCATGTTTAACTACCAATCCGAGCACATAATCGACATACACGTGCTCTTTCTCCTATAATTTAGTAGCTTCTTCATGCGTTCTCTCATATATGGCGTGGAACAAGCTATCTGGACCTCATAGGTTCAAGTGACTCTGCAAAATAGATAACAATGAGCTCCTCAATTGGGGGCACATGCTCGTCAATAGGGAGCTCATGAGATTCATAATGAGGAGGGTAAGTCTCATGCTCGTCAATAGGGAGCTCGTGAGACTAATGCTCATCGAGTTATGGCTCGTGGGATCGATGCTCGTGACTCTCGTAGTCACTGGAGTGACTATGAGCATCCTCATCATGGTGTGATCTATGTGTCTTTGAGGAGCTCATCTCAGCATCAATGCGCTTGTATGCGGGTCGTTCATCAACCCTAGTGTCCTTATACTTCCTCTCCCTATCCGACATGACCAGTGGTGTGGGTGTGATTCTTGTCTGTACAAAACAACGAAGAATTTGTTAGTTATATGTGGCATTCACCTTAAATCCAAGTAAATATTGATGTAATACACTAACCTGGCCAATGAATGGATATTACCTGGAATGGATGAGGAAACCCCGGAGGTTGTACTTGACAATGTTCTTATTGTTCTTGGACCTTTTTTTTTTATAGTTATTTGCCTTGCCACTCAATCCTCTTTGTAGTCCAAGTAACATCCTCTCCCATAGCATGTTTCCCCAATCCATGTATTTAAAGTAATCCAAATCCTCCACATCAATTAATAATGTCATGTCAACATTTACCCTCGTCTTCTCCCTCCCCATTATGCCCAATTCAGTAAAATAGACCAATGTCATCTTCACAACATCCATGTCGTTATCAAACTCCATCTCCTTGTACACTGTCTCTAAGGTACCAATGTGAATGCCCCCTACAAAATCATTCTTGAAGTACCTACTACATAGTGATCCAAGTGTTTCACCCCTCCTCACAACTGTTGGATTAGGTGACTGCCACAATCCCGTCACCAATAAGAAGTCTTCTTTGGAGAATATAACAACCGTACCATTCAAATTGAAGGTCATTGGATCCTTCCTATCGTCTACAACCTCCCATAATAGAATGTAGTGGACCAATGGACTATTGAAGATAATGTCCATGTCCACGAATCGCCCAAATACCGTCTTCTTGAAGAGGGAAAGCTAAGTGGGAGTAAGCTTCTCTTTCACAATCTTGTTAGCCACCTCAATGTGAGAGGATAGGTTGGTCGCTTGGCCTGGGAAACGATCTTGGGGAGGAATCTTGAATTGTCTAGCCATACTGCACAGAATAACAAAGAACACTAGAAATTAATCATTTTGTTCAATACTCGATACTCGATACACGATACACGATACATGATACATGATACATGATACATGACTTTGTGGTGAGACATTCGGTGTTAGCTAGCATCCATAAACTGATGAACGCCGACCGCTGGAAACTGACGTGTTGGTGATCGGTATCGGTTTTGGCCAAAAATCGATGCCGCTCGCATGATGATCACCTCTTAGCACTATTTCGAACCAAGTGCAACATTAATGGTAAAGTATGTACAGCCATAGTAGATAGCAGAAGCAATGAAAACGTAGTCTCTAAGCAGCTAATTCAGGCACTTAAATTAAAAGTTGATCATCATCCCAGCCCTTATAAAGTTAGTTGGATTGAAAATGGTGGAGTGTGGTCAACCAAATTTGCCAAGTTCCATTATCAATTGACAATCACTACAAGGATCAAATCATTTGTCATGTCATTGAAATGGATGTGTGTCATGTACTGTTAGGAAGACCATGGCAGTATGACAGCCAGTGCACATAGAAAGTGATGATAGATACAAATTTGATTGGATGGACAAGAGAGTCCTCTTTCCTTTACAAAACACCCCTACTACTCGGTCTGTGATTGAATCCAACAAACAAAATGGCCAATTGTTTACATTTTTATCCAATGAGGCAATTACACATGCTTCCACCTTTCCTTTAGCTGTGTTGGTTAAGGAAGCGCAAAATCCACTTCTAAACTCCCCAGTAGACAGCAGGGTTCAACAATTGCTAGACCAATTTCCTACTCTTTTGGACCACCCATACGATTTTCCCCCTCTTTGGGAAAACCAACATAATATTGATTTTATTCTAGGCTCCATATTGCCCCACTTACCTCATTACAAAATCAGCCTATTTGAATATAAAATCCTTTGTGACATATGCAACCCTAAACCCCAAACCCTAAAGAAATATATTCAACCAAGCTTCAGTCCATGTGTTATCCCAACTCTTCTAGCCCCTAAAAAGGATGGGTCATGGCGCCTTACCTAGAAATTTAGATTTGATAGATCAATTGGCCGGGTCCCAAGTGTTTTCCAAAATAAATCTTGCTAGTGGGTACCATCAAATCCAGATCCGACAAGGGGATGAATGGAAAACTAGGTTCAAAAACCAGGAAGGCTAATTTGAATGGTAGCTCTCCAACCCAATGCAACTAAAGTTTTTCCTCCAAAGGCAACAACCTACCCCTTGCTGTTGGTTGAAAGTCTCCTTAGGAGTCTTACAGCGACTTTTGAAGACATTCAGCGGATCTTGGGTATAATGGTGATACAATTAGAACAACTTTCCGCCAAACAACCACTGGATATCTGTAAAGCAAAATTAACGGTTAACCAATCAAGAAGAGGCCAACAACCTTGCAACAGCCATCCAAGGGTGTGATCATACTTCTTCAAATGATGCCAGGGTAGCAGGATATCCTATTCAAGTACCAAGAATTCAAGAACCTCAAATTGCAACCAAAATTCCTTTTTTTTGATTTATTCATTTTACAAGAAACTGAATTCTCAAATGAAGAAGATTTTATGCAAAGGCTCCTGGGAGAAACAACAAATATAAGAGCTGATAAAATGAAGAACAAGGAAATCCCAATATCTACAAGTAGAAAGTTTGTCCAACTCAACTGTCCAAAATGGTTAAGGAGATAAACCTTAAAAATGTTACGGGTCAAGAGCCAAGATCAAAATAAAAGACCCAAGTTGGGAATTGTTGGGTTTTATCTTGGTATAGGAATGTTTCTCCCTTCTGCAACTACAAGTTCAAGATACTTGGCTTTATATCGATAAAATGAAAAGTTTCTAATACTCAAGGAATACAAACTCCTCAATGGAGTGAAATAAATAAGAGAACCAAAAGTGAAGATTGTGAATTTCAACAAATCAGCGTGCATCATTCAGAATTCTGCTCAAGATCCTTATGCTCATTTCGATTTGGCTCGTCTCAACTCTCAAGTCCTTTTATTGGTGTTCTCTTTGGAAGAATTTTGAAGGGTTATTCAGGGTATATATAGTGGTTGGGATGCTTTCATCATTCCTTTTTAATTCTATTTTTGATTTTTGGTTCAGTTGTATTTGTTGATTATTTTTTGCTTTGTCTTTGTTTTCTGTATCCTTGTATTTTTTAGTATTAGTCTCTTTTGATTCCCTTAATGAAGAGTGTTGTATCCTTTTTTAAAAAAATAATAATAAATAAAATAATGAATTACCACTAAGTTAAACACCCTTGTACTCAATTGGGGAAGTTTCTTCTTATTTTCATTGATGAGATCCTCTCCCCTCTTTTTGTATAATTTCATATTATCAATGAAATTTTATCCAATAAAAGATGGTCATAGTTTAATTAATAATGTGGGTATCGAGTCGAAGGCAATCATATAGACATGGAAATGAGTCCAGTCTTTCCCGTTTCTACTAAGCTTATTTATGGTCTTCAAGTTAAATAGAGGAGAGTTCCTGTTCCTGATGCTTTTTCATTGGTATGGTACTTTAGCATTTGTGTTCTGCAAAATATTTCTATTGTTAATCTTCCAATGTTTGTTATTCCACAGGTCTACATATGCAACAACCATACGTGATTCTAAATATGGTCGTGAGAGAGAATTTCTTAAAGCTGTATGTATAAATTAAACTATCAAAATTATTTACCCAGATTTGCCTTTTCTGCACCTTAAACGTTTTTAATTAGAAATCGGATAAGTTGGATTTTCATTTATGTTATGCATACTGGCACAATAATAATTCAGGAGCCAATAGGACATAAGGTTTACTGAAGTTGCATCATGTCTCAATTACAACTTGGCATATAGTTGATATTAGGGATAGACTTCAGAATGATATATTTTATGTCCCTCGGTGAAGGGAATGAAATATTCGGTTTTGTTTTAGCTCCTGTTATGTTTTAGCTCCTGTTTTGTTTTAGGGTTTATTTTGTGATGGTTCAGACTGTAGGTTGATTGATGCCTTTTTGTGTAGGATATTGCATGTTACAATTGTAGACTAATTTATCATAGTTGAGGACCAAGATATAGGATAGAGTCTGATTATGACTTATGAATGGCTATTGAGCATCGACTGGTGACTTAAATCCATTCTAAACTCTAAATTGTTAAATAGATGCTGAATTATTTTAACTTTAAAATTCATAATTTTTAGCGATGGAATTATCTGAAACAAGATATTTTTTCTGTATGATTTGATGTAGGTTCATAATTGTGTGGCTAGTGGAGGGAAGGTCCTTATTCCTACTTTTGCACTTGGACGGGCTCAGGTACTTTACTGAATATTGGGTGTGGCTTTTAAATCTTTTACTGCAATCTGCATCTCTCATGATTAATTTGCTCACGTTATATAATACCGTTTCAGCTTTGTTATAAAAGTTTCCATTATGAGCAGGAACTCTGTGTCTTGTTGGATGACTATTGGGAGCGCATGAATCTGAAGGTTCCGATATATGTTTCAGCAGGTGCTCTTTGAATAATAAACTACTATTATTCTATTAGATATCATATAAATGATTGACAGCTTTTAGCTCCCTGTTTCCTCTTCATGATTTCCAACGTCTTGTAAGTCCATGGTCTGCTTCAATAATCTTCTGTCCACAATTTTGTCAATAAAGTTGACATGCGTGTTAGGAATTTATTGAGAACTGCAATTGCTGAGCTGCCATGATTTATTATCGAGTGTTTAGCTCAATTAGAGCATTTAATACACCCTTTAGTGAGCCCATCCTTGATCCTTCTATTTGTCTCACAAATGATGGTGAGCTTGGGTGATGAATTTTTGTAGAGATTGAACTATATTGATGGCTTGATATTCATTTGCTTGGTGAGGTGAGTCAGAGCCAACTCTCGATGAACAATGTGTTTAAAACCCTTTATTGGGTTTGAGGATTGAAGGGACTATGCTTGGTGGGTTATTAGCCATTGTTGTTGCTGGTAGAACTTATGGATAGAAAGCCTTCGCCTCTTTTACCACAATTAAGTGGTCTACAATAGTAGCAACAACTTTTAAAAATTGACATCTTTGAAAATAACTTGCAATTAAACTTTTCTTTCCATTGAAGTGCAAGTGAAGGAACAACGAGGATAAGGGTGGCAGAGTAATTGATGGTGATAGACAATGTTCTGCCCTGCATCTTGTGGCATGAGAAGCAGAAGGTTGGAGAACTTTTGCATCTTGTGCCATTATCAAGTAACCGTACATCCATTCTTAGTGAAAAAGAAGCAAATCATGATGTAACTCTAGGTAAAGGACCATATAGGAGAGATGGTTGAGAAATCAGTGATGTCATAGTCAATATCTAATCAACATGTCTTAAAAAAAAATTCTTATCAATGTATCCTATGTAAGAAAAGGAAATTTTAATCTGTTGTGTCATGATGAAGTGGTGTAGACAGCATTAGCATTCTTTAAAGTCACTTGCAATTGAACTTTTCTTGCCACTAAAGTTTCTTTTTGGGATTTTGTTACAAAGGTTTTGTTTTTTGTTTTTTAATAATTATTTGATAGTGTTAGTTTACTGGACTGGCAGCCCTTTCTTTAGTTGTTCCCCCTCTTTTGTGGGCTAGTTCCTTTTGGTGGCTCATGTATTCTTTCCTTTAATTCTCAATAAAAGGTTTCTTATAAATAAAACTTTTCTTGCCACTCAAAAGTGCAAGTGATCGAACACTCAGGAGAGGGGTGGTGGAGGCATTGATGGTGACGCACATAATCAACTCTTTGGTGGATGCAAAATTGTTCAGATGGAACTCCTATTGTCATGCTCCAATACAAAATAGAATAGATTATGAGTGTTCAACTGTTCCTAGTGTGGTACTTGTGAAGTAGACTTCAAATGTGAAGTCAAAGTTGTGATGGTACTAAGATGGGTAAGTTTATTATGATGGGGTGTGAAGCCTTTAATCCTAGTCAGGAGAAGCCATCTATACCATCCAAACAAATGAGCTTATAGTTTTAGGTTTAATGACAAATCCTTGCAATTTATTGCTTGGCTAAAAAGATCATTGTGCGAATTGGGAGATTTTGTGATTGATTGACTGAGTTTGTTGGCCAGCTTTGAAGTAGAAGCATATTGTCACGTTTGACTTTTTGCTGAGGAAGGGCTTAGTTGTATTAGCATAAGCAACCATACATGGTGAAGGTAGGGACGTGTTGTCATATGCTGCTCTCAGGGATAAATTTAGAGACTGTTGAGCACATGCAAGTTTTGTTTGGCTTGAGCTATGTTGTATTAAGTTGAGGAGTATTAGAAGTGCGAGAGATGCCTAAGGGTCTTCCAGGCTGAAACCTGTCAAAATAAGCAATTAGGCTTTTGTCTATTTGGTCTCTAGACTTTCAAAATTACAAAATAGTAAAAATAAAAATTCATAGCTCTACTAAGCACAAAATTGAAACTTTATAGTTCTATTAGACATAAAATTCGAATTTATATTGTACTCATTATTTGGAAATATACTCCATAACATTTTAGATTAGAAAGTCGCGTATATATATATAAATGTGTACAGTAGAAAGTAATCTACAATTACAATAAAGGACAAATAACACATATATATTATAATACTTTTCCTCTAGCTGGAGCAAATATATTAATCATGTCCAATAGGTGTACAATAGAAAGTAATGTACAATTACAATAAAGGACAAATAACACATATATTATAACACTTTCCCTCAAGCTGGAGCAAATATATTAATCATGTCCACTTTGTTGCAAAGATAATTTGTTCTTGCCCCATTTAAAGCTTTCTGTTAAAAATATCTTTCAATTGTTCTCCAATTTTCATATATCTTGTGGACACCGATCATTGTATTTTCTCAAGAATAAAATGACAATCCACTACAATGATGATCACAATGGTTCTTTTGGCCCATTGTTGGTGAAGAAAGATGAGAAAATGGCGGGAAGCAATTATGCTCTCTTTCCAAAAGTAGTTTGAGTTTTAAATTATTGGCTTATCGAAAATTTTTCATTTTCAATACGTGAATTGACTCGGTATACATGCAAGAACTATAACAGGAGGACCAGGCTAAATCAAACTTTAGCATCATTCGATAGACCACCACGAGAAAGCGTTGATACTGATAGCTACTAAATATTTTTCTTTAAAATTGTTGGGAATTGTTATGTTTCATATATATTTCTTCTCACTCTGTTCTCTTCTATAAATAGTGCTGTTCTCGACTTTTACGTTCTTGTGTTCATATTTATGCTTTCAGGTTTGACTGTTCAAGCTAATATGTACTATAAAATGCTCATCAGTTGGACAAGCCAGAAGGTCAAAGAGACGTACTCTACAAGGAATGCATTTGACTTTAAGAATGGTACTGTTTCTTCACATGTTTCATGTTTTCAGGATTGGAAACAATTGCTCCTTAAAAAAATGGCCATAAAATAAATGTTATTATGTTGAGCTTATTTTGCTTACCCGTGAAGTGATAAGGGATACAGGGGCACCCTTATTGAAATTGCAGGTGGGGGATATTTATTGAGTATTGAGGCATCTTACCATAGCAATGAATAAATTAAGAGGAAATTAAGTGGCATATTGGGAAGGGATTTTTTCATGCCAAATTACTATCCTCTTCATTTATTCATTGTTATGCCTTAATACTCAATAAATGTCCCCACCTGTCCTTCCCCAAATCAGTTTTGTGTTGTTTTAAGACTTATGTTTGACAATGATGTAGAAGTGATTTTGAGAAAATCCTTATAAAGTTAGAGCAAGATATGAGAGAACTCTGCATCTTTCTATACATTAGAGTTCAATATATATGATACATGGAAACCCTTTCTGAGAATAGTAAATTACAATAAAGGACAAAAGACATAAACTCCTATAACTACATATATACTATAACACCCCCAAGTTGGAGCATATATGTTATTCATGCCCAGCTTGTTACAAAGGTACTCTATTCAAACTCCATTTAAAGCTTTCGCGAAAACATGTCCTAATTGTTCTTTAGTCTTCACATATCTGGTAGACTCTAAACATTGTATTTTTTTTCCGAACAAAATGGCAATCAATTTCAATGTATTTAGTATACTGGGTTGAATGCAATATGAAGGGCAACTTGATTGTCACATCACAACTTGGTTGGAACTGTAGTATTGAAGCCCAACTCAATCAAGAGTTGATGTAACCACATTATTTCACAAACTAGTTGTGTCGTAGCTTTGTATTCTGGTTCAACACTTGATCGTGAAACTACGTTTTGCTTCTTACTTTTTCACGAAACCAAATTGCCTCCAACAAAAGCACAATAGCCATAAGTCGATTTTCTTCCTCTTTTAAATCTGCCCAATCGGCATCTGAAAAGCATTCAATCTTCACATGACTATGATCTTTATATTAGATCCCACGTTCAGGTGCAACCTTCAAATAACATAGAATTTGTTGTACTGCAGCCCAATGATCTACTGTTGGTGAGGTCATAAATTGACACACAATGCTTACAAAATACGTTGTCTGGTCGTGTTACTATAAGGTAATTCAACTTCCCAATCAATCTTCTATAACTTTCAGGAGCTTTAAATGGTTCTCCATCTTTTAAAAGTTGCAGATTAGGAATCATCGGAGTACTACATAGCTTGGCCCCCAATTTTCCTATCTTAGATAGCAAATCAAGCACATATTTTCTTTGTGACATAAAAATATCGTTCTTGCTCCTCATTACTTCAATATCCAAGTAGTATTTTAGCACTCCCAAGACTTTAGTATGAAATTGACTTTGAAGGAAAGATTTGATAGACAATATACCTAATGTATCACTTCTAGTTATGACATTATCATCAATATATACAATAAGTAGAATAATACCATTTGTAGATCGTCAGTAGAAGACCGAGTGACCTAATTTGATTTTCTTCATTCTAAACTGCTCAAGTGCTTAACTAAATTTTCCAAACCTTGCTCGTGGACTCTGTTTCAACCTATACAATGCTTTGCGAAGGCGACACACTTTATCATTCTCTTCGAGGTTGCTCCATATGTACTTCCTCTTGAAGATCACCATGGAGAAAGGCATTTCTAATGTCGAGTTGATGTAAAGGCCAACCTTGAGCTGCTGCCACAGAAATGAATAACCTGACATAAATGAGCTTAGCAATAGGAGAAAATGTATCAAAATAGTCAATCCTATACGTTTGAGCATAGCCTTTGGTCACAAAGCGCACTTTTAAACGAGCTACTAATCCATAAGGATTAACCTTAATTGCAAACACCCATTTACACCCGATAGTCTTCTTACTTGCAGGAAGAGATACTAAATCCCAAGTACCATTATCATCCAAGGCATTCATCTCGTCAATCATTGTAGTGTGCCAACCAAAATGAGACAAAACTTCATGAAAGGTTTTAGGGATCGAGATAGGGTCAAGAGATTTAATGCAAAAACATGTAATAGATGATAAGCAATTATAAAAGACACAAGAAGTAATAGGATAAATGCAAGAACGTTTACCTTTACGAAGGGCCATGGGAAGGTCATCACTTGGTCCGACATTTGATGACGAAGAATCTCTTGGAATAGGACACTCCTCAGGAGGTTGTGGTCGTCAAGAGTGGGCCTGACGAATAGGTGGACAATTAAGGACAGGTATCGACAGAGAAGGATTAAGGTTGGGTGTGGTAGACACAGTGGTGTATATAAAGATATTATCATCTTCCCCCTAACTCGTACTAGGTAAAGATGGAGTGTGAGGCTAGTCTTCAAGGAATGTAACATTACGAGATGCAAGATATCGTTCAAGCTAGGACAATAACATCAGTATCCTTTTTGAACACGAGAATGGCCTAAGAAAATGCACTTCAAAGATTTAGGGTCTAATTTGGTCAGATTAGGACGAGCATCCCGAACAAAGCAAGTACAACCAAATATTTTCGGCTCAATAGGAAACAAAGGTTTTGTTGGAAATAAAACATGATATGGAATCTGACCTTTAAAAACTGATGAAGGCATATGATTAATCAAAAAACATGTTGAAATTGCATCAACCCAAAAATGCTTTGGAACATGCATTTGAAAGAATAATGCTTGATGAATAATTCTATGCTTATCTAAATATGATGTAAGTGCTTTTGAAAAAAATACTCATCAACATTGTCACTTCGCAATATTTTAAGGAGAACACCAAACTGAGATAGAATCTTAGCATGAAAATTACAAAAGTGAGGAAGTAATCAGGACAACTCTTCATAAAATATACCACATCATTGAAGGTTATGAAATATTGAAAACCAGTTTTAACCCCAGATGTCAGAATGAACTAATTCGAAAGGAGAACTAGCTCGATTATCAACTCTAGGGCACGAGCTAAGACGATGAAGTTTGACAAACTGGCATGAATCACAATTTAGTGAGGACAAGTTATGAAATTGAGGACAAAGCTTTTTGAAAACCAAGAGAGATGGATGACCAAGACTACAATGAGCCTCAAAAGGAGAAACAACTCCAGAACAAGCTTCACTTGTTGATTTTGATACCGGTCGATAAAAAATATAAAGTCCTCCAGATTCATGTCCTTTCCCAATAATCTTCGTCACAAGATCTTGAAACAAGCAATAACCAGGATAAAATAAGATACAACAGTTAAGGACACAAGTGATTTGACTAATAGAGATCAAGTTAAAAGAAAACTGAGGTAAATGTAGGATTGACGATAGAGAAAGAGATGGATCGAGAGTTATAGTACCAGTTCCAAGAACAGAAGATTTTGATACATCTGCTAAGGTAACACTGGGAAAAGATATAGATGACAAAATGTTGGAAGTAAGTTGGGATTACCTATCATATGAGCAGTTGCACCGGAGTTTATGACCCATTGTGTAGACGATGAAAGAAGACAATGATTTGTGTTACCTGAAATAGCAATGGTTGTAATAGGAGCATGTGCAGATGATGTGGAAAATGCTTTAGATGATATATGGTACCGTTAAAGTTCATCGATCTCAATTGCAGAATTAACGAAGAGCTGCTTAGACGAACCATGGGTGAATAAAGCCCTCGATCGAACCACATTAGACATCATTGTGACCTCTTTTACAAAAGAACTTTGAACTCGAGTAGAATATGGCCACAAGATCCTCACAAATAGTTGAAAGAAAGAAAAACCAAAAAATTTAAAATAACCACTTATCCAAATATCCTTTCAATCGAGTGTGTTTTGTTGGATCTAAATGCACAGACTCTTCGGAAAATGTATATCGAGACAAGCCCAGGCGATGGCTAAAAAGAAAAACCGAGCGCTCCACGTTACCACACGTACTGGCGCGTGTGACGGAGGGCATCAAATTTCAGGGGCGCGTGGAATATTTTTCGGCCAAACTTTGGATTCTTGTAGATCGGAAAATGGGTTTTCTTTTGACTTAGGCGGTGATGAAAAAAAAACACGCTAGTAATAGACTGATGGTGGCGAAAACGGTGGATTTCCGGCAGGGTGGCAGCAGCGGCAATGGCATAGGATTTCAGTGGTGGCAACTGGTCTCGACAACAAAGAAAATTCTAATTGCCCTAGGAAATACAAGATGCTCTAAACCTAAAACCCTAAGTGTTCCTAAATATCCAAATTACTCACAAAACCCTAATTGCCCTAGGAAATACCTAGTGCTCTAATACCATGATAAAGTTAGAGAAAAATATGAGAGAACTCTATATCTTTCTATACGTTAGAGTTCAATATATATAGGCATACATGGAAACCCTATCTGAGAATAGTAAATTACAATAAGGGACATACGACTAATAAACTCCTATAACTACACATATACTATAACAAATCCAAACACTCTGAAGGGATCACAGGAGTAGTAGATAGGAGGTGATTTTAGTAGGTGATTGACTAGAAATCACTCGAGAATTAGTTACTGAGTGTAATGCCTTCAGAAATCTGGAAATTAACATTTCAAAATTGGAAGGTGTGGAATCAAGCATTGAAGTAATTTATTATTAAATGCCGCTTTCATGAAATCACGTATAAACAAATCATTGTTGCTAAAAGCACTTGTTCTAAAGTCTTCCAAACGTGTCTTTATCAATTTTTTTAAGTTTAAATTAAGTCATGTTTGCTAAAAACAATTATTCTTAAATCAGTAAGTATGCCCCGTCTGAGTAAATTTGAACATAGAGCACATTTATCCCAATTCTGTGAGTCTGTTGTTGGATTCAAGGTTTGATTACGCATCACACATGTCATATTACATTTTAGCTACTGACGAAATGCTTATATAAGTTGTAAACTTGGGCCACATGTTGCAGTTCAAAAGTTCGACCGTTCTATGATTGATGCTCCTGGACCTTGTATTCTCTTTGCTACACCAGGGATGATCAGTGGTGGGTTTTCTCTTGAAGTTTTTAAGCGCTGGGCACCTTCTAAATCGAATCTGATCACATTACCTGGGTATTGACTACGGCTACTCACTTTTGGCTGATGCTTTTTCTTCAGTATTCAAGTGTACTTTTGCAGGCTTGTTCTTTGATAAACCATAAAGTCATTCAATTTCTGTGACTGCTTTTTTTCTTTCACTTTTTCAGCCCTTGTTTCTTTCTTTCCTTTTTTTCCTTCTATTTTTATTTTTATTTTTACTTATTATGATTATTCCAATTTTTGCATATGTTGTTCATAGTGTGTGTTTGGTCATGTATATGGATGGTCTTATATCCAAGCATAATGTGATTTTGAAATTGCCATCTGAAAGCCATTTTACTTTATCTTATGTAGGTATTGTGTGGCTGGAACTGTTGGACACAAGTTAATGTCAGGCAAGCCCACCAAAATTGATCTGGACAAGGACACTCAAATTGATGTGCAATGCCAGGCTAGTATCTACCAGACCTTACGTTGTGTTTTCCTTTATGAATATGATTGCTAGTTTATTAGAATCACGAACCCTCCGCTTCCCTTACCTAGGCGACAATTGCATCTTAATTTGGGTTTTAATGTTTCTTAGAGGTTCACACTTGGTAGTTTTTGATGCTTCATGAACATTGTGTAATATAGCTTTTGGACTATTGTTCACCTAAGGGAAAACTAGGAAGACACAACTAACTTACAATGAATGGTGCAATGGTACTAACATTCTTGTATTTCAGATTGAAAACATTTCCAACCATGATTTCAACTTCTTTGTTATTGTCCCCAAGAAAGCTAAAAGGTTATCACAACCGCTCAAATTTACATTTTCCACTTTTTTCCCCTCAGATTTGAAGCATGTCCACATGGCGATGACATGTGAACGAAAAATTTGATCAATTAGATGATCCCACTTTAGAAGATGATAAAACATTGGATATCAAATTAGTTGGCATCATGTCTTCTATAGGTTACATTAAATTTAATTTTTAATACAATCTAACCGATATTAATTACTACTAAACTTGGAAGCTTAAAAGCTTATGTATCAAACTTGACTTTCTGTTAGTTACTACTAAACTCAGAAGTTTTTTATTTATTTTATTTTATTTTATTTATTTATTATTTTTTATAAAATAAAATAAAAAACGAAAATGAGATTTTTTTCATTGAAATAATGAAATGAGTCTAACACTCAAAGTATAAGAATCGAAACAAAAGGGATCTTACTAGGTAACAATACAAGAACATAACTAGACCAAAACAGTATCAACCGTTCATACTTGATTAAGAAGAAATAAATGCATTCTATTTGAAGCTAATATCTTGAATAGGGTAATAAACAAATAATTTGGATAGAGAACAGCAAGAGAATACGAGGTCCAAGAGCGTATTTTGTAAGCATTGTGAGTCAATTTATAATGGTCCAACCAAGAAAGGGTCTTGTTTAAAAATTCTTTGGTTCCTTTCCAACCAAATTTATGAGAGAACTCTGACTCCATTTACCCACAAAAGGTGAGGAACAACGAAAAATAAATGAGGCCCCACTAAAATCTGCATTAGTTCTGGATTGCACTAAACTCAAAATCTTAAAAGCTTATGTGGATGAGATTGGTTAAATTGAATCTTTTTGATAATTCCAATATTTTTCTAAGCTTAGTGTAAAACTCTTAGGTTTGAGAGACAATCAAAATACTCTATTCATTCATAAAAAATATGAATATATACAAGTGTACAAAGCATAGCAAAGGAAAATATAACAAGATATTTACAATAATGGAAAACCCTAACAATATAACTATAACACTCTCCCTCAAGTTGGAGCATATATGTTAATCATGTTCAATTGTTACGTAGGTAATCTACACGTGTTCCATTCAATGCCTTCGTGAAGATATCTCCTAGTTGTTCTCTAGTCTTCACATATCCTGTAGATACTAACCCTTGTTGAATTTTCTCACGTAAAAAATGGTAATCAACTTCAATATGTTTAGTCC
The DNA here is from genome assembly GCF_027475165.1 of Benincasa hispida. Lineage (NCBI taxonomy): Eukaryota > Viridiplantae > Streptophyta > Magnoliopsida > Cucurbitales > Cucurbitaceae > Benincasa > Benincasa hispida. The sequence goes on from NC_143487.1 coordinate 41,153,322, forward strand.
TTTCATGAAATATTGGATTAGACGCAATATGAAATACTTGATTACCACACAACTTTGTCAGTGTGGTGATTTCAAATCCCAACTCAACACGAAGTTGATATATCAAAATCAATTCACACACTGACTGTGCCATTACTCTATATTCTGATTCTGCACTTGAACGTGACACCACATTTTGCTTCTTACTCTTCCAAGAAATCAAATTACCACCAACAAAAACATAATACCTTGAAGTTGATCTTGTCTTCTTTAGATCCTACCCAATCGACATCTGAGAAACATTCAATATTAGTATGACCATAATCCTTATATAATAAACCACGCCCGGAAGCAGCCTTCAGATAGCTCAAAATCTGTTCCAGTGCAACCCAATGATCAACTATAGGGCATAACATGTACTGACTCACAATACTCACTAAATAGGCTATGTCGGGTCGAATCACTGTAAGGTAATTAGTTTTCCCAGTAACCTCCTATATCTTTCAGGATCTTTTCGCAGTTCTCTATCTTTTGTGAGCTGTAAGTTGGGCATCATTGGGGTACTACATGGCTTAGCCCCTAGCTTCCTTATTTCAGTCTACAAGTCTAAGTACATATTTTCTCTGTGATAATAGTATTCCTTTCTTGCTTCTTATTACCTCAATTCCTAAGAAGTATTTCAACATGCCCAAATCTTTTGTACAAAATTGACTATGAAGAAAGGTCTTTAGGGACTGGATATCTAAAGCATCATCACCAATATCACAATATCATTCACATATACGACTAACAAGATGACACCACCCTCAGATCTCTTAAAAAAGACCGAATGATCTAACGTGCTCTTCTGCATTCCAAAGCTTCCAATCACCTAACTAAATTTACTAAACCAAGCCCATGGACTCTGCCTTAATCTATACAAAGATTTACAAAGGCGACACACTGTTCCATTCGCCCCCTGAGCAACAAACCCTGGTGGTTGCTCCATATACATCTTTTCTTGAAGATCACCATGAAGAAATGCATTTTTAATATCAAGCTGATGTAAAGACCAATGATTGATCGAAGCTAATGAAATAAACCACCTCACAGATGCCATTTTTGCTATAGGAGAAAAAGTATTAGTATAGTCAACATATTTGTGCATAGCCTTTCACTACAAGGCGTGCTTTTAACAGAGCAACAGAACCATCTGGATTGACTTTAACCGCACATACCCATTTGCAACCGATAGCCTTCTTTCCTACAGGGGGAGAAACTAAATCCCATGTACAATTATCATCTAAGGCAATCATCTCCTCCACCATTGCGGCACGCCAACCAGGATGAGACAAAGCTTCTTGAACAGTTTTAGGGATGGAAACAGACTTTAAGGATGCAATGAATGAACATGTGGAAAACAACAAATGGTTATATGAAACAAAAGAGGAAATAGGATGAGCACATGTACGTATACCTTTGCGAAGAGCAATAGGAAGATTATCACTCGTTTCTGGATCCAATGACGAAGAAGACTCTGGCATAGGGCATGGAATCGAAGGAGACGAAGAAATTTTTGGTACAAGGCATGAAACTGAAGGAGTTTGTTATCGAGTATAGACCTTAACGATGGGTGGAAGAGTAGAGGTAGCCACAGGTAGAGATGAATCAAGAAGAGGATCAGAAGGAGAAATAACTGTGTAGACAAGGAAGTCATCCTGTAATTCCTTATGCTCTCCCTGACTCTTATTCGAAGAGAAAAATGACGATGAAAAAAATGAGGAATGTTAAAAAAAGTGACATCGGGAGAGATGAAATATTTATTTAAACTAGGACAATAACACCGATACCCCTTTTGAACATGAGAATAACAAAGGAAAATACATTTTAAGGACTTTGGATCTATCTTGGTATGTTGAGGCCGAACATCCCGAACAAAGCAAGTGCAATCAAATATTTTGGGTTGAATGGGAAACAAATGTTGCTTGGGGCATAAAGTACGAAAAGGTATCTCATCCCTAAGAATGGAAGAGGGCATGCAATTTATTAAGAAACAAGTTGTGGAAATAGCATCAGCCCAAAAGGATTTTGGAACATGTATCTGAAACACCAAGGCTCTGGCCGTCTCGAGGACATGACGATTCTTTCATTCTGCAATACCGTTTTGCGTTGGAGTATTGACACAAGAAGATTGATGAAAAATGCCATGGAAATCTAAATATGACTTGACTGCATGAGAGAAATATTCCTTAGCATTATCGCTCCATTGTATTTTAAGAGAACCACTAAACTGAGTTCAAATTATAGCTTGGAAGTTACAAAAATGAGAAAGTAACTCAGAACGATTTTTCATTAAATATAACCGCATAACACGAGAATAGTCATCGACAAATGTAACAAAATATCTAAACCTTCTTTTGGACTCAATAGGACATGGACCCCACACATCAGAATGGACTAATTAAAAAGAGCACTAGCTTGTTTATTGACTCGAGGATACAAACTCAAACGATGAAATTTAGCAAACTGACATGACTCACAATCTAAAGAAGACAAATGTTGAAGTTGTGGACGAAGACTCTTCAACACAGAGATAGATGGATGACCCAAACGACAATGCTCTTCAAAAGGAGATGACACGCTAGAGCATGTGATGGCTGTAAGTGTTTGTGGTTCAAAGATGCAAAGACCGCCAAATTCACGCCCTTTACCAATAGTTTGCTTCATTGTAAGATCCTGAAATAAGCAATAACAAAGTAAAAAGGAGACACAACAATGAAGATCACAAGTGAGTTTACTGATTGAAATCAAATTAAACGAAAAATGTGGTAAATTTAAGACTAATGACAAAGAAATTAATTGAGTAAGATGGACGGTTCTTGATCCTAAAATGGGTGTGGAGGTTCCATCAGCTATAGTGACATCAGGTGAAGAGGTAGATGTACAAATGTTAGGGAATAAACTGGAGTTACCTGTCATATAGTCTGTAGTGCCAGAGTCAATGACCCATTTTGACGTGGAGGAAAGAAGGCATTTAGAGATGTTACCTGTCTTTGTGATGGCCATAATGGGAGTAGAAGGTGATGCTCTCAATGACTCTTGAAATTGTTGAAACTTATCAAACTCCTCTACAGAAATCGTAATTGACTTGTCAAGATTATCAGGAGTAGAAGGAACATGTGCAGATGGCACCCTCTGACCCTTATTCATCAATCTTCTGCATTCACATTTCGTATGACCAAGTTTATGACAGTAATTGCAAACAACACCTCCTGGATTTGATCTTTGGTTATTGGGATGACCTTTGGAGCTATTTGATTCAACCCCCATATTACTAATATAATCATTTGTGCATCCAATCAAAGCACTACTAGAATCAGATGACATAACTGCTTGTGTCTTCTTTGTACGAAGTATTTAAGTATAAGCTTCTTCCAATGATGAAATATTTAAGCTTCACAACACTTGATCTTTGGCCATCTCATATTTAAGTGCAAGACCTACTAAAAAACTCATGATAAACAACTTTTCACTTTGAGCCATTAGAACTTTTGGATCCGTGCTAATTGGCATCAAGGCATTGAATTTTGCACATGTATTTTTAACCTCCATAAAGTAGCTTGTAAGAGATTTTTCTTCTTGATCAGGTTTATAGAGTCTTACAAACATCAAATAGTCTATTAATATTCTCTTTCCCAGAATAAAGGCAATCCAAATATTCCAATAGTTCCTTGATTGATTCGCAGTGATTGACTAGTTCAATGATTTCACAGTCAATAGAATTCTTGATTTGTAGATGCATTCTTGAATCATCCCGCCACCAAATTTTTTTATAAGCATCAATCGGTAGCTCTTTCGTGATGTGATCATCCGTTTCCATGCTCCTAATAAAGTGGCAAACATTTGATCTCCATGAGTAGTAATTGGATTCATTCAACTTGTGTTCAGTTACTTTTGACACCATAGGAACCATCTCAGATATAACTACTAGTTTCTTATTAGCCATTACCTCAAAATAAATACCAGATAGTAGAGAATCAAACCCTAATTTACCAAAGAAATGTTTTTATAAATAGTAAGTATATAGCCCAAACAAACACACCACCAAGAAGAGTCAACAAAACCGAGGAAACCCACAAAAGGCAAACGGAAACAGGTGGTGCACGCGCTGGCGCGTGGATCAACGGCAGAAGGGAAAAATGGCACGTGAGCCTCACACGCTGGTCAAATGGATTCCAGACTTTGGGGTTATGTAGATCGGCGGCTGGGCTTCTCGATGGACTAGGCGGTGTCGAAAAACTACTTTTTTTTTCGGCGGTGGCGGTGGTTACAGTGGCGCAGCGAATGAACCGAAGACGGCAGCTGTGAGCAAAAGTGTAAACTCACCCCTCCAAAAAAACCCTAGATGTAACACAAATGGGTTCTAAATTTTCAAACCCTAAGGTTCACAAAACCCTAATTTTGTTTAGAGGGCTTTGATACCATGTAAAACAATTAGGTTTGAGAGAGAATCAGAATATTCTATTCATTCACCAAAGATATGAATATATACAAGTGTACAAAGCATAGAGAAGGAAAATATAACAAGATATTTACAATAATAAAAAACCCTAACTATAACAAGAAATTAGCACGATAACTGAATAAGTGAATTCAAAATGTTAATCAGAGTGGAAAAGGTGTGACATTCTGGAGTTTGAACTTGGATGTCCTATTTGATTCCAATTTAGATCTTATATAGACATACACACACACACCGAAAAACTGAAAAATAAAAGTAACTTATAAGGGCTACTGAGAAATAGATAAAAGTAACTTATGTGCGTGAGAATGAGAGATGAGGTTGTGATAATTGGCGAAGGCCTGCTGAGAAATAGATAAAAGGCCTCTTTTTGAGTATGTGCATGACAATGAGAGATGAGGTTATGATAATTGGCAAGCGAAGCAATATTATATTTTATTGTTTTATTATTGGTTGAATCAGTGTTTTTTTAGATGGACGAACAACTTGGGCAATTGGATGAATTCAGATATGTGAATGAAAATGGGACTAAAACATGCATAAAGGGTCTGAATGTGGAAAACTCAAAAGTACAGGGAATGTTTCTCGATTTACCCAATATTTTAAGCACCGTTAAAGTTGACCTGGATGAACTTTTGTTTCCTTTTATTATGCATGTAATTCTTTTTATAGTCATGTTATCATTGTACAATTTTCCTGACTATATATATGTTCATCCCAGATTCACCAACTGGCATTCAGCCCACATACTGATTCCAAAGGAATTATGGATCTTGTGAAGTTCCTTAGTCCGAAGCACGTGATACTTGTACATGGAGAGAAGCCTAAGATGGCTACTTTAAAGCAGAGGATTCATTCTGAACTCGGAATCCCATGTTATGATCCTGCAAATAATGAAACCGTATCCATTTCTTCAACTCTTTCTGTCAAAGCAGAAGCCTCAAGGATGTTTATTCAGAGTTGTTCAACTCCTAATTTCAAGTTTTTGAAAAGAAACCTGAACAATAAAGTTGATCCTAATTTAAAAGATTTAAGTTGCAAAGCAGGAGGAACTTCACGCGTGTTTATACGCAAATGCTCGAATCACCATTTCAAGTATTTGAATAGAAATTTGGACACCAAGTTTGATTCTAGTTTTAGTTGTGGTCCAGAGCTACAGGTAAGTGATGATAGAGTGAACGAAGGGATCTTGGTGATGGAAAAGGGTAAGAAAACAAAGGTGTTACACCAGGATGAAGTACTGCTACTCTTGGGAGAACAAGAGCATGAGGTTAGGTTTGCTAATTGTAGACCCATATATTTTGGAAACTTAGAGGAGACCCATGTTATGGATTGCTTATCTAGAAAATCTTTATGGCTTTCCCAGCTATTTTCAAAGCTTTCAAGTGAACTTTCAGACAAGAATGTTCAAAATCTTGGTGAGTATCTTCAAGTTGAATCATTTACACTGTCCATTTGTTCAAAGGAAGATTGCCCTTACAGAACTACAAATAGAATTGAAAATGAATCTACTATAGTATTTTGTTGCTGTAGTTGGCTAATTGCAGATGAAATCCTTGCATGGAAAATCATTTCTATCTTGGAGAAGCATAATCTCGGTTCAACATGAAGGGGGCCTACTATGTATGGTTTCCTTAAATATACATGGGAATATGCATTATGAGGTTAGCTCAATTCATGACTTGTTTGGTAAAGGAAAGAATCTACTGCTTATCACCTGAAGTTCATAGTCTGATGCCAAATCTGGAGGTTTAAATTATGAATTGTTTGTTTTGGAAGTTTTGAATGGCCGGAAGTGGAACTGCTATCTATGCAAAAGTGCGAGCAGTCTTTAAAGAGTGGTGATCCTTTTATTTTCTTTAGTATAGTAGGGATAGAGGGATTTGAATTGCAGACTTCTTTGTCACTAACAGATTCGTATGTCAGTTGAACTATGCTCCTTTTGGCAAAGGGTGGTGAGTTTTTTTATATAAGAGTTTTTGTGGTTAATGGGTTTATTTGTTTTCTCAGAGTTCAGAATTGTTTGTTGTAAAAATGGCTAAGTTATTGTTATTATTTGCTATTAGGAGTTTTCCAAATTGTTTCATTTTGATTGTATTTGTGGAATCCGTTTTATACACTAATTGCTTGTCCCAAGCATTAACGCCATAGGTACACTCCATTTTATTTGTCTTGTCGTTAAATTACAATGTTTACACATTAACAAATGTTATAGTTCTTTTTTTTTTTTTTTTCTTTTTTGAAAAAACGAAAAACATAAATGCCACATCACTCCTTTTTATACAAAATATACTCAATATTTTACCTTAAGCTCATATGATGTCATTGGTAGTATTGGGAGCCAAGGATCTCATCTGGTGTTCAGTTATCATTTTGTTATATGAGAGATTTTGTAAAAGTAGTTTGAACTTATATCTAGCAATTGGTTAAAGGGCAAACCAATTTTAGAATTCACATTATGGATCTTATGAGGTAGTGGCGCCTAAATTGAATAATTTTTTTTATTTAGATAGATTAATATTGGACCATCCAAAAGGTCTCATTACTAATGAAACAACTTCCCCTCTTAGCTCATGTGAGAATTTCATTTGGATAAACATCATGTGAGAGATCCCTTTGAAGAAATGCGTACACTCAATCACGAGAACAACTTACTCAATTCGGAGGCATATCTTGAGTCCATTAAAATAGAGCACAAGCATGAGCACGAATCACATTTGTTCTTAACAAGTAGAGGGGATAAGGTTCACTAAATTTTCTTTGTTTGAAATATGTAGGTTTTTCTAACACATTGCCATTTGGGCTTAGATCGTGGCTCTGATACCAATTGGTAATTATGATAACAACATCTCCTTCCATCTCCACAATGATATTATACTGTCCACTTATCCTTACTCTCTTGACTTTGCTGTTTAAACCATTTAAAAGATTCCATACTCACTTTCTTCTCTAACAATGTAGAACCTTGATTATACTAATCATATAATGCTCAACATAATGCTCTCAGGTATAACAACTCCTAAATAAGAAGTGAAGCATTGCAAATTGGTATAGTTGTTATTACAACAATTTGTTGATTAAATAAGCAACAATCAAAATGAGCATGTGTTGTGAGAATAACCAGATTAACTAATATACATATGAGATCAACTTCGATGAGATATCTTGTTCTTGTCAAATGAAAAACCACCAAATGTCTAGCATATCCCTTACATGGACCCCAAATGAATATTTCTTTTCTTGGAAAAAAAATATGAATTAGATCTTGGATTTTGCAAGTGTATCAACTTATTGTGTTCCACTACATTTTATTTGGATAAACGTTATGTGAGAGACTTATAATTTTGTCAATTAAACTTTTAAAATTTCATAAGCTAATCAATTTAAACTCTTAGTTAAGACTTGATTTTGAAAATCATCCATATCAATTTTAATAATTTATTTTGTTAATTTGATATTTTAAGAAGTCTACCTATGTAATAAAATTGATCTTCAAAAGTAATCTTAACAATGCGTCTAAATTGATTTACTATAATATTATGAAAAATCAGGGGTTTGATTATAAGTCTCACGGGATGTTTTTAAAATAAATTCTTAAAAATTTTATAAATTTATATAATTCTGAAAGTTTAATGTTTAAATTAATACAACGTTCTCAAGTTGAAGCGTATGAACAGATAGCAAATGAAATGGAATAACACTACTCCCAAGTAATTTTCAAAATGGAATGTTGGCCATTATTGGAAAATAAAAGACTTGATGCACAAAGAAAGTTGAAATCAAGTTCTAGAACCCTACCTTTTCTAGAAGCCCTCTTTTCCCTTTGTTCCCCTCATTTTTCTTTTTCTTTCTTTCCCCCTTCTTGTTTTCTAGAATTTCTCTCACGTAAACATTAAATAAATATATTAATTCATTCTTGTCGAGTCATTAAAAAAGTCGAATCTATCATCATTATTATAGAGAGGAAAAAATAACTAAAAAACATATATATCTTTCTTTATGTTAAGTTAGTTTGAAACTCTCTCTAGTTCAGATAAAATTGATAATATTTATTCGTTTCTTTAAAATTGAACGTTCAAATATCTAAACTCGAAATTAGATTTAGTTAAAGAAAAAAGTTGAGACGAAGCTAATATAGATATTTGAAACATGAATGAAAATAAAACATGTTTGAATTTAATAATTTGACCTTTGAAAAAAAGGTCAAATATTAAAAAATGCGTTTGCAGGGAGTCGAACCCGGGTCTATTGCTTGGCCATTTTTTATTATTTAATTCTTATTAAAGGATTAATTAACTATTGTAAAAAAGGGAAAAGGGATAAATATATGTTTATCTTAGCATTTTAAAATATGTTTGACATGAACATAAAAAGTGAATCAATGTGTTCATTATATTGTAAAAATCTAACAAAATATATAAAACAAATCATTGATATGGACATATGTATTAATAGTAGATATTTATATTTAATTTAAAATAATGAAATGTTTAGGTCCTGTTCTGGTAACTATTTAGGCTCCGTTTGGTAGCCACTTTGTTTTTGTTTTGTTTTTGAAAATTAAGCCTATGGACACTACTTTTACCTTCAAATTTTTTAATTTATTATCTACTTTTCACCAATGGTTTAAAAAAATCAAGCCAAATTTTGAAAACTAAAAAAAGTAGCTTTCAAAAAGTTGTTTTTGTTTTTCAAATTTGGCTAAGAATTCAACCATTATAATTAAAAAAGATGCAAATCATGGCAAGAAATGTAGATACTATAGACTTAATTTTCAAAAATAAAAACAAAAAACAAAATAGTTATAAAAAAGAACCTTAGTTTTATATTTTATTTTTTTTTTGAAAATTAAGCCTATAAACACTACTTTTACCTCTAAATTTTTTACTTTGTTATCTACTTTTGACCAATGGATTTAAAAAACCAAACCAAAATCTGAAAACTAAAAAAAGTAGCTTTTCAAAAGTTGTTTTTGTTTTTGAAATTGGACTAAGAATTCAATCATTGTACTTAAAAAATATGCAAATTAATATAAGAAATGGAGAGGAAATAGACTTAATTTTCAAAAACCAAAAAGCAAAAAACAAAAAGATTACCAAACAAACCTCTTAACTTTTTATATATTTTGTTTCTAAAAATATTAACCACATTGACATTTTCATCGCATATATATTTATAACTTATAAATGCTTTATATATAAATTCTGGACTTGTTTAAAAAGTTTCAATTTAGTTTTTAATAATATCTTAATATTTTCATTTATGCTATTTCTATTAGTTAATATAGGACTAATGCCTAGCTTTGCTAGAGGGTAATTATAGTCAATTGACATAAATTTAGATGAAAGATTCCACCACCTCAAATAAATTGGATCTATATAATTCTAGATGGTTTAACCATCTTTCAAATGGTCAACAGTGTATATATCACAAGTATAAGTTTGTAACATCGATCTTGAGTTAAAGGTTTGATTTCTCCACCTTCATATTACATAAAAAAATTCATGCTTCAAAATATCACTTTAAGGTGACAGGATTTGGACCTATGACCCTCTATACCCAAAACAGATGCGTTAACCAAATTGCGCTACACCTCGTATTCCCCCAGAGCATATAGATCACCTAATCGATGAATACTCAAATCAAATTCGCTCCTAGGGATGCAAGAACCATTTTAAGTAATCAACAATTTTTTTTTTTTTCTTAAACGAACTCCTACAATCTTAGACGATGTCAAAAAAGCCATCTTGTACAGGAGCGAAGTCGAGGGGAAGGAGCTTATAGCTCGACCGATAATGGGAGAAGCAAAACTCCTTGGGGAGGATTACGTCAACTTATCATCAATCATATATTTAACTCTATTAACTGTTGATTGAAAAAAAAGATATAGAAAAATGTTAAAACATAAAAGTCTAAAATTGAAACTTTCATTTATTAAGGAAATAACAATTATACCTGTTTCTCTTATATATATATATTCTGTAGCATAGTTAATAACATCTAGATTGTTGAGGCAACATCCAAACTTTATTAAAAATAAATTTGGAAGGTATAGATTTTTATTTATTCATATATATATATATCTTTTTATTGTGTTCATGGTATGGCCAATTATGGTGGCCTATTTTTGTAATAATGCAAGTGGCAAAGTGTGGTCAAGGTCTTTTTAGCAATTTTTTTTATCAATTTATGTCCAAAATTCTTACCTTTTCTTAGAGTTGCTTTCAATGCATTTGAACTTTTTCTTACAAAAGAAAGTAGCAAGTGGGAAAAGATTATTTTGGAGATCCCTTTTTCTTTTTCTTTTTCTTTTTCTTTTTCTTTTTGGTACTTTTAAGATTGGAATCTTCTCTCATTGCTCATTATTCCATAACCTTAATTGAAAAGTTCAAGTATTTTATTTTCTTGACTTTCAACTATGATTCATAAACCTTAATCTCATTTAATGTGATATAATTAATTAACTATATGCATGTACCAATTATGATATTTCCATAGGTAGTATGTTAGATTAATATTAAGGCTATGTTTGGATTAAGTAGAGAAAAAAATATTTTTCAAAATAGTCATTTTTTTATTTAAATTTTTATGATAAAAACTATTTAAAATATAATATGAAAGTGTCTAAAAACTATTTGAGTAGTTGTCACACACTTCATTTTTTTTCCTAAAATGACTTATTTTTAAAATTAAACGGTTAAAAATTTCAAACTAAACATACAGTAAATTATGATGGTCCAGTTTGTTAGGTTATGTAAAATCAATTAAAAAAACATTTGAAAATAAATTAGTTGCTCTTAATCAATTTTCTTGATTTTACATGTATTTTGCCTCCCTCGAAAAGAATACAAAAAAGGAAGGGAAAAAAAAAAGAAACTATAAGTACAATTTAACATTCTAAATTTAAGGTTTTATATGGTTTTATATTTTTAAAGATTTGGGTAAAATATTTGGTTATTCCTTAGGTTTTGAATTTTGTTTGTATTCCGTCCTTTAAAAATGGTATACATTTAGTCATTAAGTTTTGAGTTTGGTTTCAATTTAATCCATAAATTTTAAAATGTTATAATTATACCTATGAGATTTGAGTTTTGCTTCAATTTGGTCCTAAACTCATAATCATGTTTCAATATTTACACTTTTAACTTCAATTTTTCATTAAATACTCATTTTTCATCTTTAGTGTTAATGTCCTATTAACTTTTGAAACTATGAAAATTATAATTAATCAATAAGTTTTACTATTTTCCATCACTATTAAAAATTTAGGGAAAATGTCAATTTATACCCCTAAAATTTGAAGGTTGTATCAACCTTTTATACCATGAACTAATAACTATATTAATTTAAACCTTAGATTTTCATAAGTGTATCAGTTTATACTCTCATTCTACTTCATTTGGATAAACATTGTGCAAAACTTATAATTTTATCAATTAAAACCCTAAACTTCATAAATAAGTCCATTTAGACTCTTAATTATGGTTTCTTTCAAGAATTGACAACACGGTAACTATACTAGTTCATTTTGTCAATCCGACATTTGAAGATGTCTACATATGTGTAAGAATTTATGTCTGAAGAATTTTCATAGATAATCTTAATAATGCATCTAAATTGATTCACTTGTAAAATTTTAGGAGTTTAATGAATAGAATTATAAAGTTTCACACATATTTGTAAAAAAAAATCTAAAAGAAGGTGTACATTGATTCACCTATAAAATTTCAAGATTTAAATTGATACAATTATTAATTTAAGGTTTAAATTGATTCAACTTCAAAAAGTTAAAAGATAAATCTAAATTAAAATTTTATATTCTCTATTGAATTAGTTTATTTAGTTATATAACACACATAATTAAAAACTTTCAATTCTCTCTATTTTTTTCTTTTTAATAAACTAGATGGGTTCGTTGAGTTTGTCTTCATTAATTCAATTATTATTGATTTATGCATACCTCACTCTTATTATATAGCAAAATAAAACAATATAAATTCAATATATAAATATAATTAATGCACATTTAAATAACTAAGAAAAATAAAAATTAGATAAAAAAAACAAATTTTGATAACAAAGTGAGATGGAAGAGTATCAAAGAAAGTTCATATATGGAATATGCTGGTTTAATTTTGGAACACTTTATTTAAAAGCTTAAGATTTTTATCTTCTGTTGAGTGGTTGGCTGTTCTAATATAATGATTTTGGCTTATTTTAAAAATGTATATTATCGTCTCATTGTTGGGAATGACGAGTCATCCAAATGATGTCTTTCTTTAATTTTGTGACTAATTTAACGTTATAATTCTTGAAAAAACTTTTTAATGATTACAAACTTGATAATAGTCATTTGGCAGTTACAGATCTAATGTATTCAACCCAATTTGACCGTTACATATTTAAGATTTTAAAATTGTTCAACCTCTACGGATCTAAAATTGATGTTAGATATGAAACCTTTTTTGAATTTCCTTTTAAATAAAGGACAATTCTTTGTATGTGATGTAGATTTTCTTCTTTTCTCTATTTTCATCTCTTAAATTTCTTTAAGTTGTTTTTTAATTTCATTTCTTTCTCCAACGAGTACATGCCTAATATTGGAGGTTGTGTAAACCTTGGGGAGTAGTCAGCAATTTCGATTAAGCACCAAGGTTGTGATTTCTAGTCAAGACAAATAATGTGGTGATGAGTGACTTTCCAAGTTAGAAGAAACTCACGCCAAAACGGGGATGATGGCAAGCAAGACAAACTTGCCAAGTTTGATTGATATGGTGCGTCAATCTGCTGCTTTGACGGACCAATCAGGTCGCAGATGCCTTAAGCTTAAGTAGGAAGATTGGAGTTGGCGGCATTTAAGTGTGAGGCAGTAGCAGCTACCAGTAGGATCACGAGTACCATACCGCATCATATTTGAGATGGGCTTGAAAAAGGACCCACAAGAAACCTTTTGCACTAGAATGAAAAACTCGGCTTGAATCAGAATCCACTTTTTTTTCCCTTTCAAAACCTTCACGGCACAACAACGATCAACATTTGATTCATATACTTATAAATATAAATATTTGCATGTATGAGTGCCATCATTTCACGTTTCAATCTAAACAAAATGAAAGTCTCAATCAAGCTGCCTCCAACTTTAAAGTGCTTCAAATTTCCAATTATTACTTACTAAGAAAAAGATTTTTTTAAAAAAAAAAAAATTATGACATATATCCACAACTAACTTTGGTACCTCTTTGCCAAATATGAGTGTGTTCCACTTCACATTATAAATGGAGTTTGGTAGATATGTGTTCTTCTTTTAACATGTGAAGTGATCTAACACTTGTGACCATTCTACAAAGCGGGCCGCATCATAGCGTTACCAGGATAAGGTTTCCCTTCTATATCCATATACTACAGACCATTTTGGTTATCACTTAAGACATGATCCACTTGTATGTCACTATATACATGCTTAAGTTACATACAGATAACTAAGGATTTTATGTTTATTAGTTTGTGGTAAAGCAAATAAAACAAACAACTGAGCAAAATAAAGATGTGAAGTAAATATCATATATTATACAATATAAGCGTTCATATAAACTATTTACAAACTACAAGACACGAGACTTTAGGGCATCAACCCCAACAATCTCCCACTCGTCCTAAAGTGAAGTGGGGTGTACATAAAACTAATACAAAATAATAAACTATGGCATAAAAGCCCAGTACAAGAAAATATCCCACTTGCCCTAGTCCAGCCACGGGCGATCCTGTAGACCCATGCTCTGAAGGTGACCCTCAAACACTGTAGCGCCGTGAGAGCCTTCGTAAATGGATCAGCAACATTGTGCTTCGAAGTGATCTTCGTGACAATCACGTCCCCTCAATGCACTATCTCGCGGATCAGATGATACTTTCGCTCTATGTGTTTGCCGCGCCTGTGACTCCTCGGCTCTTTGGATTTCGCCACTGCCCTACTATTATCACAATATAGGGTAATGGGTTTAGATATATCTGGAACAACTTCTAGTTCTGTCATGAACTTCCTGAGCTAGATGGCCTCCTTAGCAGCTTCACAGGCCGCTATGTACTCCGCCTCCATAGTGGAGTCAGTGATGCACCCATGCTTAGTACTTTGCCACACTACAGCTCCTCCGTTAAGAGTAAAGACTGACCCTAACGTGGACTTACAAGAGTTCTTATCAGTATGAAAGTCAGAATCTGGAAAGCTCACGCAACACAACTTTACTTCGTGGACTGTGATCCCTTATATGATCCTCCTCTAGGAAAGTAGCATTCATGGAAACCAACACCCTATTTTTCGTTGGATCATAAAAATAACCCCCTCGTGTACCTCTGGGGTAGCCTACAAAGAGGCATAACCTCGATCGTGGTTCCAACTTCTTGGGATTTGCCTCGGCAACCCCAAACACAGAAGTGATGTAAACTAACTTTACGCCCGTTCCACAACTCCAGAGGTATTCTTGCAACACTCTTAGAGGTAACACAGTTGAGTATGCATATTGCAGTCTCCACTGCGAAACCCCAAAACAAGTCCGATAAGGAAGCGTAACTCATCATCGAACGAACCATATCCAACAAGGTTCTATTTCTCCTCTTCACTACACCATTTTGCTAAGGTGTACCCGACACTGAGAGTTGAGAAACGATTCCATGTTCTATAAAATAGTCCTGGAATCCCGAGTCCAAAAATTCTCCACCTCGATCCGATCGAAGTGTTTTAATCCGTCTATCCAATGCGTTTTCAACTTCAGCCTTGAACTCTTTAAACTTTTAAAAGGATTTAGACTTCCGTTGCATAAGATAAACATACCCATACCTAGAGTAATCATCAGTAAAACTAGTAAAATACTCATAGCTACCTCGGGCTCGCACATTCATATGACCACAAAGGTCAGAATATCGTCAAGAGGCTCTTTGGCTCTATAACCTTTTCCAGTAAAAGGTCGTTTAGTCATCTTACCCTCAAGACAAGATTCACACACCGGTAAAGAATTTTCTTCTAACTCACTTAAAAGTCTATTTTTCACCAATCTCTCAATCCTATTGAGATTGATGTATCCTAAACTAAGATGCCAAAGATGGGCATTTTCTTTTGGAGAAATACGTCAACGTTTTGTTTGAGTTACGACAGTTTTAAACAATTTTGTGTTATGGAGGGAATTAGTGGCTAACGGCCTTAGCACATACAAATTACTTTCCAGATACGTTGTACAAATATCAACACCATATTTATGAATAAACGTGTTATTCACATTAAAATGAATATTGTATTTACATTGTAACAAGCACTTTATAGAAATGAGATTCCTTTTAGGTTTTGGAACAATATACATCATTCAAAACTAGAAACCTATTCTGTAAAGCTAACTGGAGTTCTCCCACTACCACAACTGAGACGATGTGCCCGGTGCCTACTCGCAACATCATCTCACCAGCCTTCAGCTATCGACAGGATCTAATCCCCTGAAAGAAGAACAAATGTGATTAGTGACACCCGAATAAATTATCCAGATAGAATCATCATTATCCACGAAACAAGTTTTAAGTACAAGTAAATCATATTTATCTTTACCTGCCTTGGTCTTAGCCTTGGCGACCTTCCTTTTCTTCAGCTAGCGAGGACAGTTCCTCTTCCAATGTCCATCCTAGTTGTAGTGGAAACACTTTTCTTTTCCAAACGGTGGTGAATGCCTTCTTGGGTTGATAGGCGGCGAGTTAGCAGGCGCCTTCCCTTTTCCCTTACCACCCTTCTTCTTCTTCCCCCTTGCAAAGTTAGAAGTAGAAGGTGCAGACTTCATTCCTGAGGTCAAATCCCTATGGAACGTCTTGAAGGATGAAGCAACATTTGCCTCACCCTTCTTCCTCTCCTTACTTTTCAGTAAATTTTGGTAGGTCTGCAACTCGTTTAGGAGAGTTGTGAGGTTATATTTCACTTTGTTAAGAATCACATTATTAACAAAGTGCAGGAAGCTCTCTGATAAAGAATGCAGGATTATGCTAACCTGGCTGCCCTCATCGATGATAGACCCATTCAGCTCCGCCACATTGAAGTGGACCATCAAGTTAAGCACATGTTCACAAACAGGGGTGCCTTCTTCCATTTTGGAGTTGAATATATACTTAAGAGCCTCATGCATAAGTTGTTTAGATGGTTGTCCAAACATCCGCTGCAGAGACTCCATGATCTCAAGCACTAAGACCATGGGCTCATGTTTTTTTGGCCAAGAGTTCAAAAAGACTTGCCAAGATATAGGATCGGGCCTTCTCATTCGGCAGTTTCCATCGTTTGTATGCCTCTCGAACATTTCAAGCAGTATTGGGAGCTGGAATAGGAGGATAGACCTCCATAAAGGCAAACATGAAAGCCTCGATGATGAGAATCGTCGTGATCATGTGTTTCCATGTCAAAAAGTTATTGCCAGTTAATTTTTTGGTGCTAAGAAAAGCTAACGTGGTTGTGGCCATTTTGAAAACTTCTTGCTGAAAATACAAATAGAACTTTATTAGATTTTGCTAAACCACATTTCAACCAATTAATTTTGCAAAACAAGTTCAAGTACCTTAAGTGAACGACTTCTATTTTGCAATGATGCCCTAGTAAGGCAGGACAAACGTCATCGGTGGAGTGATCAAATGCCCCTTCGCTTGGATAAGACATTCTCAACCATTAGGCGCACCAAATCTTGGAACTGAACCTAACAACCACCATTTATTTGGTCCAGAACTGTTGACCTTTAACAATTTCGCATAAGTGTAACCCATCTCTTTCGGTGCCAGAGTCCCACCTTAATGAGCTCACCGTAGAGAAGAAGCAGATTAGGACAAGAGACTAAGTTACCTTATCCTCTTACAGGAGATCAAATAAAGAAACACGTAAAACTGTCGTCCTTTAGGGGGAAACTCCCAGGGTGCTGTCGAACTAATTTTATTCAATCCAACGAGGGAGACCGAGGGATATGCTGTCAAACTTCTCGTTCCCACTTACTATGAATACTTTCTCCATCCACCTTGATATTGACCTACCCAAACACCATCTGTTAGAGGGACACGCCAAAGGTGCCTCGAGGCCGAGGGTAGCTCACGTTGTGTACTATATAGGAAAAACATGAAAGGTTTAAGTGAAGCATCTAGTACCTCCCACTGAATGTTCTACCTAGGAGTTCATTAACCTAGACAATCCGGCTACTGATTTTAGTCTAAGTCGTCTTTTTAAAGCCACTCTTAAACAACTTTTGTCTATGAATAATAAACAAGTTCAAGTAATCACATTTAAACACTTTAATGGACTGTCCTTAACTTGCATGCATGCATCAAACCTATCTAATTCACCTTTCCAGGTAAGTTTCCAGGTAGGGATGTTACGTTTTCATCAATTTAAATACCCCAGCCTAGACAAAACCCACCTTAGACAAAAGGTCCCTTATAGATAGATTTGCTACACTTTAAACTTTTATTAGTCAATTTAATCCTATTAAACTGATTAAAAGATTAAAGTCTTAGGGTTGCTAATCATATTAGAACCGTGATCTTAGGTCTATGTGATCCAAGTTCTAAACATTTTAAAACATGAATTAAACCTAAGTGAGCATGCATGTCTTTCTTATTGCTTTTAGTTCTAATTTCTCTTTAACTTTTAAAAAGAAAGAACTAAAATACATCGCGCACAACTAGGTGTTTATAACGCTTATAAAGACATCTATGTGTCATGTTTCATGCAATGTTCGGTCATTACTATACATAGCTTTTATATATATGCATAATAACCAAGAAAACATGCTCTCCGTTCACCCTTATATTATAACAATTATAATATAAAGATGATGCATGTCCATACTTTTTATGCATGCATAAATATAACTCTTATATTATATGATGCATGAGCATGTTCTTACATAAATAAATCATGCTTCTCTACTTTATAACATTCACAATAAAGAGATGATGCATGACCAATGCATAACCTAAGGTGGGATTTACTACATGTGCATACCATATGACATATAAATGCCATACATCACATGTAATAAACTAAGGATTAATGGACCAGGATGTGCCTTTACAAAAAAACGGGAATGAAATAACCCTATCTATTACATTTTCCATCGAGCAAACCGATTCATAGGTGAACTGGGTCTTAAACTGTCAGGAAAACTCTATCGTTTAATAAACGCCGAAGATAAACGATCGCTCAGCGCACACTAAACGATAGGCACAAAAGCTAAATGATCGCTTAGACAACAACGAGGCTGCGAACACTGATCGTCTAGGCGATCGCTTAACGCGGCGAAAGGTAAAAGATTTACCGTACATTGCTAAGTGATCGTTTAGTCAGTTACTAAGCGATGAAGCTTGCTGAGCTAAACGATCATCTAGTGTGTGCGCATGTTAAACGATACGCGAGCATCCGATACTCAACGATCGCTTACCTTATCGTCTACACGACCCGATCTACTCTTGATCGTCTTCTTCCTCGAAAAACAACAACCCTTGCTCTGATCTTCTTCCCGAACGACTCAAGACTCAAATTGACTTTGAATTACAGACTCGATAAAGATTAATAATGCCCAAAATGCAGGGGCCTTTACAATCAGCCGAAAATGTAAAAGAAATAAATCAAACCGGGGCTAACATCTTAGAAAACTCCATTAATCCGCACATCTACAACAATTTAACAATTAAACAGAGCAGATATGCACCCACCAAGAATGTATATGCAATTCATTGCAACAATGAAATTGGAATATCAAAACCTAGCTTTGATACCAATTGATACCAACCTGGCTCTGATACCAATTGAAGGAACTCTTAACGAAGAGCAATCATGAGCGTGTTCGAATCTTTTCGATTTCATTGTGACTGAAATACCACACATACATTCTAACAAATAGTTTTGCAAATTACACTAATTAACGACATGCTTTGATAAATAAAATACAAGGGATTGATTTCACATACCAGTTGAAGACTCTCTTCAATTCGAACTCAACGCAGCGAAAGCAACCTCTATGTTCTCTATTGCTCAGCAAAACAGTCGGCTACGGCAGCACGATCGTCTACACCAACGGCAGCAACACAACAAGCACGAGCGGGGACGACACCACCACTTAGAGCCCTTGGTATTCTCAGAGGAGAATCCAAAGTGTGGTCTTTATTGAATTTGGTAGAGGTAGGAGGAACGAGCTGATCGTGTAGAACGATAAGCTAGTGGGAGAGAAGACTATCGTATAGCGGAGTGCTTATCGTTTAGAGAAAGCTACACGATCGTGTAGGTTTTATGATCGTTTAGAAAACACAGCACGCTAAGCGAACGTATAGAAAAGTTAAACGATAGTTTAGAGAAAAGTGTGCGATCGTTTAGACGCGGGTGTGCGATCGTTTAAGCGATGAAGCTCTATCGTATAGCCTCTCAGCTAAGTGATCAAAACGTTTTCACACCTTTTGCGATTTTTACGAACTCTTTGCAAAATGAAACAAATTTTTGTTTTATTCTTCAGTTACAATAACCGAATAAGGATTCTCCCACTAAAGCCAATCGAGGAGAGGTTTTTGGCCAATTATCACATAGTTAACCAATTTAATTAAAAATGAATATAATCATATTATATTCCTACCCTATAGTTTGATATCATATATCTACTAGAGTAATTTCTCCCGTACTTGATATAAATTATATTTATATCTAATTTTCTCCATAATAATGCATCTCATACATTTAGTCAATTATATCATATATAATTAACCAGTTCAATTATATCATATATAATCGAACTCCCTCTTGTCAATTTGAACATTTAAAACTGACCCAAGAACTAATTCTCAACTTTATCCAAGCTACCTAGGGGACCTTATGGACCTGTGGCTCGAAGCTCCAATAGCACATGAATAGCTGACTAAACTCTTTAGCCACGAGATCCACCATTCGTTAACTACCAGGAATTCCATTAAAGACCAACAACTGAACTCTTCTTACCACAAGTATATTTCTGTGTCCATCGGATATAACCAATCATGAGTATGATGACCCTTCATAGATGCTCGTAAGTATAATTGGGCCAATTTACTGTTTTGCCCCTGTATTTACATCTCACTCTTTAAGTACCACTAATTTCTCTAATGAACAATACAACATAATCCAACTATGTGTGAATACCTCTCGGGCCAAGAGAAGGTGTGTGGCGCTACATCGTTCAAGCCCAGGAATCAACCCTTAAAGAAGCTATCTATTTACTTGCCCCTACCTTGGGGAAGGAGTGAATTCCATCTTGTGTAGCTGAGTTCCCAACTCCTAAATCAGACAAATCCCCAAAATGGTACATTTGAATCGGCGACCTGGCCACTCGCACTCATACAAATCAAAGGACCGCCTTCAATGTCAGAAGTTCCCATCTCATTCAGGATTGAGATCATGTTACCTATGGTCATCCTAGTGAAGTGAAGTCTTTGTCATTAATGGTGTTATATAACGAGACGTTAACACTTCGTGGTCAGGTCTTATACAAACTCTTTGTATAGGACGCCCCCGCTCGCATGTCCCCTACACGAATGATCAGAATTAGACCATCTATGACAAGTCACAACACTTGTGACCATTCCACAAAATGGGCCGCATCCGTAACGTTACCAGGATAAGGTTTCCCTTCTATATCCATATACTACAAACCATTTTGGTTATCACTTAAGACATGATCTACTTGTATGTCACTACGTACATGCTTAAGTTACATACACATAACTAGGGATTTTATGTTTATTGGTTTGTGGTAAAGCAAATAAAACAAAATACTGAGCAAAATCAAGATGTGAAGTAAATATCATATATTATACAACACCCACGTTTGTATAAACTATTTACAACTACAGGACACGAGACTTTAGGGCATCAACCCCAACACTCTTCTCACTATAGATATATTAGTTTCCACTTGATTTAACCATAATCAGCAAGTCGGGCCTTCACGGGTTGTTCGTAATAATGGTTGGGTCAATATGTTGTTTTACCCCCAATATTACATCTTGCTCCTTAAGTTCCATCGATTCTCTAATGAATAATTGGTTTGTGATCCAATCACTAAAACGGATCCCTCTCGGGCCAATGAGAGGGTGGGGTCCCTTGTTCAAGACCTGAATTCAGTACTAAAGAGAGCAACCTTTCTCCTATCCCTAAATTGGGTAGGCGTGAATTCCTTATTACACCCTATGTCCCCCACTATCTACCCGGTCTTACACTTGAAATGGGAGGCTTATTGAGCCGGCACTTTTGAGCCAACCCTCACCTATACAAATCTAAGGATAATCTCGAGTAAACAGGAGTTCATAGTTAGCTCAAGATTAAGATCAAGTTACCTAGGTCATCTAAGCGAAATAGTCAGTCTTAAATAGTAAATAACGTTATAAAGTAAGAGTGACTTATTTCTTGGTCCGATCTTATGAAAATTCATTGCATAGGACGTTCCCATTCCTCACACATGAATAAATTAGGATCACTTCGTTTGTAACACCTTTACAACAACTTGTAATAACTATAGAGTGGGTCGCATCTAATAGTGTTACTAGAATAAGGCACCCAACCTTATTTGTATACTATAGATCATTTTGACTATTTACTTGAACCTAATCCATTTTTATGTCTCCACATAAAGTTTAAGTATTCATATAATAGCCATGGATCTTAGTTTATTGGATTTAGGCTTTATAAGTGCAATTTATAGATTCAATAATAACGTTATTGAAGTAATGTTGAATAACATTTTTATTGATAACAAAATATATTTAACTTTACAAACTGCGAGTTTTAGGACAGACAACCCAACATTAAACTCATGAGTTTTCTTAACTATGCCAAATCTTGAGATCAAAAGACTGAAAATTCAAGATTGATTGTATGAATGTTTTGAATTAATAGGTTCTGTAAAGAAAAGAGGAAAAGAAGTCCACATTTTCTATCAAGGTTATTAATTCTTGCAACCCTAATTACAAATTTGTTATAGAATTATGTAATTTTTGCATACAAAAATTGATTAATCTTGAGTTGTCAATTCATTATTAATCAATTTTATTCAAAATCCCTGCAAGAACATTCAAAAGAAAGCAACTACATGAAAGAAATTCAAAGAAAAGTCTTAAGAAAGTGTCAATCTACATTATTTTACCTGAAAATGAGTATTATGAACCAAAATCTGTTGAAGAATGTTGACATAGAAAAGATTGGCTTCAGCAGAAAGAACGATCGAGGCAGAATTAAACTCACTTTCAAGACGTTAGGTTTTTGGACTAGTAGTCCGAACACCAGAAGGTGTCAAACCTATGGGATCCAAAATAGGTATTTGTAAGGAAAAGAAATGAATATAATGTGGTCACAAGATATAAAGCAAGACTAGTTGCACAAGATTTCTCACAAAGACCTGATATTGATTATGAGGAGACATATTCTCCAGTGGTGGATGCAATTACACTAAGATATCTAATTGGTCTGACTGTGTATGAAAATCTGGACATGCATGTTATGGATGTTATCACAACATATTTATATGGATCTCTTGATAATGATATTTATATGAGAATCCCAGAAGGATTTAAGGTACCTAAAACATATAAATCAATTTCTCAGGAATTGTATTCAATAAAGTTATAGAGATCATTACTTAGATTGAAACAATCAGAACGAAAGTGATACAATCACATGAGTAGATATTTGTTGAAAGAAGGATATCAAAATAATCAAATGTGTTTTTATAAAAAAATCACAGTTAGAAATTGCTATTATAACTGTATATGTTGATGGTTTAAATATAATTGGAACTCTTGAAAAGCTTTCAAAGGCAATAGAATATCTTACGAAAGAATTTGAGATGAAAGATCTCGAAAAAGTAAAATTTTGCCTTGGCTTGCAAATTGAGAATTTAGCATATGAGATATTTATTTATCAATCAACAAGATTTTATATGGACAAAGCATATCCACTGAACATTCCAATGGAAGTTCGTTTACTAGATGTGAAGAAAGATATATTTCGAACTCGGGATGATAATGAAGTACCATATCTTAGTGAAATTGGTGCACTTGTGTATCTTGCTAATAATATAAGACTAGATATTGCTTTTTTAGTAAATTTATTAGCAAGATATAGTTTTTCTCCAACAAAAGACATCGGAACGAAATTAAGCATATAATCCGTTATCTCCGGGGAACGATTGACATGGGTTTGTTTTATTCAAATAAATAAAATTTTGATCTAGTTGGCTATGATTTTGGATATTTATCTTATCCACACAAAGCTAGCTCTCAAACAAGTTATCTGTTCACATGTGGACGAACTGTTATATCATGGTGATCAATAAAACAGACCATAACGACTGATTACTTGTAGAAATACAAGCTATTTTACCTCCTTTATCTAAAGCGATTAGAAAAAAAAAACTCTGAAAATATGGCAGCTTGACAAGGAATTCACAAAAGTAATTATATCATGTGATCATACATACAAAGCCTTTATCTATGAAAATTTTAAAAACCGTGTTTTTTTTGTGTGTGTGCAGGAAATCTAATTATGTGATCGCAAGGAATTATCAACGGCAACATTGGAACCGTGTAGTTGAATAAGTTGGTAGTCGTAGGCGATAAAGGATGACATGATGCATGAGCCGTAGAAGTCAAATCAGAAACCAAGTTGGTAGTTGACAAGAAAGCTTCATGACAAAGCCAATGAACTTTTGAAGTGGAGCATGCGACGCATCAGGGTATGGAATTTAATGCACCTTATCGGCATAATCATTAGAAAGAGAGAAAAAGTTGCTCCTTGACGCCTATAAATATCGACCGAGATTTCCATGCAAAACAACAAAAACATTAGAGAATAACTCTGCCCAAATTCTTACTTCCCCTTCGAGTCCTTGTGGAATCTTAAAAGAAAGCTTAGGATTCCTCTCTGGAAGTAATAAGGGAACAACTAATTTCTTTATGGGTTGAGAAACATGACAGCTAACCTAAACTAAGCAAGGCTTAATCATGTGTTCAACTTGTTTTATGCATGCTTTATAAACTATTTGAATAAGTAAAATGATTATTCTAAATAGATTAAATACAGGTTTGGAAAGACCAAAGATTTAGACCTCATGAAACCAGAAGAGAACATCTTTTGAAATAAAGAATCATCTTTTGTACCAAATACTCATTGCATGCATCCTAGAGATAGGATATTGCAGCTGAATACACTGAGAAGTGTAGGTTGTAATTTTTGAGTAGTTTGTTTGAACCCATGATTTATTCTTTTTGTCACACCCCACCCCAGACTACTTTCCGAGCCTAGGAAAGGGCGTGATTGACAGCAGTTATCAACCCTTTTGTTGACACTTACTGCCTAATAACTCTTGTGGAAATAACTCTGATACTAACATACAAATTTAACAACCAACTGATTAAGTAGGCCCATCTTATATTACAACAATGTAACGTTTATACAACTCAAAGACTTAACAACAAAGTTTACAACAATAACCGTAAAACCCTCCGGAAGTGTAACTGTAGCATGTGGCAGATCTTGACCTTAGCAACACCCTGGAACTCCTCACTTTCCACTACCTGGGAGGGGGGGGGGGGGGGAGGTAAAACATAAAACATGGAAAACGTGAGCTGTAAAGGCCAGTGAGTGGTATAAACAGTAACTTTGATTACAGAAATATACTTTTGGGAAATCAATACATAATCAATGAGTACATTACCACAAGTTCAGTATTATTCTTCCAGCCAGACCGCTGGATTATACCCAACTCAACTGCTGGTTAAAACAAACAACCCCAACTTGACCGCTGGTTATCACATAACAAAACATCCCCAGCTTTACCATTGGTTATCCCTGGCATGATCCTACATCTTCCCCAGTATTTTCACACGTATACTCAAGCAATGTATCAACAATTCCTGTGGAAACTTTCCATGTACCCTATTATCCCGCCAATGTGCACATCGACAATTCTTTTCCCGCTAGTCATGCTTAGGTAACTTGACTATATTGACTATTATTTTCTGCCGACCGAGGCCGACTATATTTTCCCGCCAAGTACCTTTTTTAAGCATGCTAACTTATGTACTTCGGGTATAATCTCAGTTTCCATAGAAATTTCACAGACAATATCATGGCAAGCAACATAACATCATAAGCATGCATCTTGCATTCACATATGCATTTATTCACACATCAAAGCATAAGACTAAATAACCACTCACCTTGGTTGGTTAGGAAGTTTCCTTTCCAAAGTTCCTTAGGTTTCCTTGGTTTCCCTTTTTGACCCTAAATTCCAGATTCAAATATCAGCCTAGATTACTCATAGTTCCAGACCTTATTTTAAGATACTTCCTTCTGAAAACATATTCTAAAATGTCTCAGGAAGCTTACCATAAAATCTTAGCTCATAAATCTTCATGGTTTGGCCGGAATCATCAAAACATTAGGGCTGGCCCAGCTTTCCCGACAGCTCGACCCTTCTGTCTTATCCTCATTCTCCAGCCCTATTCCTTAAAGATTATTCTCCAGAAGCCCCCCATGAAAACTAGACTCTTTTAGCTTTCAGATGGATTTAGAATCACATCAAATGCACGAGTATTTTGGGAGAACTCCTCGTTTCAAGTTAATGCTACTTCCTGTCTTTTCTGCCCGACAGCATCTCCCCTCTTGGAACCTCTTGACCAACGCATGGTCTTGCTACCAATGCATGGTCTCCTCTCAATACAATCTTCCTTATGTCTTTTGAAGAGAATTTGAGTTTTCATTTGAAGTCCTTGGCTCTATTTATAGGCATCCAAAATTGCTCCACGTCCGACACCTCTTACTTGGCCACATGACCAAGTGTCTCTTCCTTACACCATCAACGCAATCTTGCATCAGCACAACCCAAGGTGTCTTCTTCTCCTTTTACCAACGCATGGCCCTTAACTTTGTATGTCTTCTTATGCTGCCACTTCTTTTACTTAAGGCTTAAGAATTCTTCCTAACAAGCCACGTGTCTGGATGACGTCCTCCATGAGTTCATCCTTCATATGCGTCCACAAACTTCTTGGATGTTCAACGCATATTAGGCTATCAATGCATAGTAGGCCATCAACACAAAGTCTATATCCACACATAGAAACCCAACTCACTTAGTCACCGCAAGTCTTAACCATCACAAGAGCCAACCACCACCAACGCATCCATCATCCAATGCATTCAACACGTCCAACCTAGCTCATCGCATGGCCTTTGTCCAACGTGTCCATTGTGTAAGCCATCTCACTACCATCGTAACAGCCAGCCATCACCAACGCATACCACCAACATATCCATCACAACTCTTCCAATCCATCCATTAGGTCTAATATGTTGGTCTAACCTCCAAGGCATTCGTCACTCACACTTCAAATTCTCTTTTTGCCCAAGTAATCTTTCTAAGATCTTATGGCCAATGCATAGCAATGCCTAGTCCAACACTTAGTCAATTTTTATCAATTTAAGCTTAACTCAAAGCTACTCAAGGAAAATTTATCCAACACTTAGAAATTTTCTTCACATCAACATAGGATTTAACTTTCTCCTAGTTAATCCCTTAATCACCTGCTTAAGTAGGAAAAATGGAAATCCGGGTTTCAAACTTAGAAATGTTAGTGAATATTTTTCTCAACCCTACCTTCATTATCTTGTACTTCTCACATAGACCGTTTTACTCTTAAGTGTTATTTCCATCGCATTCATCACTCTTTTTTAACAATAGAATAGGATTAAAATCATCGCATATTTAGTCAATAACTCACGTCAAGATCGAGACAATATTTGCTATCGTATATATAGAACGCAATCCTTGAGTTCGACCCTAGACTTACCAGAACTCTAGTTAGACTTATACTTGAGTTTAACTAGGTAAAAACAACGTGCTAATAAGACATCACATAGCACTGAATCCATCACATATTTAAAACACATCAAGTTTTTGGTGCCGTTATCGGGAATTGCGGAAACTAAGTGCACTAAAATTATTGTTTCTGATTTTCGCAGGTCTCAATTTTTGGCGTATTGTACCTTTCTTTGTGAAAAAAGTACAAATGTTTTATGAGCGAGGGATCTACACCTGAGTTTATATACAACCCAAAGATCGAGAGAATTTTCACAGAAGAAGAAAAGCAAACAAAAAAAACGAAGACAAAGGAATAGAGCTCAGAGGATGGCTGATTAATGTGATAATCCAAAAGAGCCACATGCAATAATCAATAATAATGTGAATGCTCTCGGCATCCCCAATTTTCTAGTTAATGATCGTATTAGACCCATCAAGGACTATGTTTCGCCAATCCTATATGATTTCTCACCTGGGATCATGCGATCAGCACTAGATTATTCCAAGTTTTTATTATGATCCCGATGATTTAGACAACTGGTCAATTTGGAGGAAGATGAGGTGAAGATTCTCATGCTTATTTGAGGAGTTTCATCGAAATCTACAACATATTTGTATTCCCCAACATTACTCTTAAAGAAGTTAAGCTCACCTTGTTTCCATTTTCATTATGTGACAACGCCAGAAAGTGGGTGTGAAATCCAGATCTCCATGTTTCCTACTTAAGCAGGTGATTAAGGGATTAACTAGGAGGAAGTTAAATCCTATGTTGAAGGGAAGGAAATTTCTAAGGGTTCAATAAATTTCCTTGAGTAGCTTTGAGTTAAGCTTAAATTGATAAAAATTGACTAAGTGTTGGACTAGGAATTGTTATGCATTGACCATAAGATCTTGGAAAGATTACTTGGGCAAAGGGAGAATTTGAAGTAGAAGTGACGAATGCCTTAGAGGTTAGACCAACACATTAGACCAATTCATGGATGCGTTGGAAAAGTTGTGATGGATGTATTGTGGTATGCATTGGTAAAGGAAGATGGTTATGTGGGATGCGTTGGAATGGACCAATGTGTTGGAAAGGTTGTTGGTGGATGGCATACGGCTGAAGGAAAGAAAATGGAAGTGATGCGTTGAAGGGTTGGATGACACAAGGGTAGGCGAGGACACGGACAAGGCATGTGGCATGTGTCGAGCAGCCTCAGCCAGATGCCTAGCCATGCGTCAAGCAGCCTCGGCCAAACTGCCCAGACATGCGTCGATGCACCCAACGCATATTTTGAGCATTGTCAAGCCTGCCTAGCGCCCATGCGTGTGCCATGCGCCAATGCATCAAGTGTTGCCGAGCACCCATGCGTCGAGCACTGCCGAACGCTACTAAGCGCTGCCGAGCGAGCCAAGCGCCCATGCATCGAGCGCTGCCGAGCCTGCCGAGCGCCCATGCATGTGCTAAGCACCCATTCGTCGAGCGCTGCCAAACGCTACCAAGCGCCCATGCGTCGAGCGCTGCCGAGCTCCCATGCTACACGCCCATGCGTTGGTGACTAGCACCCATGCCAAGCATCATGCATCGATGCCAAACGAACGATGCGTTGATGCCGATCGAGCTGTGCGTCGAGGACGAGTGACCATCCTATGTGTTGGTGATGGCTGGCTCTTGCGATGGCTAAGTTGGATTGCAATAGTGGTGAGATGGCTTGCATGATGGATACGTTGGACAAAGGCCAGGCGATGAGCTAGTTTAGACGCATTGGATGCGTTGGATGCGTTGGTTGATGAATGCGTTAGTGGTGGTTGGCTCTTGTGATGGTTAAGACTTGCGGTGACTAAGTGAGTTGGGTTGCTATGCGTGGATATAGACTATGTGTTGATGGCCTACTATGCGTTGATGGCCTAATATGCGTTAAACATCCAAGGGTTTGTGGACACATAAGAAGGATGAACTCAGGGAGGATGTCATCCAGACATGTGGCTTGTTAGGAAGAATTCTTAAGCCTTAAGTAAAAGAGGTGGTACCATAAGAAGACATACAAAGTTAAGGGCCATGCGTTGATGAAAGAAGAAGAAGACACCTTGGGTTGTGCTGATGCAAGATTGCGTTGATGGTGTAAGGAAGAGACACTTGGTCATGAGGCCAAGTATGAGGTGTCGGTCGTGGAGCAATCTTGGACGCCTATAAATAGAGCCAAGGACTTCAGATAAAAACTCAAATTCTCTTCAAAAGACATAAAGAAGAGTGTATTGGGAGGAGACCATGCGTTGGTAGCAAGACCATGAGTTGGTCAAGAAGTTCCAAGAGGGGAGATGCTGTCGGACAGAAAAGACAAGAAGTAGCATCAACTTGGAATGAGGAGTTCTCCCAGAATACTTATGCGTTTGATGTGATTCCAAAGCCATGTTTTCATGGTGGGGCTGCCAGAGAAGAAGCTCCAAGGAATCGGGCTGGAGAATGAGGATAAGATAGAAGGGTCGATCTATCGGGTAAGCTGGGTCAGTCTTAATATTTTAATGATTCCGGCCAAACCACGAGAAGTTATGAACTAAGATATTATGGTAAGCTTCCTGAGACATTTTAGAACATGTTGGCAGAAGAAAGTATCATAAAATAAGGTCTGGAACTAAGAGTAATCTAAGCTCATATTTGAATCTGGAATTTAGGGTTCAAAAGGGAAACCAAGGAAACCTAAGGAACTTCGGAAAGGAAAGTTCCTAACCAACCAAGGTGAGTGGTTATTGTGTGTTGTATGGTTGATATAATTTTTATATATAGGTAAATATATATAGGGGATAATGTTAAATTGGCATGATCAGGGATATATGTTTATATGATTACTATGCTTGTTAAGATATTGCTTGTATGTTTGTATTAGAAACTGGAATTGTACCCGGGATATATAGTTAGCATGCTTGAAAAGGTACTTGGCTGGAAAATATAGTCGGCTTTGGTCGGCGGAAAATTATAGTCAGTGACGACCGACGGGAAATATAATCAAGTTACCTAAGCATAGCTAACGGGAAAAATAGTCGATGTGCACATTGGCGGGATAATAGGGTACAGGGAAAGTTTCCACAGGAATTGTTGTTGTCTTAGTATACGTGTGAAAGTACTAGGGATGTTTTTGTTATGTGATAACCAGTGGTTAAGCTGGGGTTGATTGTTTTAACTAGCTGTCGAGCTGGGGATTGTCCAGCGGTTTGGCTGGAAAATAATATTGAACTTGTGGTAATGTACTCATTGATTATGTATTGATTTCCCAAAAATATATTTCTGTTGACAAAGTTATTTATTTATTTAAAGGCACCACTCACTGGGCTTTATAGCTCATGTTTTCCATGTTTTATGTTTTACCCCCCCCCCCCCCCCCCCCCCCCCGGTAGTGGAAAGTGAGGAGTTCCAAGGTGTTGCGAAGGTCAAGGTCTGCCATGTGCCATAGTTTCACTCCCGGAGGGTTTTACGATTGTTGTTGTAAACTTTGTTGTTAAGTCTTTGAGTTGTATAGACGTTATATTATTGTAAAATAAAATGGGCCTACTTAATCAGTTAGTTGTTGAATTCGTTCATTAGTATCAGAGTTATTGCTGCAAGAATTATTAAGCAATAAGTGTCAAGTAAAGGGTTGATAACTACTGCAGTCATGCCCTTTCCTAGGCTGAGAAGGTGGTCTGGGGCTGGGTGTGACAGTGAGCTTATTCATTCGAACCTGGTGAGATTACATCATGTGAACAAATTGTGGAGAAGTTTATGTAGAAATACTTTCCACCTGCAGAAAACGCAAAAAGGTGAAGGGCGATAAAAATTTTCAATAGGAAGAAAATGAAACACTAAGGGATGTGGCTAGGTTCAAAAGGCTAGTAAGAGATTGTCCACACAATGGACTCCTTGATTGTTTATAAATGGAGATTTTCTATTATGGCATGAATTCAGCATCTTAAATAGCCGTAAACGCTGCCGTCACAGGTGGCAAGACTTATGTTGAAGCTAAAAAATCCTTGGAAGGAAAGCGAATATGGTTTAAGAACAAACGAGAGAGGGCAAAACAACGATGCCATCGTATCACTTCAGATATAGGTGAATGCGATGACGAGTTTATTGAAAGCGATGACCATGACAAAAACTGACATAGAAAATGGACAAGTGAATGCGGTCGCACACATGGCTAACGAGAGTTGTGTTCTCTGCAAAGAACCTCACTCAATTGAGACATGCCAATGTAACCCACAATCTATCTGCTTTGTTAAAAATAATCCATTTCAAATACCCACAACTTTGGTTGGCGAAACCACCCAAATTTTTCATAGGGAGGAAATCAACAAGCATAAGCCAACCATCACAACACCTCAAGAGATGGACCATTTAGATTCCATCAAAGATAGAATGGGCACCAACAAGCATCAAGCTCATAAAAACAACCAGTAACTTCACCTTTGGAAAATCTGTTAAAAGAATATATACAGAAAAATGAGGTGGTTCTGCAAAATCAAGCGACATCCATTTGAAATCTTCAAATTGAAAATTCAGGCAATGAACAATTTCATGCAGTGACATTTAGGCAATGAAGCAACACTGAAGTTCCTCATAATACGAGACACTCAGGTAATGAACAATTTCATGTAGTGACATTTAGGCAATGAAGCAACACTGAAGTTCCTCATAATACGAGACACTCAGGTAATGAACAATTTCATGCAGTGACATTAAGAAGTAGTCGCATTATGAAAGAAGATCTAAAGAAAAAAATCAAGCAAGCCTATTAATAAGGCACAAAAATATTCTTTTGATGAACACACTAACGTACAGTCAATACAGGAACCACAAGTACCATCGCATGAAAATCAAAAGGAATATAGAGACTTATCTATGATAGCTTCTACTTCGAAGGCACCAACTGAGGTGTAACTACTAGCATACCCACAAATATTGAGAAATAAGAATGATGAAGGCCAACTCTAACGCTTCCTCAGAGCGTTAAAGCAGTTGCATATTAACATTCCACTCACAGAGGTGTAGAAGCAGATGCCATCATATGCCAAATTTTTAAAAGATATCACATCAAAGAAAAGAAAGATGGGAAATTACGAGACTATCACATTAACATAAGATTGTAGCACTATTATTCTACCAAAAGTGCGAGATCTAGGGAGTTTCACCATTCCCTATTCCATTGGAAGACTTTATAAAGGGCAAGCCCTATGCGATCTTGGAGCCAACATCAATCTTATGCCTTTGTCAATCTTCAAGTAACGGGGCATGGGAAAATTGTTGGGATTGGTGTCCTAATTCTCCCGGTGGTCTCGTAGTTTGTAAATATTTTGTACACATATTAATATTAATAAAATAAATGTTATCTTATAAGCATTTACTCAAATCCAATAAACTAAGATTCGTGGTTATTTCATGTAACTTAAGCATGTATGCGGAGACATACAAGTGGATCATGCCTTAAGTAATAACCTAAATGGTCTGTAGTAGATAGATAAAAAAGGGATACCTTATCCTGATGACACTACAGATATGACCCGTTTTGTAGATATTACAAGTGTTGTAAAGTGCTACAAATGGTCTGATCCTGACCATTCATGTGGAGACATGCAAGCAGGGGTATCCTATACAAAGAGTTTGTATAACACTGAACCACGAGATGAATAGTCTCTTCATATAACACCATTGATAATTGAGACTTACATTTTACTAAAATGACCATAGGTGACATGACCTTAATCTTGAGTGAGTTGGAAACTCCTGCCTATGAAGGCGGTCCTTTGATTTGTATAGGTGAAAGTGACCAGATTGCCAACTCAACAAGCCTACCATTTTATGAGCATAACACCTCCTACCTGGGGATTATGGTCGAATAATTGAGCGTTGTTAACCGATTTTATGAGCAATATGTGAGCGGTGTGAGGTTCTAAAATTGGTTTATCACCTAGACATCATAGGTTAAATCCAAATATAAATATTATACTTGGATAAAAACCTAGGCTTAGGTTGTTTAATTAGTCGATGAAGAAACTCTTATCAAAGAGTACCTATGAGTGGAAGCAAGATCGTTCCAAATTTATTGTAAGAGAAATACCGCATTCACAAACATACAACAAGTTATGCATCAACTAACAAATTACGACAGGCTTTTAATAATAAATAACAAAGGAATGAGAGACATACCTCTTGAAGAACTCTTCTTCTATTTATCTCTCGCTCTTGCTTGGAATAACACCTCCTGCTGTCGCTGTGCACGCCAAGCCAATCGTCCACCAAATCTCGCTATCGCTCACCATCAAATAGTCTTCTACACAAACAGGCAGCAAGTAAGCCACCACCACCCAGTAACCTCGGTATTCTCGGAGTGAGAATTCAGGAGGTGTGGGCTCTGTTGGATTTGGTAGAGGGGAGGAGGAATTACGATTGTATTCAACGACCAAGCAAATGGGAAAGATTTGGAGTCTATCAATAAACGGGGGCTTGATCATTTAGAAACAGGTGCATGATCGCTTAGTAAATCAGCTCAGATCATTTAGATGATCATTTAGTTAATTTCACTCTTGCACGCGATCGTTAGTAAAAGCTATGCGATCGTTTAGGTCGACTGTGCGTGTACATGATCATTTAGGAAAACTTGAGCTTATCGTGTAGACTCTCGTTAGCTATCGAAGGGTAGTGTACAAATCTGTGAAGCGATTATCCGATCTCTTTGCAAAATGAAAACTATTTTCATTTTAACCTTCAGTTATGAAAACTTAATGCAACCTCCCAGTTTCACGTACAGTTATGGAGAAAACCCCCAAAAATTATCTCATAATTGTTTAATTATAAATAAATATAATCATAATATATTTATAACCTATAGTTTGATATCACATCATATGCAACATTTAAACCATAGTCCTTTTCTCCTCCATTAGATATAAATCACATTTGTATCCTTTTTATCTAATTAATGTATCTCATACATCATATCAACTATATCATATATAATTGACCAATTTAATAATATCATATATAATCAAACTTCCTCTTGTCAATTTGAACATTTCAAACTGTCCTAAAAACGGATTCTCAACTTGAATCCATTGAGCTACCAAGCGGACCTTATGAACTTGTGGCTTGAAGCTCCAACTATACGTGAATAGCTGACTAAACTCTTTAGCCACGAGATCCACCATATGTTAACTGTCAGGCATTCCACTAAAGACCGATAGCTGCACTCTTCTCACCACAGATATATTTCTGGGTCCATCGGATATAACCAGTCAACTGTATAATAACCTTTCACAGATGCTTGTAAGTACAGTTGGACCAATTTACCATTTTGCCCCTGTAGTTACATCTAACTCTATAAGTACCACTGATCCCTCTAATGAACAATACAACATAGTCTTATTATGTGCGGACACCTCTAGGCCATGAGAAGGTGTGTGGCGCCACATCGTTCAAGCCCCAAAATCAGCCTTTAAGGGAGCAATCTATCTACTTACCCTTGCTTTGGGAAAGGAGTGAATTTCATCTTGTGTAGTTAATTTCCCAACTCCCCAATCAGACGAATCTCCAAAGTGGTAGGTTTGAGTCGATAATCTAGCCATTGCACCCATGCAAATCAAAGGATCGCCCTCAAAGGCAGAAGTTCCCAATTCACTCAGACTTAAGGTCATGTTACCTATGGTCATCCTAGTGAAGTGAAGTCTCTGTCATGAACGACGTTATATAACAAGAATATAAAACTTCGTGGTCCAATCTTATAAAACTCCTTTGTATAGGATGCCCCCGCACGCATGTCTTCACATGAATGATAAGGATCAGACCATCTGTAGTAAGTCACAACACTTGTAGCTCTTCTACAAAGCGGGCCACATCCGTAGTGTCACCGGGATAAGGTTTTCCTTCTATATCCATATACTATAGACCATTTTGGTTATCACTTAAGGCATGATTCACCTATATGTCTTCACATACATACTTAAGTTACAACGACAACTAGGGATCTTAGTTTATTAGTTTGTGGTAAAACAAATAAAAAATCGCATGTTTCATAGACAACAGTGAAGAAAATATCATATATTACTACATCACAAGCATTTGTTCAATATAGTGTTTACAAACTACAGGACCCAATGAGAGTTTTGGGCATCATCCCTAACAGACGAAACAAACATGAGTAACGAATATAACCAAACAAATGTTAGGACACTTCAGTGGAAGTTTAATAACATATAATATAAGAACACTTCAGTGGGAATTTATTAGAATGCTTCAGTGAGAGATTAATAACATATATGATATGTTATTTTTACCTCTCGCGTCCCTTAGAGTTCACACCGTGAGATCCATGCAACACTTCGTATCGATTATACCTCAACTGCTCCATTTCGAAAGTGTTGGCATGAATCAAGATCTAGGTGAATAGGGGAAGTTGTTCATAGTAAATCAAAAGTGATGTTCTGATTTTAAATCTCACGTCCTAAGATGTTCACAGCGTGAGATCCGTGCAACACTTCGTGTCGATTATACCTCAATCACTCCATTCAGAAAGTGTGTACATGAGATCAAGATGAAGGTGAATGAAGGAAAATTGTTCAATGTAAAATTAAATATACAATATATTGATTCCAACTTGTCTCTAGAAAGTTCACATCATGAAGTCCATACAAAGCTTTGTGTCAATTATACCTCGACTGCTCCATTCAGAAAGTGTTTGTATGGGTCAAGATCAAGGTGAATGGGGGAATAGTTCATAGTAAGTGGGTGAAGGATATGTGTCAACGTGTCTCGCGGTCTCGTCCATTTGTTTGGACCGTGAGATTTTTATGTTGGACCTGCTTATCATCTTTATATCAGCCTTGCTAGTCATTTAACGATGGCTATCCCCTCGGAGGGTTGTAACATAGGATTCGGAACAATTCAAACTCCAAAAAGGGATAGGATTTCCTAGGCCATTTTCCAACTTTGACTTTCCAATTCGGTAGCATCGTTGGGGCCAACTTCTAAGGTCTGAAAATAGAGGGTTACACTTACGGAATTACTAAAGTGTTAGTAAGTTCTGATAAAAAATAGTAGCTAAATGTCTATCAGAATATGAGTTATTCTGGAGATAGTATTAAGTCAAGAATGTCTTGCTTTAATGAAGGAGTATTTGATTGCCCCTTGGTAGCACTTATTCTAACTCATTATAGTATCCTTGCAAAAATAATGAATTTTGGGTACATTTATTACTTGTTTATATTTTCAGAATGACGAGTTCTTTAGTATAACTATTGGCTTCTGATAAACTTATCAGTGATAACTATGCTGCATGGAAATCAAACGTAAATATAATATTGGTGATAAATGACCTAATGTTCGTTTTGACAGAGGAATGCCCTCCCATTCCTAGCTCAAATGCAAATTGAAATGTACGGGATGCATACGACGGATGGATCAAGGCTAACAAGAAAGCCCGTGCCTATATTCTTGCCAGCATATCTAATGTATTGGCCAAGAAACATGAGAGCATGAGTACTGCCAGGGAGAATATGGAATCTCTGTGTGAGATGTTTGGACGACCGTCCTTCTTTGTGAGGCATGATGCAATCAAATATGTTTACAACTGCTGTATGAAAGAAAAGGCCTCTGTTAAAGAACTTGTCCTGGACATGGTAATCTATTTCAATTTTGCAAAAGTAAACACTGCTGTCGTTGATGAGAAGAGTCAAGTTGGTTTTATTCTTGAATCTCTTCCGAAGAGTTTCTTGCAGTTCTGTACCAATGCTCTGATAAATAAAATAGAGTATAATTTGACTACACTTCTCAATGAGCTACAGACTTACCAGACCATGATGAAAGCAAAAGGATTCGAACCAAAGGTAAATGTTAATACTGCAAAAAAAAAAAAAAAAAGGATTGTCCTCTAAAGAGCCTGATATTGCTCCTTCTTCAAAGAGTAAGAGTATTCTAGTAAAGAAGAACAAAGGGAAAGGGAAAAAGAAACCTACTGGTCGCAAAGGCAAGACAAAAGCTGCAGATAAAGGAAAGTGTTTCCACTGCAGTACAAAAGGGCATTGGAAAAGGAACTTCCTACGGTATCTTGTAGAGAAAAGAGTGAAGAAAGCAAAGCAAGGAAACTAGTTCCTAAGGGTTGCTTATGGTGAGATAGTACTCCAGACTGTGAATTGAAGGAACTCTTATTCAAAAGTACCTATGAGAGGAAGCGGATCTTTCTAATTCATTGTGACAGAATTTCCACATTTACATTCACACAAACAGATATGCATTCAACAACTAAATTACTGGCATGCTTTAAGAATAAACAACACAGAGAATAAGTCACTTACCAGTTGAAGACTCTCTTCTCGGCAAATCTCCCTCTCACACGAACGGCCTCCTTGCGCCCTCGTTAGAACAGCAGGCTATCGTTCAGCACCAATCCGGTCGTCTACCACGAACGACTTCACTCAAACAGCAGGAAGATGGGGACGAAACTACCACTCGAAGCCCTTAGTATTCTCGGAGTGAGAATCTAAAGTGTGTGCGCTGTTTGGATTTGGTAGAGGTGAGGAGGAAAAGAAATCATATACAACGATCAAGCAAAGAGGAGAAGGTAACGACTATCGTATAGTTAAGATGCTTGATCGTTTAGGTGGGGTACACGTTTGTGCATGAAAAGCTAGATGATCGTCGATATGATCCTTTAGTAAAGCTCAGGCACTAAGCAATCCCTTAGGAAAAAGTGGGCGATTGTTTAGAAAAGTGCGAGCGCGGGTGAGCGATCATTTAGCAAACGTGAGCTTATCATATATGCTCCCAATTACTAAGCAATGGAATGCAAACACAGTGTGAGAAAACTATGCGTGTCTTTTTCGATATCTTTGCAAAATGAAAACAATTTTCATTTTATTCTTCAGTTACGATAACCGAATTGAACTTCCACTAATGCATGGTTACGGAGAAACTTCAGGCAATTATCCCATAATTGTCCAATTAGTAAAATAATAAATATAATCACATTATATTCATAACCTATAGTTTGACATCATATATCAACCATAGTGTTTTCTCCTCTACTTGATATAAATCATATTCATATCCAATTTCCTCCAAATTAATGTATCTCATACATTTAGTCAATCATATCATATATAATTAACCAGTTCAATTATATCATATGTAATTGAACTCCCTCTTGTCAATTTGAACATTTCAAACTGACCCAAAAACTTATTCCCAACTTGTGTCCAAGCTACCAAGGGGACCTTATGGACCTATGGCTCGAAGCTCCAACGATATGTGAACTGTCAGGCATTCCACTAAAGACCGACAGCTGAACTCCTCTTACCACAGATATACTTCTGTGTCCATTGGATATAACCAATCATGAGTACGATAACCGTTCACATATATTTGTAAGTACAGTTGGGTCAATTTACCATTTTGCCTCTGTAGTTACATCTTACTCCTTAAGTACCACAAATCCCACTAATGAACAATACAATATAGTCCTACTATGTGTAAACATCTCTCAGGCCATGAGAAGGTGTTTGGCGCCACATCATTCAAGCCCCGGGATCAGCCCTTAAGGGAGCAATCTATCTACTTACCCCTACTTCAGGGAAGGAGTGAATTCCATCTTGTGTATCTGAGTTCCCAGCTTCCAATTAAAACGAATCCCCAAAGTAGTAGGTTTGAGTTGGCGGACTGGCCATTCACACCCATGTAAATAAAAGAACCGCCCTCAATGGCAGAAGTTCCCAACACAGTCAGGATTTAGGTCATGTTACCTATGGTCATCCTAGTGAAGTGAAATCTCTGTCATGAACGGCGTTATATAACGAGACGTTAACACTTCGTGGTCAGACCTTATACAAACTCTTTGTATAGGACGCCTCAGCTCGCATGTCCCCACATGAATGATTAGGATCATATCACTGTGACAAGTCACAACACTTGTAACTATTCAATAAAGTAGACCGCATTCGTAACGTTACCAGGATAAGGTTACCCTCCTATATCCATATACTACAGACTACTTTGGTTATCACTTAAGATATGATCCACTTGTATGTCACCACATACATACTTAAGTTACATTATGACAACCAGAGATTTTAGTTTATTGGTTTGTGATAAAGCAAATAAAACATCCAATGTGCAAAGTCAAGAAGTGAAGTAAATATCATATATTATACAACACAAGCGTTCGTACAAACTATGTTTACAAACTAAAAGACACGAGACTTTAGGGCATCATCCCCAACAATATGGAAGAATATCTCAAAATGACTAGTGGTTGATGTTGGAGTTGCTGAAAGAAGATAAAACTGCTATTTTTGTTATTATAATAAAAGTTGTTTTATCTTTTGTAAAGAACAATTTATATAAATCTTTTGTTATAAATAAAATGTTCATTAGCAAAAGTTATATTTGTTTTACCGTAAAGCAACTTCTTTTAAAACCAAGCTAAAAGCCATTTGCAAATATTTAGATATTTAAAGTGGCTAGAAATAAGGCAAATAGTTATTTAACCTAAGTGGTACGTTTAGAACACTTGAAAGGTTCAAAGTGTAAAAAAATGTTAAGTAAAATAAGCAAAACACTTTGATTAGATCAAAGTAGAGAATATACACAATCAGAGATTTCCATGGCTATTTTGATAAAACATGAAATCTAGTGACAATTCTCTACATCTAGTTGCCTTAATCGTTTTGAACGTCATTCCATTTTAACATGTTTCATAAGCTCCATATGAGATATGGAGATATCATAAAAGTTGTTTATGATATATAAAACATGTTTACATAGTTCAGAAATCTAAAATAGATCGGCACATATGTTAGTGTCAAAACCTTAAGTATTGGAATACCATACAAATAGTATGTCTATTTGTAGGCAACCTAAAAGTAATATATTTTTTAAGAAGATGAAAATCAAGTGTTTGTGTTGATAAAATACCAAATTTTCTGGAAAAATATATGAGATCACCATGTATTATTTATATTCCATAAAAGCAAGTGTATATTAATAAAAGTTATTGATTAAAGTTGGTACTATAACAAAAGTCGTTTAGACAAGTCAGATACATCTTACTCAAAGAGTTGTGGGTACCTTGATGTAGTGGGAAGAATGTATGCCAACCTAGCCATAGTTTGAGTGGAAACTCAAGTCACTAAATGTCGGTGATCTCATATATTTTAATGAGAAACAAAGAGTTGTGAAAATAAGATGCATTCCCTATATAATTTAATGAGAAATCCATAGTAAACTAAAGTGTTTACAGAGATATTCTCGGCTAAAGTGTTTGAGGATCACCTAGTAAGACTAGAACTACGGGTTGTATAACCTAGGGCAACTGGGAGAAAAACTCATGGGTATGTGATACCTAAGGATGGCTATGTGATACCTAAAGGCAAACCATAGATATGTGATGCCCTAGTTTATTTCTCCGTAAAACTCAAAAACTCGGTATTATATATTCATATGTATGTTACCCCCAGAGTTTTAGTCCAAGTGGGAGTTTGTTGAATTTTACGTCCTAAAACTCGTGGTTTGTAAACAGTAAACTCATTCTGTAAATTAATAAATTTGTTATTGAAGTTTGCTTCAATTGGGTGTCGTATTCTGGTAACACTATCGGATGCGGCCCACTCTGTAGTTATTACAAGGAGTTGTAAAGTGCTACAGACAAACTGATCCTGATCCATACATGCTTCTTGATTGCATGACATTCATGCAATATATAGCTCAAATTCTATATGGAATGGTCATTCAATTGGTTTTGAATTACAGAGAAATCAAGAGGTTGAAGAAGATTGTTCTTCAAAGTGAAAACCAGAAAACCTTTCTCCAAATTCCCTTCAATTCAAACTTATTTTGAGTCCCATAACTCAATCTAAGACTCCAAGAGAATAGTAAGAAAGACCTTGTGGTGGTTCACAACCAAAGGAAAAGGAGATTGCAGCTGAAATTCATGATTCAAAGGTTAGTATTGAAACCCACTTTTTAGTTTATGTGCATGTTGAATTTAAAGCCAAAATTAATGAATTAGAATACTTAATGATCCTATTTTTCTTCTATTACATGTTTTCTAAGTCCTACAGTTCAAAATACGTTCACGAACATATGTCCCTTCTTTCATCTGGGCATTGAAGATATACTTGAGAGCGTTATGCTTGAGTTGTGAAGATGGTTGTCCAAACATTCCCGTCAGGAACGCTATGATCTCACAGGCAGTGGGCTCATGCTTTTTTGCCGAAACTTTAGATAAGTTGGCGAAGATATATGTTTAGGCCTTTTCATTCGCCTTGACCCATCGCTCATATGGCTCTAGAACATTTCAGGTTGTATGGGTAGTTGTGAATGATGTGTGAACACTCGACGCAAAAGCGGATCATAGCCCAATTTTTAATTTTACAGAAACAACATAAATTTCAAAGGACAGAAATATTCATATGCATTCTAATACAACATGCTTATTTAAAAGGCATTAAAGGGGAAAAAAACATTTACTCTTGAAGACTGAAAACTTCACGAAATTTCTCTCTGATCCCGAACAAAATCGAATTCTCCTTGGA
Source organism: Benincasa hispida (assembly GCF_027475165.1). Taxonomy (NCBI): domain Eukaryota; kingdom Viridiplantae; phylum Streptophyta; class Magnoliopsida; order Cucurbitales; family Cucurbitaceae; genus Benincasa; species Benincasa hispida. The sequence goes on from NC_143487.1 coordinate 41,195,208, forward strand.
ACACGAACACCCAAAAGTTACAGCAACCAAAAGGTTAACATCGGACACCACCACAATAAAACTAAGTTAGCAACCAAAAGGTTAACATCGGACACCACCACAATAAAACTAGGTTATTCTTTGAGGCTGAGAATCTATGATACTTTAGTGGGCTTCGTTCTTAATTTTGACAGGAAGAGAGTTCTATTGAGAGGAAGAGTTGCAAAGAAGAATCTTTCCCTTAGGGAGTTCTGTCTTACATATTACTAAGAAGAAGATGAAGATGCCAAAAGAAGATCTCAACTCCTGCCCACTCACGCACGTAAAGGAGAGAAAAAAAAGGAAAGGAGTTAACTCCCTCCTTTACAAATAATTTAAAATTTAAAACCAATTTTCAATTTTAAATTAATTTAATATAAAAACATATATATAATAACTACCTTACTATATATATATACCATATATTAAACCATATAAGTATAACATATAACATATAGTTTATATTATATCACATATAATATAACTTATAGTTTAATATTCTTTCATTTAACTTATAGTATATAATATGAATCATATTCACATTAAATTTAACTTATAGTTTTTATATATGAATTACATTCATATAATTAATATTTGCATCATATTCAAATATTTATTTTCCTCTCATTTAACTTCAAATATTTATTTTCCTCACATTTATATATACATTATGTTAATTGTATCATATATAATTAATTTTTTCAATAAAGATTAATTTGAATAGTCTAAATTAATTGAGGAAATTCCCATTAATCCCAATTGAGCTACCGAGGAGACCTTACAGACCCATAGCTTGAAGATCCAACAGTACTTGATTAATTAATTGAACTCTTTAATTAAATTAATCAACTTCCATTAACAGACGGTCACTTCACTGAAGATCGACAGCTACACTATTCACAGTACATATATATTTTTGTGTCCATTAAATATAATCAATCAATGGTGTGCTGACCCTTCAAAAATTGCTCGTAAGTATAATTGGGCCAAAATGATCATTTTGCCCCTATAGTTGCATCTAACTTTTTAAGTACCATTAATCCCTCTAATAAACAATAATTTATAGTCCAACTATAAGCAAACACCCTCGGGCCAGGAGAGGGTGTGGCGCCACATTGTTCATGAAGAAACTCTAATTGAGGAGAGATCTTTGAGCGAAAGCAAGATCGATCCAATTTTCATTTTTCATTGAATTTAAGTTTTACAGTAAAACAAGAACAAAATATGCATTTACATAAATTATAGCATGCAATAAATAAAGAAAAATTAAGGTTTCAAAAACCCTTACCGTTGAAGAATATTTTTTTCAAGAATCCCTCGAACAAGTCACGAACAGATCCCCTTCTCCAAACAGGACACCACCAACTAGAGCCTCCTGTATTTTCCTTAGGGATTGAGAATAGCATGAATTGTGGGCTCTGCCTTAGGGTTTGGAAGAGGAAAGGAGATGGAGAGGAACAGAGGGAGGAGAAGAACTTTTCTTCTCTGTGCGTTTTTTTCCAGAGAGAACTCTTTTTCTCAATGTTTTCCAAGAAGAAGATGAATCTCATCTACTACTTCTCTCACACAACCCACGTATATGGCCAAGAGAAATTAGGGAGAGGGAGTTGTAACTTTCTCCCTTTAATTATTAATATGAATTTAAAAAATTTAATTAATAATAATCATACATATAATAACAACCTTATTATAGTATATAAACTATATGTTATATCTCATATAACACATAATCTATAGTCACATATTGTATCAAATATAATATGGCCTATGGATGTATTTTCTCTCGAAAATACATGACATTTACTACAAATCACATTTATATTAAATTCATTTATATGAATCTCATTCATATAATTAATATTTGAATCATATTCAAATATTCAATTCCTTTCAACTTATTTATGGTATTTAATATAAATCATACTTATATTAAATTTAATTACATGAATCTCATTCATATAATTAGTATTTGAATCATATTCAAATTCTACTCATATTACCTTATATTATAATGTTCAAATAGATTATATTAATTATATCTCATATATAATTAATAAAATTAATTATATCATATATAATTAATAAAATTAATTATATCATATATAATTAATTCTCTCAATTAATTTGAACACTTCAAATTAATCCAAAATTAATTCTCAACTAAATCCCCGTTGAGCTACCGAGGGGACCATATTGACCTGTAGATTGAAGCTCCAATGGTACTCGAACAATTAATTAAACTCTTTAATTAAAATACCCAACATCTGTTAACTGTCGGTCATTCCACTAAAGATCGACAGTTGCACTCTTCGCACTATAGATAAATTTCTGTTTTGGATATAACTAATCAACAGTGCGATGACCCTTCACAAATTGCTCGTAAGTACAGTTGGGTCAAAATTACCATTTTGTCCCTGTAGTTACATCTAACATCTTAAGTACCAATGATCCCTCTAATGAACAATTAATCATATTCCAACTATGAACAAGTCCCTCGGGGCTAGGAGAGGGTGTGGCCACTATGTTCAAGATTCAGAATCAGCCCTTGAGGGAGTTATTTATCTACTTGCCCTTGCATCGGGGAAGGAGTGAATTTCGTCTCGTGTAGCTTTCTTCCCAGCTTCCCAGTCAGACGAATCTCCAAAATGGTATGCTTTTTGAGTTGACAATCTGGTGACTCTCACCTATAAAAATCAAAGGATCACCTTCATGCATAAGAGTTCACAACTCACTCAGGATTCAGGTCATGTCACCTACGGTCATCCTAGTGAAATGTAAGTCTCTATTATTAACGACGTTATATAAAGAGACTAATCATTTCGTGGTCCGGTTTTATATAAACTCTTTGCATAGGATACCCCCGCTCACATGTCTCCACATGAATGATCAGGATCAGATCATTTGTAGCACTTTACAACACTTGTAACTGAAGGAACTCGTTTTGCAGAGTTCCTTGAGCGGAAGCGGATCGTCCAAGTTCCATTTTGATTGAAATAGAAAATTTACAGTAAAAATTTCCAATAGTAAATTACAACATGTTTTTTTATAAAGAAAAAGGTTCAAGAGATATTACCTTTGAAGAACTTTTCTTCTTGTGAATCCCTCGAATGTTCATGAACCTCAAACTCAGCAACAAACTTGAAGACCTTCTTCAAGAACCTGTGAGCGGAAGTAAGATCTTTCCAAGCCCATTGTGAAAGAATTAAATGCATTCACAAACATACAAGAACAGTTATACATCGTAAACAAAATTACAGCATGCTTTCTTAATCAAATACAAAAGGAATGAGAGACATACCTTTTGAAGGACTCTTCTTCTGTTAATCTCTCGCTCTCATGATCAATCTACCAGCAATCGTCTAGCAATCACGAACTGTCTGATCTATGGGCAGCAACCTCTCGACACAACCATTCGGCAACCTTGGTATTCTCAGAGTGAGAATCCAAGAGGTGTGGGCGTTGTGTGAATTTAGTAGAGGGAATGAGGGAAAAAATGATCAAACTACACGATCAAGTAAGTAGGAGAATGGTTTTGTCAATCGCATAGACAGAGAGTATTTGATCGTTTAGTACCTCGCTCAATCGTTTACATGATTGTTTAGTCTCTCGCTAGATTGTTTATACGATCGTTTAGTCTCTCGCTAGATTGTTTAGTCTCTTGTGAGGGCTATCGTGTAGTCTCTCGAGAGTAAACGATTAGTGAATCTGATTATGAAGTGATGTTCCATAAAATGAAAACACTTTTCATTTTATCCTTCAGTTATTCAAAACTGAACATAACCTCTCATTTGCATGGTTAAAGGAGAAACTAAATAACCAACTAAAAAATTATCTCATGATTGTTTTTATTATAAATAAATATGATAACCAACTTATCATATTATAATTATAACCTATAGTTTTAATATCACATCATATGTAATATTTAAACCATAGTTCTTTTCTCCTTTATTTAATATAAATCATATTTATATCAAATTCCTCTAATTAATGTATCTTATACATCAAATTAGTTATATCACATATAATTGAATCAATTTAATTATATCATATATAATCAAATTTCCTCTTGTTAATTTGAACACTTCAAACTAACCCAAAAAGTGATTCTCAACTTGAATCCATTGAGCTATCAGGAGGACCTTATGGACCTGTAGCTTGAAGCTCCAACAGATCGACAGCTGCACTTTTCTCACTACAAATATATTTTTGTGTCTATTAGATATAACCAATCAACAGTACGATAACCCTTCATATATCGCTCGTAAGTACAGTTGGGTCAATTTACCGTTTTTCCCCTATAGTTACATCTAACTCCTTAAGTACCACTGATTCCTCTAGTGAACAATACATCATAGTCCTACTATGAGTGAAAACCTTTCGGGCCATGAGAAAGTGTGTGGTGCTACATTTTTCAAGCCTTGGAATCAGCCCTTATACTTCGGGGAAGGAGTGAATTACATCTTGTGTAGCTGAGTTTTCGACTCCCTAATCAGACGAATCCCTAAAGTGGTAGGTTTGAATCGACAAACTGGCCATTTGCACCCATGCAAATCAAAGGACCGCCCTCATAGGCAGAATTTCTCAACTCACTCAGAATTAAGGTCATGTTACCTATGGTCATCCGAGTGAAATGAAAGTCTCTGTCATGAACGGCTTTATATAACGAGACTAAACATTTCGTGATCCGGTCTTATACAAACTTCTTTGTATAGGACACCCCCGCTCGCATGTCTCCACATGAATGATCAGAATTAGATCATCTGTAGCACTTTACAATACTTGTAACATCTACAAAGTGGGTCGTATCCGTAGTGTCATCAGGATAAGGTTTCTCTCCTTTATCCATATACTACAGACCATTTAGGTTATCACTTAAGGCATAATCTACTTGTATGTCTCCACATATATGCTTAAGTTACAACAATAACCAGAGATCTTAGTTTATTGGTTTACGGTTAATGCAACTAAAATATCTCATATTTTATAGACAACTGTGAAGAAAATATCTCATATTATTACATCAAAAGTGTTTGTTTATACAAGTGTTTACAAACTATAGGACCCTACGAGATTTAGGGCATTAACTCCAACACGATATTATAGAAACTCTTTGTATAGGATACCCCCGCTCACATATCTCCACATGAATGATCAGGATCAGATCATTTGTAGCAGTTTACAATACTTGTAACACCTACAAAGTGGCCCGTATCCGTAGTATCACTAGAATAAGGTACCTAGCCTTATCCATCTACTACAGACCGTTTATGTTATTATTTAAACAAGGTCCACTTGTATGTCTCTACATACTTGTTTAAATTTCATGAAATAACCTCAGATCTTAGTTTATTGGATTGAGTATATGCTTATAAAATAACACTTATTTTATTAATAACAATATGTTTATACAAAGTTTACAAACTACGAGATTACAAAAGATTTAGGGCACCAATCCTAACAGTTCAAGCCTTGGAATCAACCCTTAATGGAGCAATTTCTCTACTTAGTCTAATTACAGATAAAGAGTGAATTATTTTTGGGAAGATTTGTTCCCAGCTCCCCAATCAGACGAAACCCCAAGATGGTAGGAATATTGAGTCGGTGATACAAGCCACTCTCACCCATGTAGATCAAAAGACTGCCTTCTTAGACAAGAGTTCACAACTCACTTAGGATTTCAGGTCAAGCCTCCTATGGTCATCCTGGTGAAATGAAGGGTCTCCTCTATCAATAGTGTTATATTGAAGGATATTCATTTCGTGGTCTAGTCTTATACAAATTTTTTCGTATAAAACACACCTCGCATGTCTCCATATGAGTGATCAGGATCAGATCATTTGTAGCACTTTACAACAATTGTAACAACTATAAAGCAGGTCGTATTCGTAGTAGAAGTAGGATAAGGTACTCAACTTTATCCATTTACTACAAATCGTTAAGGTTATCACTTAAACATGATCTACCTGTATGTCTCCACATACATGTTTAAGTTACAGAAGACAACCTTGGATCTTATTAAATTGGTTTTTGTGGGTTAATGCTACTAAATTTCAAATAAAATACCTCTTATTTTATTAGATAAATAAATTATTTGCATAATACAATTATAAACTACAAGACCCACGAGATTTAGGACATCAATCCCAAAAATCTCCTACTTATCATAAAACTAGTCAGGTATACATTTTAAAAGTCAAAACTATTACAACAGTACATGAAAATAAGAAACTAAGGCATACAGTATCCGCCCAATACAAAATTTCCCATTTGTCCTAAACTAGATGCAGCCTCTCGTAGACCCATACTCTTTAGGTGATGCTCAAACACCTTAGGCATGAAAGCCTTTGTAAACAGATCAGCAATATTATGCGCCTAAGCTATCTGTGTGATGATCACGTCCCTTCAATGCACAATTTCTCGTATCAGGTGATACTTGCAGTCAATATGCTTTCCACGCTTATGACTTATAGGCTTCAATGAGGCAGGGTAAAAGCTTGAAGGAAATCTAAATAGACATGTGAGCAGAAGCAGATCGTTCCAAATCCCATTGAGAATAAACATAAACAATTACAGTCCACACAGAAACGATTATGCATAATCAGAAATTACAACAGTCTACTTGATATGAAGATACAAAGGATAGAGTATGCAAACCTCTGAAGAACTCTTCTTCACGTATCCCTCGATCGTTCAGCAACTCGTTCAACAACATGAACTCAAACGCAACGATCAGAACTCGATCTCAACGAACGTCTGAATGAACCTCGATCCAGATCGAGTCCAACTCAATCCTTGAATAGAACTAGAACACCACCACAATGGTTACCTTGGTATTCTCGATGTGAGAATCCAGGAGTTGTGGGCTCTGTATGATATTGAATTGAGGAAAATAGAAGGTAAACGAACGAGTAGACGATCGAGTAAGTAGGAGATGAATTATGTCTATCGTATAGACAAAATATTCGATCATTTAGTAAACAAAAGCCTATCATATAGATTTTGCTACTCGATCGTGTAGCAACGATTAAGTGAATAACTATCGTACAATAAACTCGTAGCTCGATCTTGTATGTTCTCTCTTAGTAAGACCTTTGTACTTGATAGCCTTCTTGTGTGAGATTAATCAGAGTGAATCATCAATTTAATTTTAGAAAACTATTTTCCTTTTTATCTCACAGTTACCATAAAACTTCCAATAACCTCCCACTCAATTCAGTTATTAGAGAAAAGGAATAATTAATTATCATATAATTAATATGTTATAAATAAATATAATAACCAACTTATCATATTATATTTATAACCTATAGTTTTAATATTTCATCATATGAAACATATAAACCATAGCTCTTTTTCTATTTTATGGTATTTAATATAAATCATATTTATATTAATTCCTCCAATGATAATGTGTAAAATACATTGTATCAATTATATCACATATAATTGAATTTCCTTTTGTTAATTTGAACTCTTCAAATTAACCCAAAATCTGATTCTCAACTTGAACCCATTGAACTACCAAGGGAACTTCATGGATCTGTAGCTTAAAGCTTCAACGATACATAAATAACTGATTAGACTCTTTAATCACGAAAACCACCATCCATTAACTGTTAGTCACTCCACTAAAGGCCAACAACTGCACTATTCGCACTACAGATATATTTTTGTGTCCATATGACCAATCAACTGTGCGATGACCCTTCACAAATCGCTCGTAAGTACAACTGGGCCAATTCACTATTCTATCCCCGTGTAGTTACATCTAACTTCTTAAGTACCACTGATTTCTCTAATGAACAATAAGTCATATTTCTACTATGACTAAGTCTTCTCAGGCTAGGAGAGGGTGTGGCCACTATGTTTCAAGACCTAGAATCAGCTCTTAAGGGAGCAATTTATCTACTTACCCTACTTCAGAGAAGGAGTGAATTTCATCTTATGTAGCTGAGTTCCCAATTCCCCAATTAGACAAATCCCCAAAATGGTAGGCTTGTTGAGTTGGCAATCTAGCCATTCTCACCTATACAAATCAAAGGACCGCCCTCATAGACAGGAGTTCCCAACTCATTCAAAATTAAGGTCATGTCACCTATGGTCATTTTAGTGAAATGTAAGTCTCAATTATCAACGGTGTTATATAAAGAGACTAATCATCTCATGGTCCGGTCTTATATAAACTCTTTGTATAGGATACACCCACTCGCATGTCTCCATATGAATGGTTAGGATCAGACCATTTGTAGCACTTTACAACACTTGTAACACCTACAAAGCAGGTCGTATCCATAGTGTCAACAAGATAAGGTATCCCTCCTTTATCCATCTACTACAGACTATTTAGGTTATTACTTAAGACATGATCCACTTGTTTGTCTCCACATACATGCTTAAGTTACATAAAATAATCATGGATCGAAGTTTATTGGATTTGAGTAAATGCTCATAAAATAACATTTATTTTATTAATAACAATATATTTACAAAATGTTTACAAACTACAAGACCACCGGGAGAATAAGGAAACCAATCTCAACAAAGTTGTCATAGGGTAATCAGTTACTCTGAGTCAATCTCAACTAATAATTACACTAGAATAACTCTTATTCCTATAATTATTAGTCACTATTATTTAGTCCAGAAAATATTAACTTGCTTAACATTTTCTTATAAGTGTAACCCCTCATTTTAGATTCTAGGATTATGCCCTAATGAGCCAACCATAGGGAAAAACCAATTGAAGCAAAAACTAAAGCAATCCTATCCATTTCTGGAGTTTGAGTAAAAATTCATTTAAATGTCATCTGTAGGGGGACACAAGCAAAGGTGTCTCGAGGTTGAGCATGAAAGATTACTTCAAACTAATGAAGCAGACTGTGGGATGTTTTGACACACTTTCCTCTCCCACTTACTATAAACACATTCTCCATTCACCTTGTTATTGACCTATGCAAACACCATTCATAGGGGGACACAAGCAAATGTGCCTAAAGACCAAGCATAAATCTCATGATGCGAATTTTTTAGGATAAATGTGAAAGGAAAAATGAACTATCGTATATTCCATTTTCCTTCTATTGAATAATTTACCTATAGTTGATAGACTTAAAAAATTCGGCTAACAATTCTACTGAGTGTTTGTTAAATTTGTCCAAAGTAGCATTTACGTTGGATAGTTTCACAATGTTGATTTATGTTCATTAAACATTTTAAAGAACATGACTCACTCATTGCATGCTTGTAATAAATTTACAAAATTCATCTTGGTCAGTTCCCAGGTAAAGGTGTTCCGCTTCCGTCAGCTTAAATAATCCAACCTAGAAAGAATTATCCTTAGAAAAAGGTCTCATATAGATACATTTGTTATAAATTTAATCTTTTATTCAAAACTTCAATTTAATCTTATTAAACTGAAATAAAAGATTAAGCATATTTTTTAATCGAATTAGAAAATTATTAAACATAGATCTAATTATGAAATCAAAATTTTAAACTATTTAAAAAAAAAAAACTATGTTAGTATGCAATTCATTTTCCATCACATTACATACATAAAGATGTTATATAAAAGTGATGAAAAAAAAAATATATATATATATTCATACATAACAATTATAATATAAATAATGCATAAACATGCTTAATATATTTGCAATCTTATAATATAACATTTATATTTAAAAAAAATGATACATGAACATATGTATATCCTGTGGTGGGATTTTTCTATATGACATACATTATGACATATATATATATATACATTAAATGCATAAATAAAAGCATCAATTTGGATCGAGATTGACTTCCTAAATCTTTAATTAAATTAATATACCTATTATATTAATTTAATTTAACAAAAAATAAAACTAAATTATTACAAAAAGAACTGAAGAAACCCGCTTGAGTCGAACCGCAGGGAGCCAAACCCTCAAACCGAAAGTTGAAACGCGTGCGCCTCTTCAAATCCAGAGCATCACAACGGTCTTTGCCAGTGTTGCGATGCTGGCATCTTTTCAGTGCTTACCGTTATGTCGCTTGCAGCGTCATGACGCTCTGCGCAGTGTTGCAACACTGCGGCTGGAGTGTTACAATGCTAAGGCTTTTGTAAGGTAGAATGCTAGCAGTTCTTCGTTCATTCATCCGAAATTCTTGATTCTTGCTCCATTTCCACCAAATGGAAATCGAAAAAATGTTACGAACAACCTAAACTAGATATATAGGCTCGATAGAAAACAAAAATTTTCCAAAACAATGGGCCTTTACATATCGAATAAAAAAAGGAAAAAAAACTAAAACCAATCCCGAAAACATCCGAATGAGCAAACCATATTCAACATACTTCTATGCAAAATCTAAATCCCATAATTACTCTTGTAATTCGTACGAACATTAAAACTAGGATAGAAACACTTGCTTTGATACCATTTAATAGGATACGCGAGTAACGGTTTTGGAAGTGATCGCGTCCTAATTCTCATTTTATGTAACATAAAGAAATTATAAAAGACGGAAACAAGATATACAAGATCCATTAAGCATATATTTGTGTAGAAATTAAATAGGAAAAAAATATTCAAAAGTCGCATATCGTTGAAGATTAATCTCTTCTTAATTCTTCTTTGGAACCCGAACACAATGAACACTTTGATCGTAAGAACATAGCAATCAATTGAACAACACCATGCAGAAACCTCATTATTCTCGAGGTAGAGAATTAATGAGAGTTGTGGGAAGATTAATTTGAAAAAATAATTTGAAGAAAATAATTTGAGAGAACAAGCAACATCACAAGCCCGCCAAAATCTACACTTTTTAGCTGTATTTATAAGTAGGCGAAAGGAAGATAAAAGAATAAATTCATTCATCTTCCATATGCCAGTTAATGAGAGAATATGAAGAGAAAAGGTTATTTAAAACCAATTCTCTAATTTAAAAAAGCATTTAATCAAACAAAAAAATCTTTAATTAATTAATATATAAAAACAATTGAAGGTGTACAGCGAAATGCAGGGATGGGTCCCAATTTTTTTTTTTTTTACAGAATTTATAAAAATTATAGAATTAAAAGAAAGATTATGTATTTAATTTAAACCTATAGCATACTTTTCTAAAGAAAAAGAGAAAGAAAAAAAAATACCTTTGAAGAACGAATTTCTTTAAGAACTCCCTCGATCAAGATCACGATCTGGAAACCCAATCGGGATATCACCAAACTAGAACCTCCTGTATTCTCTTTAGGATTTGAGAATGGCCAAAGGTATGGGCTCTGCCTTAGGTTTGGAAGAGGAAAAGAGATGGAGAGGATAACATATAACCTATAGTTTTATATTACATCAAATACAACATAACCTATAGTATTATTTTCTCTCAACAATACATGACATTTAATATAAATTACCTTTATATTAAATCACTTATATGAATCTCATCATATAATTAATATTTGAATCATATTCAAATATTTAATTCCTCTCAACTTATTTATGGTATTTAATATAAATCATATTTATATTAAATTTAATTACATGAATCTCATTCATATAATTAGTATTTGAATCATATTCAAATTCCTCTCATATTACCTTATATTATAATGTATCAAATACATTATATTAATTATATCACATACATAATTAATTTAATTGATTATATCATATATAACTAATTCCCTCAATTAATTTGAACACTTCAAATTAATCAAAAATTAATTCTAAATTAAATCCCTGTTGAGCTACAGAGGAGACCTTATGGACCTGTAGATTGAAGCTCTAATGGTACTCAGATAATTAATTAAACTCTTTAATTAAATTATCCAACATCCGTTAACTGTCGACATTCTACTAAAGATTAACAGCTGCACTCTCGCACTACAGATAAATTTCTGTGTCCACTAGATATAACCAATCAATAGTGTGATGACCTTTCACAAATTGCTCGTAAGTATAGTTGAGCCAAAATTACCATTTTGCCCCTCTAGTTACATCTAACTCCTCGAGTACCACAAATCTTTCTAATGAACATTAAGTCATAGTCCAACTATGACAAAGTCCCTCTCGGGTCAGAGAGAGAGTGTGGCCAGTATGTTCAGGCTGCGGAATCAGCCCTTAAGGGAGCAATTTATCTACTTGCCCCATCATCGGGGAATGAGTGATTTCTATTTTGTGCAGCTGTGTTCCCAGCTCCCCAGTCAGACGAAACCCCAAAAAGTAGGCTTATTGAGTTGGTAATCTAGCCACTCTCACCCATACAAATCAAATGACCGCCTTCATGAGCAGGAGTTCATAACTCATTCAGGATTCAGGTCATGTCACCTATGGTCATCTTAGTGAAATGTAAGTCTCTATTATTAACGGTGTTATATAAAGAGACTAATCATTCCGTGGCCCAATCTTATATAAACTCTTTGTATAAGATACCCCGTGCACATGTCTCTTCATGAATAATTAGGATCAGATCATTTGTAGCACTTTACAACACTTATAACACTTACAAAGGAGGTCATATCCGTAGTATCACTAGGATAAGGTACTCAGCCTTATCCATCTACTATAGAACGTTTAGGTTATTATTTAAACAAGATCCACATGTATGTCTCTACATACTTGTTTAAATTACATAAAATAACCTAGGATCTTTAGTTTATTGAATTGAGTGTATGCTCAAAAAATAACAATCATTTTATTAATAACAACTTGTTTATACAAAGTTTACAAACTATGAGAATACAAGAGATTTAGGACACCAACCCCAACAATACATTATCTCATTTAATCAACAAAATTTAATATGAATAAAATTCATAGTAATATTTGAATCATATTTAAATAATTATTTTTCTCTCAAATAAATATTTATATTATAATGTATCATATACGTTATATGATATTTGATAATTATATCTTATAGAATCAATTCCCTTTATTAATTTGAACAATTCAAATTAATCCAAATTAATTCGATACTCACTTATCCCAAATGAGCTAACGAGGAGATCTTATGGACCTATAATTTGAAGCTCCATTAGTACTCAATTAATTAATCAAACTCTTTGATTAAGTTAATCAACTTCCATTAACTATCGGTCACTTTATTAAAGACCGACAACTGCACTCTTTGCACTAGAAATATATTTATGTATCTATTGAATATAACCAATCAACAGTGCGTCGACCCTTTAGAAATTGCTCATAAGTACAATTAGACCAAAATTACCATTTTGTCCCTATAGTTACATCTACTTTCTTAAGTACCATTGACCCCTCTAATGAACAATAAGTTATAGTCCAACTATAACCTAACCCCTCTCGGACCAAAAAAAGGTGTTACACCACATTGTTCAAGCTTCGAAATCAACCCTTAAGGGAGCAATTTCTCTACATTCTCTAACTATAGAGAAGGAATGAATTTCTTCTTAGTTGTGTTCCCAACTCCCTAATCAGACAAATCCCCGAAATGTAGACATATTGGGTTGGCGAAACTGGCGACTCTCACCCATGCAAATAAAAAAGACCGCCTTCATAGGTAGGAGTTCATACCTCACTTATGATTTAGGTTAGGTTATCTCTTTTAACAACGGTGTTATGTAGAGTTACTATTCATTTCGTGGTTCGGTCTTATACAAACTCTTTGTATAAAATACCCCGCTCCTATGTCTCTACATGAATAATGAGGATCATATCATTGTAGCATTTTACAACAATTGTAACATCTACAAAGTGGGTCGTATTCCTAGTGTTACCAAGATAAGGTACCCAGCCTTGTCCATCTACTACAGACCATTTAGGTTATCACTTAAACATGATCTATCTGTATGTCTCCACATACATGTTTAAGTTACAAAAGATAACCCTAGATCTTAGTTTATTGGTTTTTGTGAGTTACTGCAACTAAATGTCAAATAAAGTACCTCTTATTTTATTAGATAAATGAAGTATTTGTACAAATCAATTACAAATTACAAAACCCACGACATTTAGGGCATCGACCCCAACACTATACGTAAACTAGAATACTAGATTTACCTTTGAAATTAAAAAAAAAATTGTAAATTATATTTTAAAAGTATATTACAACTTAATGTGTATTGAAAATGACTAATATAAGAATAAGAGTTAAAATGAAAATTTTAAAAGAATAAGTAAAATTGTAGAGTTTTTGGATATTCAAATCAACCATTTATGATTGGAATCTCATTCTTTCTCCTTCCCTCTTCCCTTTCTTCCTCCTCCCTCTCTTTTTCTTCTTTTCGATGGCGTGAGTTGCAGGCGGCTGACAATGGGAGACGAATAGCATGAGGCAAATTGACGTTGGGAGGCGAGCAGATTTGGTCTGAGCGTAGCGTGAGTAGTTGGGGCGCAGGGCAAAAAGATCTGGTTGACGGCGCAAGGTAAAAAGATCTGTTGACGGCATGGGTTGAAGATCTGATTGAGGCACGGGGCGAGAAGATCCGACCGACAAGCGGGTTTTGGACGAGATGAAGATGACAATGGAGAGAAGAAGAGATGAAGATGGAAAGGGTTCTTAGACACACAAATCAAGGAATAAATGTACATATATATACTTGATATATATAATCGTTTATTTTATATAAATGATGATGCTTTTTATATTTAGATTTCTTGTTTTATGATATATATACACTTATATATATTCTATGCTGAATATTAAATCCATCTGTGATTTATATACTGTGGTAAATATTTTTGTTTGTTTTCTACTCCTTTGAATTTATGATATATACTGTGATATGGATGAAGATATACACTGTGATTTATATTGTACTGTCACATGGATACGATTATATCGAAATTTTTGAATGGTACAACAATCTATTTGAGTACATTTATATTTCACATATTGGTTCGAATATTTGCAAGCATTTAATATAATGTTCTAAGGTATATTTAAAAATAACTATGAATTCGTAAAAAAAAAACCAACAAGTTGCCATGAAACCAAGTATTTGAGTACATATCAAATACATTTACCAGTATATTTCATATATTTGTTAGAACATTTCCAAATAAACATGGAATATTACATATTAAATGTAATAAAATCAACATGAAAAACAAAATGAAAAATAAAATCATATTAAATGTCATTTTCTCTCCCCAAATGAAAATGGAAAAAAAATTATATTAAATACAATTTTCTCCGTCCAACTAAAAATGGAAAAAAATAATATTAAATACATTTTCTCTCTCCATAATAAATGTATATCTCGAAGAGAACTTCGAAAATAGAGAAATATATATATAAAAATATAAAATTAACATAAATAAATGGAAAGAGTGTAAAACGGTCCAAAATTAACATAAAAAACTTCTTTAAAAAAAATTCAAATTTAAAGGCCTTTATGTAGTGTGGCCCAAAGATGACTTTTTATTTAAAAATCTCTTTTTTAATTAATTGGAAGGGACCAAAAATGGTGTCTACAAAATAAACAACTTCCAAAATACCTTCTCAAAAATAATAGGAAGATTTTCTTGAAACATTAAAGTAGGAACCACATCCAATATGTGTTAGATTCTTGTGCTCTACTCTCCCATTTTGTTACAGATTCCCCACACATGACACACGTGTCCGAAATTAAAAAAATAAAAAAATAAAAAAAAAAAAACTCCTAAATTAAATACATACATGTGGAATAATAAGCAAATTATCAAATATATCCAGAAGCTGACTAAATTAAAATTTTCACACAACCAACAAGTAAATACAATATAGATTAATTAATTAGTCTATTGACATTAAAGTAGTTTTTTGTGATATTGTGTAATTTTTGCGACTCGTGGACAAATATGCAATGAGATATTTTATTCTTGTCAAATGAAAAATCGTCATCCATGCAGACCTGCCATCCCTTTGTAAAAATAAAAATTTAAATTCAGTAATTTCACAACGGTATCAATTTATACCATTTTCGTTTATATAAATATTATAGGAAAACTTATAGTTTTATCGATTAAACCCCTAAAATTACATAAGCGAATCAATTTAGTAAGATTTTTCTTTAAAATATTCATGTATTAATTTAGAAAATTATAAAAACCACCATTGAAATATAATGATAATGGTAAGAATTGAGTTTTAAATTTATTCAAGTGTTAAAATTATATTCTCAAGCTTACAAAATTACAAAAGTTGTAAATTTGTATAAGTTTGATTGTTTAATTTTTATCACTGGAATCCAAATTCTACGACTATTATAAGTTTAAGGGTTCAAATTGAATCTCAAGTTTATACGGGGATGGTTTTTGTCATTTGCCCTATTGATTTTAATCCCCCTATTTTATTAATGTGACATTTGAAGAAGACTACACACATCTAAGAATTGTTGTATTTATGATTTTGAAAGTCAAACTTAATAATGAATCTAAATTAACTCACTTATAACAATAGTTTAATTATATGTCTCACAAAATATTTTTAAAACAAATTCTAAAAGAGTGTATTTAATACACTCAAAAAAATTCAAGATTTTCGGTATAAGAAAAAGGGTATTTTTCGTTTTTTAGTAACTTTCCTATATAAAATATGACACATATATTAGAATAGTTAGCAAAGTAAATGGAATATACACTCTTTTTCAAAGTAATTTTCAAAATTAAACGTTGGTCATTATTGGAAAATAAAAGACTTGATGAGAAAAAGAAAGTTCAAACCCCAAGCACTACTATCTTACCTTTTCTAGAAGACCCTTTTTCCTCTTTTTTTTTTTTTTTTTTTTCTTTTTTCAAGAAATTCTTTTTTAGAAATAAATATATTAATTAATTATTGCCTCTTCATTAAAAAAAAAAAAAAAATCCAAATTTATACTAGGATAGAATAGAACTAAAATTCCAGATAATATAGAATCAAGATTTAAAAAAAAAAAAGTAAAATAAGATAAAATCGATCGTTTGAAGAGACGAAAGAAACATCAATCAAATCAAATATGTAATCATTGGAATAATCGTTGAAGATTCAAATACTTGTATCTTAGCTTATTTGGGATTAAGAAACTCATATCTTAATTTTAGTAGGACAAAAGATAGACTCTAAATCAAATCTCCTATAAATACATCATTATGATTTCATATGAGATATCTTAGGTTTCTATTTTTTCTCAGTTCTATAATTTTTATATTGACTTAGGTATCTCTAGAGGTTAGGTGCATAAACTACCAATATTACATTCAAACGGCAATTGACATATATTCATTTATTTAAAGTCAAATGTTTAAATTTTTAATCTTTTATGTTAAAAGTTGAAGTGAAACTAATATGAATGTGTGAAACAGGAAAGAAAATAAACACACATGAATTTAAAGACTTAGAAGACTAATTTGTGAGAGAACTTTTTAGATGGCTTGTTGAATGAAATAAGAAGCCATCATCATTTGCTTTTCTAGAAGATCCAATTTTCTTTGTAATCTTAGTTGGCTATTGTCTTTCTAGAAGGCCTTCTTTTCTTTTACATTATGGATTTCCTCCTAATTAGTACACTGTAGATCTAAATATTTTACCCATTAAATTAATTTCAATTCAAAATCCTTTTCAAAAATAATAATAATAAAAAATAGTGAAATCCTTTAAAAGAAAAAAAGGTCAAAATAAAATGCGTTTGCTGGGAGTCGAACCCAGGTCTATTGCTTGGAAGGCAATTGTCCTAACCGTTGGACTACAATTTTTAAATTTCTTTAAGAATGAACTATTACAAATTAATACATGAATTATAGAAAAGACAAAAAGCTAAATATATATATATATATTTTGGTGTAATAAAATAACATTAAAAAGAACAAGGTGAATGGATATTTCCACTATAGTGTAAAGTTCTAAACAAAATATATAAAACAAATCCCCGATATAGACAAGTAATGCTTGGCGTGCTAATTTAAATATTCCTTTTATATATACATATAAAAGAATTGATATTTCCATTAAAATTACAATTTTTATTTTTTTTGTTCAAAATTATATACAATTTTTAACATAAATTTGGTTACTGATTAATTAGTTTCTTGTAATTTAACACTTTTAAATTATGTTATTTCTATTCATTATAAGATACTAATGATAAGGTTATGGGATATGAGAATCAACAAAAAAAAAAAAAAAAAGAAAAAGAAAAGAAAAGAAATAGATGATAGATTAAATCACATAAAGAGATTTTTTTTTCTTTAAAAAAAATCCCTCTCCACATTTCTAAAAGTTATTATTGGACAATTTGATTTATACTTTTTTGGATGGCTTAAATCATTCTCCATATTTTATTAAGTATGATATTATATCAAGTTATCATCAATCGTATTTAATATTAATCACTACTAATAAGAAAATGTTGAAACACGAAGGTATGAATGGAAGCTTTTATTTATTAAGGAAATAACAATTATACTTTTTTTTTCGTAACTTCTTATTTTTTATAACGGGGAATGACTAGGTGTAGTCTAAGTTGTACCTATTCCTGTATTCCTCATTTATTTTATTCACTTAAAAAGAATTAAAAAAATTGTGTCATGTAATACAATTTGATTGGATGTTGGACGAGTCCTACAAGGATAGGTGCAGTCTAATTATACTTAATCTTTTTTTTTTTTTTCTTTTATAACATATATAATACCATCCAATTGTTGAGTTGACATTTAAACTTTAACAGTGTGAATGATAAGAAAATAGAAAGTTAAAATGGATGACTGATATGATGGTATTTAGGGAAGAATATTGGAAGGCATATCTTATTTTATTTTATTTTTGAATTTTTTCTCATGGGTTGAGGGTTTGGCCAATTATGTGGCTATTGGCCTATTTTTGTAGTAATGGAAATGCTATAGTGTTGGTCAAGGTCTTCTCAATTATATGGCCTTTAAAAATAAATAAATAAATAATTTATATTCAAAGTTTTTTAACTTTTTTTGAGAGTTGCTTTCAATGTCTTCTGACAATGTTCTTACAAAAGAAAAAAAATGAGTGGGAAAAGTTTGATTGTGGAGACTTCCTTTTCATTTAGATTGGAATCTTCTCTTATTGCTCATTATTCCATAGCCCTTATTTGAAAAGTTCAAATATTTTATTTTCAAGACTTTCAACTATGGATAGTAATTAAACCTTAGCCCCATGTATATGTCATTATATAATTAACCCACGTCCTCAAATTATGACATTGCCATAGCTTGTAATATGTTACACAAATACTAACTTTTATGATGGTTCACTTTATTAGGTTATTTAAAATGAATTAAACTAACTATGGCTGAAAATTATTTTTAATTAAATTATATATATATTTGTCTCACTTTAAATAAAATAAAAAAAATAGAAATTAGTAGTTGTTATTCAACATGCTCAATAAAAGGTTTGTATTTTAGAAAATAAATCAAAACCATTTTGGTCTCTAGGTTTTGGGTCGATTTGCAAAATGTTACACTTTTAGTACTTAAGTTTTTAGTTTGACTTCAGTTTACTCCATAAATTTCAACTTTATAATGTTATAGTTGAGATACGAGTTTTTTTTATTCAATTTAGTCTCTAAGTTTCAAGATTTATACTTTTAACCTCAATTTTTTAATTAAATACTCTAGTCGATCTTTTAAGTTAAATGTTTGTTACTTAATTTAACATCATTAAAATGATTATAATTAATTAAATTTTACTATTTTTTAATCAAGATTAAAAATTTACTTAAAATTAGTTCATAGACATTAAAGTCAAAGAACTAAGGAACTTAGGCTACTGAGTTGAGTTCTGAAGTCTCGAGTTAATATATATATATGTGTGTGGAGTTAAAATTATTGGATTGATGCCCTAAATCTCGTGGGTCTTGTAGTTTATAATTGTAATGTACAAATAATTTATTTATCTAATAAAATAAGAGGTATTTTATTTGACATTTAGTAGCATTAACCCACAAAACGAATAAACTAAGATTCAAGGTTATCTTCTGTACCTTAAATATGTATGTAGAGACATACAAGTGGATCATATTTAAGAGATAACCCAAATGGTCTGTAGTAGATAGTTATGGCTAGGTACCTTATCCTGGTGATACTACGAACACGGCCCACGTTGTAGTTGTTATAATTGTTGTAAAGTGCTACAAAAATGATCTGATCCTGATCATTTATGTGGAAGCATGTGGCAGGGGTGTTCTATATAAATAGTTTGTATAAGACCAAACCACGGAATGAATAGTCTCGTTATATAACACCGTTAATAAAAAGAGACTTACATTTCACTAGGATGACCATAGATAACTTGACCTGAATTTTGAATGAGTTGTGAACGACAATTAATGGAAATTGGTTAATTTAATTAAATAGTTTAATTAATTAATCAAGTACCATTGGAGTTTCAAATCTATAAGTCTATAAGGTTCCCTCGGTAGCTTAACTGGGATTATTGAGAATCGAATTAATTTTGGATGAATTTGAATTGTTCAAATTAATTGAGAGAAGTAATTATATATGATATAATTAATATAATGTATTTTATACATTATAATATAAACTTTTATTTGAGAGAAAATAAATATTTGAACATGATTCAAATATTATTTATATGAATATGATTCAAATAAATAAATAGGTTAAATTTAATATGAATTTGATTCATATTGAATACTATATGTTGAGAGAATATTAAACTATATTTGTATGATATATAATATAATATAAACTATAAGTTATATGTTATATGTTATATTAGATATAACAAAAAGTTTGAAATATGTTATATATAGTAAATTAGTTATTATATAAATATATATTATTTAAATTAAAAAAATAGTTTTTTAATTTTTATTATTTAAATTTTGAATTTAATTAAGACATAACTCCCTCCCCTATTTCTCTCAATTTTTAATCATAGGAGTGGGAATTTTTTTTTAGAGATCTCCTTTATCTCCTTCTTCTCCTTCGTTTTACAAAAAAAATAATAATAATAATAATAATAATAATAAAAATAATAATAAAAAAAATACATAACAAGTTCTGCAAGTTTCTTCCTCTAAAAAGTCTCTCTTTTCCCTCTACCAAAATTATCACGAAGCCCATTCCTCTCATGGATTCTCAACCCAAAGGAGAATATCAAGGTTGCTTTTATGGCGGTATTCAAAGCATCGCTGTTCTTGGTTTGACTTCCAAGGAGAATTCGTTGAAATTGTTGTAAGAGAGGAATTACGTTGAGAGTTTTGAATCTTGGATATTTTTCTCCTATCCCTAATTTAATTTCATCTTTTTGTTTTTGAAGCATGTTGTAATTTTAGAATGCATATGATTCTTTTTATTATGAATTTCTCTATTTCTATAAACTTATAAAAATGGGATACGGTCCACTTCCGCTCGGGTGTTCACACATCATTTAAGTGGTCCTTAAAATGACAAGGAACTCACTCTCAACAATGTGCTTCATATTCCTCATATTTGCAAGAATCTAGTCGCTAGTTCATTGCTTAGCAAAAATGAGTTCAAGTTGGTCTCTGTATCTGATAAGTTTGTACTTTCCAAGAATGATATGTATGTTGGAAAGGGTTATTTGAGCGATGATTTGTTCAAGTTAAATGTACTCACAGTTGTACCCAAAAGTATTAATAATAATAAAAGTTTTATTTTTGCTTATATCATTGAGTCATTTGTTTGACATAGTAGATTAAGACATGTCAATTGCAACTCTTTGCATAGGCTAATTAATATGAATTTGATTCCAAAATTTGAATTTGAAGCAACTCATAAATGTGAGGTGTGTGTGGAATAAAAAATGACTAAAGCACATTTTCATTCCACTGATAGAATGACTAAATAACCATTAGAGTTAATTCACAGTGATATTTGTGACTTGAAATTTGTGCAAACTAGAGGTGGTAGAAAGTATTTTATTACTTTTATAGATGATTGCACAAGATATTGTTATGTGTATCTGCTGAGAAGCAAAAATGAGGCAATTGAAATGTTTAAACTTTATAAAAATGAGGTCGAGAATCAACTAAGCACAACGATTAAGGTAATCAGAAGTGATAGAGGTGGTGAATATGGTCCTCCCTTTGAATAATTTTGTTTAAAACATGGTATCATCACCAAACTACGACCCCATATTCACCTCAATCAAATGGAGTTGCTGAACATAAAAACCGAACACTTAAGGAAATGATGAATGCAATACTTATAAATTCAGGTTTACCCCAAAATTTGTGGGAAGAAGCTTTGTTAACAACGAATTACCTATTAAATAGAATACCTCGTAAGAAGTCACAAAAAATTCCATATGAAGAACGAAAAGGAAGAAAACCTTCATACAAATATTTAAAAGTATGGGAGTGCCTAGCAAAGGTTGCAGTAACTCAACCAAAAAGGTTAAAATAGGACAAAAAACCAATTGATTGCATGTTCATTGGTTACGCTAACAATAGTTGTGTGTATCGATTTCTAGTCTATAAATCAAATATTTCAGATATACATGTTAATACAATCATGGAATCAAAGAATGCAACATTCTTTGGAAATATATTTCCACATAACATGTCCTATTGAAGCAAGTTTACAAAAACGACTTCTTGATACTATAACGAGTCAACCTCAAAATATATCAAATGTTGAGTTAAATAAGGAAAAGGAACTCAAGTAAACAGGTGAGGATCTGAAAATCATTCGGGCCTGATTTTTTGACATATTTATTAGAAAATGAACCTCAAACATTTGAGGTGGCTATGTCCTCTCCAAAAGCTCCATATTGGAAAGAAGTTGTGAATAGTGAAATTGAATCCATTATGCATAATCACACTTAGAAATTGGTTGATCTCCTACTGTGAAGTACCGCTTGGATGTAACTGGATTTTTAAATGGAAAATGAAGACCGATGGGTCGATAGATAAATACAAGGCAAGACTTGTAGCCAAAAGTTACAAACAACAAGAAGGACTTGACTATTTTGATATTTACTCATCAGTTACTAGAATTACTTGCATTCACATGCTCATAGTAATAACAACTTTGCATGGGCTTGAGATACATCAGATGGATGTAAAGATAACCTTTTTAAATGGTGAGTTAGATGAGGAGATCTCCATGCAACAACCTAAAGGGTTTGTTTCACCTGGTCAAGAAACAAAAGTTTGCAAATTAATAAGGTCTCTTTATGGATTAGAACAAGCATAAAAACAATGACATGAAAAATTTGATAGGGTAATGTTGGCAAATGGCTTTAGAATTACTGAATGTTAAAAATGTGTATATGTTAAAAGTAATAAGAATGACCATGTTATTATATGCTTGTATGTTGATGATATGCTAATTTTAGGTAGCAATATCAATATCATTAAAGCTACTAAACAAATATTGGCCAAGAAATTTGAGATGAAAGATATGGGTATCGAAGATGTTATTCTAGGAATTAAAATTTTTAGAACCCCACAAGGGTTAGTGTTATCTCAATTGCACTACATCAATAAAATACTTGAGAAATTTAAAAGGCGTGACATTGGGATAGCAAGTACCCCGATAGATACTAGTCTTCATTTAGCTAAAAATGATGGAGATTGTATAGTACAACTAGAATACTCTCGCATAATTGGCAATTTAATGTACATCCTGAGTTGTACACATCCAGATATAGCATATGCTATAAGCAAGCTAAGCCATTATACGAGCAATCCAAGTCAAGATCATTGGAAAGTTATATTGAGAATTTTAGGATACTTAAAGCACACTAAAAATTATGGCTTACAGTATACTAGATATCTTGCTGTACTTGAAGGTTATTGTGATGGTAATTGGATATCTAATACAAAAGACTTAAAATCCACGAATGGTTACATTTTCACTCTTGGAGGTGGAGCTGTGTCTTGGAAATCCTCTAAACAAACATGTATAGCACGATCCACAATGGAATCTGAATTTGTGATGTCAAAAGAATATATTGTGGATCCACTTACTAAAGGTTTAACTAGAGAGTTAGTTGAAAGTTTATCAAGAAGAACAGGATTAAAGCCTTTAATTTTAAAATGTTAACTAGAGAGGCAACCCAACCTAGTTGACTAGAGATCCCAAGATCTAGGTTCAATGACTAAACCGACCTTAGACAACTTAATGAGCACTACGTTAAAATTTTGATCTCTTGCCCATTCTAAAGAATATGATATAGTGCTGGTGTGGTTTTAGGGTAAACATTGTGCTTTTAATGGTTTCTATAAGTGGTTAAGTAATTATTTATGAAAGGAGCATATAGAATGCTCTATATAGAAATCACCTATGTGAGTGTGAAGGGTCCCCTTCTATGAGAATTTTAAGGTGAATTCTCTAAAACACTCGTGAGACCATGCGGTGTTCAAGGCAAAAATCAACACAGTTATGAGAACAAATTTTGTTACAATGAGAAACTTTTGTGACTTTTATTATCTTAGTTTACTCTAGAACGGTTGACAGTTCAAGGCATTAAGTCCACTGATTAACTAAGTATACTGGATTGATGTTCACTAGGAAAAGTTCAAAGTTTATACTACTTATCCTAATGCAGGTTGTTCATTAGGAAATACCGAGCATTTTCTTGTATCTTCTATCTTAATTTGTCAACTTACCATTTATGGGGGATTGTTGGAATAAATGGTATGTAACTCTTGAATTCCATAAGTTGTGTTCTTTTATGAATGATTGCATCCTTTCATAAATAACCAAATTGAAGAAAGGGCACAACTATTCAAATGACCACGAATTAGTGAATAAATATGTCATTTCTTCAATTTGATTTAAACATTTAGCATTTTCTTACTTTAAAAAGTTCTCTCCATCTTCAAAATTTTCTAAAGAAGTTCGGTATATCCATGAAATTTAGTTCGTGTATCTTGTAGATGGGATGCTACATCCATAGGAAAGGTGATCTGTTCTATCCTGGGAGGCAATTACTCTTTAAACTCCGACATTAGGGTAAGTAAATTTGTCTTATGGAGACAACGTGAATTCGTTGGGCTCAGATCTTTAATGTATATGATTTTTATGGTTTCATGTGTGTTTGTATTCATAACATTACAATCACATCTCTTTATAATTGAAAATAATTTTATTTTTAAATTTTGGTTTTTCTCTAGGCCTTTTTTTTAAACATTTCAACTTTTTTTTTCTATATTTTAGAATACGTATTTTGATTTTAATTTTTAGTTTTATTTTTTATTTTATATATTTTTTCATATTACAATCACACACCATAGAATAAATAAAAAGTCATTTTGTTTTTATTTGTCTCAAAATTTTCAAAATGTCTAAAAATGTTCTTTAAAATGACCATCGTAAACCAATTGAAGGGGATGTAGCGCAACTTGTTTTGGGTACAAAATGTTATGGGTTTCAATTTTATCATTCCTATCTATTAATTCTCCTCTGGGTAGTAACGAGGGATCCATTCAGATCAATTCAAATTAGACATACAAAATATTTCATTGTTCAAGCTTGGGTACAAAAATCATCCTTTCCTTTATAGTCATATCTACTTTAATAAGAAAGTGCTCTTAGTTCAGTTCGGTAGAACGTGAGTCTCCAAAACTCGATGGTGTAGGTTTAAATCCTACAGAACGTGATTTCGTTCTTGTTAGGTCTAATTACCACTACTTAACCTTCAATTTTGCCTCTGACCATTAAATGAATTGTAAATAACCCATCCTCCTCTTTTTGAAACAAGGGACACTTCTGGTTCTGTCAGTGCTTGAAACAATTTAGTCTTCTCCATATTACTATATCTCATCAATCAATAATTTTTTATGAGGAATTATTAAACTCAATCACTTGTTGCCATTACTCTTCAGTTTCTATTGAGGTCTACACTCAAAGTAGGGAATTTTTTCACTTTTATAGGAACTTCTGTACCAGAAACAATGGTATCTCAAATTATAGTATCTCTCTTACAATAGAGATTAAAGTTCTTAAAGAAAAATGGAAATCAAAAGTTTTCGTTATTTTAAAGGAAGCATAATTGAATCATGTCAAAATGAATCTTTCTATACCTTTAAATTTCATGTCAAATATTTAAATTTTAATTAAAACAACAAGATCTCACGTGCATTGCACGTGTTCCTAAACTAGTTTAAAAAAGTACGTAGGGTATCAAAAGGATTAGGGTTTTTTTATGGTATCTTATATCAAATTGTAGCTCATGGTTTATTATGCATATATGACTACAAGAATTTTCGTACTTTTCGATGAAATTTTTTCTAATGCTTTTATAAGTGGCTGGATAAGATATTTTGGGGACCTATCACGAGGCTACTCAAGTTTGCGTCAGGATAGGGCCCTTTTCATGACACTTTATATAACGTCAGGAGAGTGTTTTTACTATGAGTACATTATGAGACTAGATTTTCCAATGGTTTTTCATAAATCTTCAGAAAATTGAGCTCGTCTCGATCTTTTATATGGCACTGAGAGAGTTTTTTTTTTTCAATTTTTATTATAGAGTTTAGTTTTTTTATGGTTTATTTTAGTTAGCTTGAAAGACATGGTCTTACAACTTGTGAAATCACAAGAAGATAAATTGAAATAGATATGTACTCTTCAACTTTGATGGTAAGCTAATTAGCAGTCTATGTATTTGTTATCCTACAATTATGGAAACAACGCAAACGTATTCATATGTTTTATAAATGTTATATATGATTATCTTGCAATTATGATAGCCCTGAAATATTATTTTTAATTGAAGAGGGTGTATGTTAGAGTTGATTTTTCACTTTTGATGTTGCGTTTTTATGTATTTATAAATGGACTAGTTGCATAAATAGAATTTAAGCCCAAAATAATAGAATATGTAATACAAGGATAAAATAATTGCATATATAGATCAAATAAATGGTAAAAGACTAAAAACCATGCTTAGCCACCATTTTCTTCGCTTCTTCCCGGTTTTCTCAAATTAAAAGCTATCACTGATAGCAGCTATCAGTAATAACCACTGATAGCTGCTATCAGTGATGACCACTGATAGGTTCTATCAGCTGCTATCGTTGATAGCTTCTATCAATTGCTATCGATGATAGTTGCTATCAGCGATAGCTTTCAATTTTAGAAAAATTAATACAATCTTGAAATATATCATTGATTCACTTTCATCAATTGGAATCAATGTTGAAATATTACTATTTAAGGCTATCAGTGGCTATCAATGATAGATTTATAAATAGTGATCAACTTTGAAAGAAGACCAATAACTTTGATTACCATAGTAGTTATCACTAATAATCTTTTATCATGACTATCACTGATAGTAGCTATCAGCCATTATCACTGATAGACTTTCATCAATTAGAATCAACCTTGAAATATTAACACTTAAAGCTATTAATGATAGATTTCTATAACTGGTTATCACCTTTGAAAGAAACTCGATATATAGATATCACTTAAGTTTTATCACCGATATCACTAACATCACTCATATTGTGGTTATCAGTGATAGCTTTTGTCACTGATAACATCACTAATAAGATGCTATCAACGATCTCACTGATATCATGCTATCAGTGATAGTTCTTTATCATTGATAACGTGCTATCAGTGGTAGCTTCTATCACCGATAACGTATTATCAGATAACTTCTATCATCGATAACATGCTATTAGTATTAGCTCCTATCATTGGTAACATGCTATTAGTAGTAGCTTCTATCAATCATAACCACTGAACACCTTTTTGCCCCTTTCTTGTCCTTCCGAAACATTTATAAGTCTCTTTTCTTTTCGATAATAACTTCTATCACTGATAAACGCTCTATTAGTGATAACTTCTAGGCATTCCACTTACATTTTAGTTCGAGATTCAACTTTATTAATTAAATTCACTAAGTTGGCTATCAATGATAGATTTCTACAAGTAGCTATTAACTACGAAAATATAATCAAACTTGATGATTGGCTTGTTGGTGTTAAGTCACTTATGAATTGAATACTTTCAAGTTATGCTTATAGAACTCAGCCTCATAATTTTTGTGAAAAAAAAAGGAAGAAGAAAAAATTCAAATAAAGGAAAGAAAAAGTTTAAAAATAAGAGAAAGAGAAGAAGCAAAAATTGAAGAAAAAGAAAGAAAATTAAATAGAAATTTTTTTTTTGGAAAAATGAAAGAAAAACTAAAAAAGAAAAAGAAAAAGAAAGAGAAGAAGCAAAAAATCGGAAAAAGACAAGAAAATAAAATAATAATAAAAAAAAGATAAGGGAAGAAGCAACAATTGGAGAAATGGAAGAAAATAAAAATTAAAAAAAGGAATAAGTAAGAGGTGAAGAAAGAAAATAAAAAAAAAGAATAAAAAAAATTGAAGAAAGAAAAGAAAATTAAAAAAAAAAAAAGAAAGGAAAAAAATAAGGAAATGAAAGAAAATAAAAAAAAATAAAGGAAAGAAGCAAAAATCGGATAAATGAAAGAATAAAATAAAATAAAAAAAGAGAAGAGGCAAAAACTAAAAAAGAAAATAAAATGAAAAAATGAAAATAGGGAGGGAAAAAGCAAAAATCAAAGAAGAGAAATAAAATAAAAAACTAAAAAAAAGTTGTACAACAAAATAAGACAAAAGAGGGCGAAATTGGAAATTAAAAAAAATTCAAAGATTAACTAGTCAACTCATCCATATTTGCAAATATTTTTAAAATGTAATATATTTTTAGATTTTTTCTCTTATTCTACTATGTATTACAAATATCCTTTATAAATGGGCAATGATTAGGTGATAGCTACCGAAAGGTATCATCTTATTCCACTTAATTCAGACTCGTTCTATAATTTTACCTGTTTATTCTATGATTTGTAGGTATCTAGCATTAATGGAGTATAATTTGTTGGGATTTGTAGCCTAAAGCCTTGTATTTAATTAGTTTATTAATTAATTATTAATTATGTAATATTAAATTATTTTATGAACCAGAGAAATCTATGATTATTACATGTAGTATTGAACAGTAGTTGACATACAGATGGATCATTTTCAAGAAATAACCTAAAGGTCTATAGTATATGGATAAGGTTAGGTGTCTTATCCTGGTGACACTATGGTATGACCTACTTTGTAATGGTTACAAATAATTTGATCCAAACCGTTCATATGGAGACATGTAAATGAGGGTATCCTATAAAACGAGTTTGTATAAGATCGGACTATAAAATATTTAATCTCTCTTAGTAATCTGTTAATTGATGAGATTAATATTTCATAAGATGATCATGTGACTCGAACTTAATCTTGAGTGATTTATGAACTCCTGTCTGTAAGGTCAGTCCTTTGGTTTGCACGGATGAGAGTGGCTTGAGTTGCCGACTCAATAAACCTACCATTTTGAGAACTTGACTAAATGAGGAGTTGGGAACATAACTTCACAAGATGAAATTCACTTCTTCCCCTATAAAGTAAGTAGATGAGTAGTTCCCTTAATTGTTGATTTTGGGTTTTGAACAAGAGGCTCACCCTCTCACTGGTCCATGAGGGACTTAGTTTATGGTTGAACCATAAACAACTTGTTCATTAGAGTAATGATGGTACTTAAAGAAAAGAAGTAATTACAGGAGCTTATAATCTTTAGGTTCATAAGGTTCCCTTGCTAGCTCACCATAGACAAACAAGGATCAAATATATTCAAAGAAAATTTGAAATAATCAGATCTAGGAAAAACTATATTGGATACAATTAATTATATGATTATTATAAAGTTTATTTGAATGAGATTCAAATTATAACTTTATTATATGGAGAATTAATTTATTTGAATATGATTCAAATAATTAAATATTAATTTGGATGATATCCATATAAATAAATAAAGTATTTAATTTGAATAAGATTCGAATTAAATAGATGATGAGAGAATTAATTAATTTGAATATGATTTAAATAATTAATTTATTTATTTGAATGAGATTCAAGTGAAAGAGAATTTGCAAAAGATAAATATTTAATTATTATTTAAATATTTTAAACCTTTTAATATGAGATATTAAATGAAAATATATATTTTTTTTAGATATTATTGAATATTTAATTTAACACATTTACAAAGGGATTCTTTAATAGGATTAGGAGTGACTAGTAGAGATCTATAAATAGGGCCTACGGGGCCCACATAGAACTCACATTCTACACTCTACATTCTACAAAATGATCTCTATAATTATCTGCAGAGATTTCTCTCCCAAGAAAATTCTCCCAGTTTTTAGAAAATGGTTCTTTAAAAATTCTTCTTCCTTATTCCCTCTGATCTTTCAAGAGTGGTTCCCACAAGTCGAATCCTTGTAAAGTCATAGTAAGGAAGATTTCATGGAAAAGGGAGACTTCAAAGAGAAGACTATCAGTTCAAGGAGAAGATTTTGCTGAAATTATGGATCAACAAAGGTATGTAACTTAACATTTTCTTTATTATTTGTATTTTTAATTCGTTCAAGAAATCAAAGAACGCAATCACATGCTTTCGTCGGGATTCAAATCCGTTCAAATTGACCATTGGAGCGACAATGGGACTAAAATGAACCAAAACAGAGAAGCATCAACCAAAGAAAAGAAACGAAATTTACAAAAATGTCCCTAAAGCAGTGTCGTAGCGCTATGTGCGGTGCCCAAACCCGAGGCTATGCAAAGGTGAGAGCGTCTTTGTGCCCTTATACACTGTGGCATAACACGAAAAACAAAAGTCTGATTTCAAGTTTATATTTAAAAATGCTTTCACCAGCCAAGTTCCTTTTTTTTTTTTTTTTTTTTTTTTTTTTTTTAATATGATTGGCATAGTTCATCATTTGAGTTAGTCATTAAAGATGATTGATAGAGTTGGTCATGCGGTGGTGGTAGTCATGCTGTGATAAAAGTTGGAGGTAGTCATTGAAGATATTGTTGGAAGCAGTATTCGTCGGAGGTAATCGGCAGAGGTGGTCATCTAAGTATGTCATCAGGGTGTAAGGTGATAATAGTCGCTCGATGATGGTTGTTGTTGGAGTTGGTCGCAACAGTAGCCAACTGGAAGAGTCATTGAAAACATTGGAGGGAGGGAGGGAGAAAGAGAGTAAGATGAAGTTTCTTGACAAATGTATAAATTTCAATAATAAACATTATGAAGTTGGTGGAGTTGAGTTATTTAATACCAACTTGTGAAGTTAATAGGCCAAATACTATGGTGGTTATTTTAACCTACTCGACTCAATTTCAAGTTGATAGACTAAACACCCTCTAAAACTATAGCATTTTGAAATCTAAGAAATAAATGAAAATTAGACAAAAAAAAAAAAAAAAAAAAATCTAAACACCAAAAAAGTATTTTTTTTTTCCTTTAAAAATTAATATTCTCAATTTAGTTGAGCTTATTTAGTTCTATAACACATAATTAATCCAACTTTCAGTTCTCTCTCACTTTTAAAATATAGCATAAAAAACAAAGTAGATCTGTTGTTGAGTTACATCTTGATATTCATTTAAGTAATGTAATTGTTTTATACATACCTCATTCTTACTAGTCGAAATATATATATATATATATAGCACCAACCAAAACAATTACAATTTAAACATAATTATTGCATAATTAGATAAGTAAGATATGAAAATTAGCTGAAAACAAAAGAGATTTTGATGACAAAGTAAGATTGGAAGAGTATCAAGAAACTTCATATGTGGAATATGCTCCTTTTGGAACCACTTTATTTAAAAGCATACTTTATTTGTTCTCGAATGATTGGTTCTAATACATTGACTTTGGCTTATTTTAAAAATGTAGCATTTTATGAATATACATATCATTGAGTAATACTAAAGTATAGCTTAGATTGTATTTGAGTTCAGGTTTTCTTTTTCCTACACGTAAAAAAAAGTAATTTTTTTAATAATAATCTTTTTAAAAAGTAAATTACCATGTGACAGTTTTTAATTTACCTCCAATTTTTTCCTCATATAATTTGTGCATGTTTGAGTGCCATCATTTCAAGTTTCTATCTAAAGAAAATGAAACTCAATCCAACTACTTACAACTTTTATCCAAAAGAATGGGCACAAAACTCCAACCCAAAGTGCTTCTGATCTCCAATTATTACTTATTAGGAAAAAGAAAAAAACAACTTTTTCTTTAGTGTCATATATTTACTACCAACTTTGGTCCCTCTTTTCCAATTATGAGTGTGTTCCACTTCACATTCTCAATGGAGTTTGGTAGATATGTGTTCTCCTTTAACAGGTGAGATGATCCAAATGTATCATAAAATATTTAAAATAAAAAAAATAAAAACAAAAACTATTATTTTCTAGAAGTTGAATAATTAAAATAGACATTTTAAATTTTAAAAACCAAAATAAAACAAATTTAACGAACTACAAATCAAAGTGGACAAAAGTTTAGAAATCAAAATAGAGCAAACTTTAAAAATTGTGGATAAAATAAGATTTAATCCTTAAAAAAGGTTACTAATTTAAAAGTAAGTTTAATATACTTTCTTGACTGATTTTAAATGATCATATATGTTTTTTTAACTATTTAAAATTTTTAAAAATACAGAGTTAGACACGCAAAGTTTTGCCATTTTATTCTTTTAAAAATTCCCAAATTACCCTTTTCATTTTGAACTTTGTGCGCGTATTCTGATCGCCAATTTCTTCTTCTTTATCATTGTGATTGGCCTCTTCTTTATCATCATCTCTGATATTTGTTCATTGTTTGATTCATCAACAACATGATCGACCGCTTATTTTTTATCATCTCCCGTACATTTGTCCTCCTCCTCCTACTCCCCTTCATCTTTCTCCTCCTTCTTCGGTACATTTGTTTTCTTCTTATTGTTATATGTTTTCAGAATGTTTTTTAGCTTCTTCTTCTTTAATAAATTTGTTAATAAAATTATTATTCATTATTGGTTTAGTTTCTTCTTCTTCTTACATTCTTTTTCTTCTTCAATTGAAAATTCGCTGTTTTTTTTTTTTTTTAGCTTTGGTTTCATTCTATTTTTCATTGGTGGCAATTTTGTCAGTAATAGACAGTGATATAGAACTCTATCGTTGTCTATCACATGTTGTTTTTCTTAGATGTTTCCTCTTCTTCGATTGTAATTTAAGTCTATTGGAATGTGGGTTTTATTCTTCAATTGTGGCAGTTTTACCAATGATAAATAGTGATAGAAATCTATCACTGTCTATCACATCTACTCATTTTTCTTAGCAAACTTTCTATCTGTGAAAATCAGAGATCGACACTGATAGACTATCTATAATATACGCAGATAGACTACTATCTGTGTCTATCAGACTAAATAGTCTACCGATGTCTATCTCTATAGAGATAGAAACCGATAGACTCCTATCTGTATCTATCTCTGATATACACTAATTTTTCTTATACATTTGTTAATACTGATAACTTTCTCATATTTCTATTAGGTTGATCCCATTAGCAACACTGAATACAAGGTAATGGATGGAGATAAACAATTCATAATGAAGCTAGACTTGGGTTCTTGCAATTGTCGAGTATGGGATTTTGAGAAAATTTCGTGTGCACATGCATTTGCTATTCTTTAGATGCTTAATTTGGATACATATTCTTATGTGTATGAGTGTTATTATATAAGAACGCTATCAGGAACATATAAAGGATGCATTCGACCTGTTGGAGTTCATTTAAATTGGAGGTTGAAGATGACGTTATGAAAGAACTACCTCCTATTGTTAAACATCAAACTGAAAGACCTAGAAAACAAATGATTCCATCTGTAGGTGAATTTATAAGTTCATTAAAATGTGGTCATTATAATCGCAAAAGTCACAATACTAGGACTTGCAAACTTAAACCAATTAATCAATGATGTAACTATTATATTTTCATTTTAATGCATATATTGACAAATGTATTGATATTAGAGTTTATGAATGTTATTTTTTGATTTTCTGTTCTTGAGTTGTGAATAATTTTGTAACGACCCGACTCCCTAGGACTTAAGTTTGGTCGTTACTAAAAGCATGCATGCATGGAACTCAAAACGACACTCGGTTATGGTGAAATAAATGTTAATTAAATAAGGTAAGTTCAAAAGACTTTCATTAATTTCAAATACTAAAAAAATAGTAGGGTACCCATAATTCATGAAGGATAATAAATAAGTCTGAAAAACAATTCTTAAAAGTGAGTTTTAAACATCAAAACTAAAAGTTAAGAGAAACATGAAAAAAACTCTAAATTTCATGATGCGGAAGCGTAAAAACGTGTCCTAGTGGCTCGATCACAATTTCGCTTGTCCATCGCCGGTGCATCTCTATCCTTACCTGAAACAACAACATGAGAAAGAATGAGTATATAACACTCAGTAAGTAACCCCACTACTGGGGTCAGGCTGGGCGTATATGTTCTCTAGATACCCACCTCTGGTGAAACATATAAACTGCTCTAGTCCTCATGGGACACATATACACATGAAACAAGAAGGAGACTGAGTCCTATCCTACTGTAGTTAAGTATGCCCACTACCTCTGGTGAATCCCGAAGAAGACACAAACTGGTGAATCCCGAAGGAAACATAAACTATTGAATCCCGAAGGAAACATAAACTGGTGAATCCCGAAGGAAACACAAACTGGTGAATCCGAAATAAAACACAAACTGCTGAATCCCGAAGGAAACACAAACTGCTGAATCCCGAAGGAAATACAAACTGTTGAATTCCAAAGGAAACACAAAAATCTAATGGGCATCTAACTAATTAGTAAGGATATTTGCATAGTCTCAACATCATAATCATCACTGTACGAATCTATGACATACATATAAACCTCAACATTATGGCTCTACAACATACACATATACTTCAACATCATGATTCTATAACATACATGTATACCTCAACATCATCAGATCAAATACAACCATAAGGAAGTACATACCATCTCATACTAGCATTCAAGTGTCTATATGCACAAATAAATATTTTAGATCTCGTGCCAGAACATACTTTGGTCATATTATACTATCAGTCTATCATACTGTCATTCTACCATAACATTCATTTATCATGCTAGCATACATCTAATGCCTGGCCCGTGGACAGTTCCAGTAGTAAGATTACTTACCTTGATATTAGGTCGAACAAAAAAGCAATTAAATCTTTGTGAAATTCTTGAATCCTTAATCAAGACTAAACATAAACCAAGCTTTAAAATTAATAGTTAAGGCCAAAATCCAAATACCCAAATATTACAAAATATTTCCAGATAACCTTACCTAAGGTGTGGTCCAATTTGAATTCACCTTCATAACCTCCAATTTTAAGCCCAAATAATTAGCAAACCAAACTCTTCTTCATCTTGAATGAAATTCTTGAATCAACCCCCTAATCATAATTTGAAATTAGGCTTACATGATTAAAGCTTGAATCAAATACATACTTCACTACCAATGTCTTAAATAAATTATCCATAAGTAGCTTCGTCAAAAAAATCACTTCCAAATGACTTTACCAAAATTTCTCAACAACCAAAATTAATCCACAAGATGGTCATCAAAGCATAAAACTTACCAAAACTCGCTAAAACAAACTCCAACTTCACTGAACAACACCTCAATACCTTCACTGAACAACACCTCAATACCTTCACAAACTTGAATCCAAAGTTGAAACACAATAGGTATCAACCAATTGATGCCAAAAGTAAATGAGTATTCAAGAATCAACCGAAAACAAACCCAAACAGCAGAAATCTTACCCAAATTGATAGTGACGGCAAAAGCGAACGACGCTTGAGTAGTGGTGGACGGAGGTCATGAAGAAGAGACTGACGCGGCAAATTTGGGCGGTGTCGGACGGGCTCACGAACGTAAGGAAGAAAAGGGTGGTGGGGTTTGACTTTTTATTAAAAAAAAAAAAAAACAACAACAATAATAATAATAATAAAACAAAAAAGGAAATAAATATAATTACATTTAATTCCTTTCCGTTTTATACTATTAAATTCCTTTCCGTTTCAAAAGAAAATTAATTCCTGCCATTAATTTTCGATTTGAATAATTTCACGCCAACAATTAAATTCCCGCACTTACACTTGAAGTCCAAAATTCCAAAAAATGCCCTCCAACTAATAACAATTATTGAAATTCCAAATAAAAAAATTACTGAAATTACATTATTACTAAAAAATGTGCGAAGTGTTACAAATTTAATAGTGAAGAAACTTTTATTCAAGAGAACCAATGAGCGAAAGCAAGATCTTTCCAAACCCATTGTGAAAGAATAAACGCATTCACAAACATACAACCACAGTTAAGCATTATAAAGTAAATTACAGCATGCTTTCAACTAAATCAGAGGGAATCGAGTAACATATCTTTGACAAACTATTCTTTAAGGATTTTCTCGATCTACATCGAAAGGCCGTCCCAGCAAACTCGATCTCGAGCACGAATGCAATGAATAACCAGTGACTCGCGAACTGTTAGATCCTCGAACAGTGGCACTCGACACAACCGCTCGGTTACCTTGGTATTCTCGAAGTGAGAATCCAGGAGGTGTGGGCTTTGTGTAAATTTGGTAGAGAGGAGAAGGAAGTATACGATTGAGTAAGTAGGAGAAAGGTTTAGTCTATCGTATAGACAATGGATACTCGATCGTCCAGTAGCGAGGACCAATCGTCTAGTAAACTTGCTTGGTCATTTACTCTCTTGAAAGGGCTATCATATAGCTTTCTTTTACTCGATCGATTCGTATGCGATAATAATGCGATTCTTCAGAAAATGAAAACTCTTTTCATTTTATTCTTCAGTTATTAAAACTTAAAATAACCTCCCACTTGCACAGTTACTAGAGAAATGAAAATAACCAGTTAACAATTATCTCATAATTGTTTTTATTATAAATAAATATAATAACTAATTTATCATATTATATATATAACCTATAGTTTTATATTACATCATATGTAATATTTAAACGATAGTTCTTTTCTCCTTTATTTAATATAAATCATATCTATATTAATTCCTCCAATTAATATATCTAATACATCAAATCAATTATATCACATATAATTGAACCTATTTAATTATATCATATAAAATCAAATTCCCTCTTGTTAATTTGAACACTTCAAGCTAACCCAAAAACTGATTCTCAACTTGAATCCATTAACCTAAAAAGGGGACCTTATGGACCTGTACTTTGAAGCTCCAATGGTATGTGAATAACTGACTAAACTCTTTAATCATGATATCCACCATCCTTTAACTGTCGGACACTTCACTAAAGACCGACAGCTGCACTCTTCGCATTACAGGTATATTTCTCTGTCCATTGGATATAACCAATCAACAATACGATAACCCTTCACAGATTGAAGTACAGTCAATTTACCTATATACTATTTTTTCCCTATAGTTACATCTAACTCCTTAAGTACCATTGATTCCTCTAATGAACAATACATCATTTTCCTACTATGAGTGAACACTTCTCAAGCCATGAGAAGGTGCGGTGCCATATTGTTCAAGCCCCGAAATCAGCCCTTAAGGGAGCAATCTATCTACTTACTTTACTTCGAGGAAGGAATGAATTCCATCTTGTGTAGCTGAGTTCCCAACTCCCCAATCAGACAAATCCCTAAAGTGGTAGGTTTGAGTTAGTGATCAGGCCACTCGCACCCATGCAAATCAAAGACTACCCTCATAGGCAGGAGTTCCCAACTCACTCAAGATTAAAGTCATGTTACCTATGGTCATCCTAGTGAAATGAAAATCTTTGTCATGAACGATGTTATATAACGAGAATAAACATTCCGTGGTTTGGTCTTATATAAACTCCTTTGTATAGGATACTTCCGCTTGCATGTCTCTATATGGATGATCAGGATCATACCATCTGTAGCACTTTATAACATTTGTAACATCTATAAAGCGGGTCGTATCAATAGTGTCACCAGGATAAGATTTCCCTCCTTTATCCATATACTACAGACCATTTAGGTTATCACTTAAGGCATGATCTACTTGTATGTCTTTACATATATGCTCAAGTTACAACGATAACCAGGGATTTAAGTTTATTGGTTTGTGGTTAATACAACTAAAATATCTCATATTTCATAGACAATAATGAAGAAAATATCTCATATTATTACATCACAAATGTTTGTTCATACATGTGTTTATAAACTACAAAACCCTACGAGATTTAGGGCATCAACCCCAACAATCTCCCACTTGTCCTAAAGCAAATGGGTGTATAAGACATATACAAGTACAAAGCTATAAACTAGGGTACTAAGGCCTAGTACAAAATCTCCTACTTGTCCTAGTCCAGCCATGGACGGTCCCGTAAACCTATGCTCCGTAGATGACCCTAAAACTATAAACATGAGAGCCTTCATAAACGGGTCAGCAACGTTGTGCTCCAAAGCTATCTTCGTGACTATCACGTTCTCTCATGCAAAATCTCGTGGATGAGATGATATTTCCACTTTATATTCTTGTCGCGCTTATGACTCTTAAGCTCACTGGAATTTGCCACAGCATCATTATTATCACAATAAAAGGTGATGGGCCTAGACATGTCTGGAAAAACTTCTAGATTAGTCAGGAATTTCCTGAGCTAAACGGACTCCTTAGCAGCTTCACAAGCCATTACATACTCAGCCTCCATGTGGAGTCAGCGATGCACACCTACTTAGTGCTTCACCATACTATAGCCCCTCCGTTCAGAGTGAACACTGATCCTGAAGTGGATTTTCGAGAATCCTCATCAGTCTGAAAATCAGAGTCCATGTATTTAGTAAGAATCAAATCCTTAGATCCATATACGAGCATATAGTCTTTTGTCAGGGATTTGGAAGAATTTCCTAATGATATCTGCATCTGCTTGATCATATCTGCTCAGACCTTCCCCACCCCTAAATTTATAGATGCACAATGTCCTCATTGTGTTGTTTTGGACAGAAAAGACAAAACACTTAGTCAAATTTTTGAAAAGAAGGTTTGAGCAGAGTCTTGAAGTATAAAAGGTAAAACAACGCTATTGCTATGAATTATCTAAGTGTTAGTCAGAATGTACAAAGTGTGAGAAATACTGCTAAGGGTATGCATATTACTCATCATGGCAGCACAATTAATTACGCAAAATATAAGATAAAGAACATCACAATAATTGATAAAGGATGATAAATACAGAGGCTAACGCATACAGAAAGAATAGCTACTTAGTTGTATTAAAATTAACCAAGTATACAATGAATTACAAATATCGCAATACAAAATTTGAGCATGTACAAAGAATCAAGGAATAGCTTCTATACATAAAAATAATGAATGAAATAAAATAAAAGAATGAATTTATCCTTTGTATTTGATTTGGATGGGTGCAAAGTTAAAGATTACTGCAATGTATTTGTTATCGCAAATGCATATTTGCAGAGGACGAGCAACAACGCATGCATTAGCGCAACACACCCATCGACTCAGTGCATTTCTGGAGGACGGATGCACGGTATTTCTACTGGCACAACTCTACCTCGACATAGTGTGTTTTCGCTAAGGACAGGTGCAAAATACAAACTCACGCAACACACCCCTCCACATTGGACACAACTTATTGCAGCAACTTGCACGGGCGCATTCACTGAACATTGAGAGAGGGCACCTTGATTAATTGCCATCGTTTGAAGGAGAGAGGTCACCGTGGCCATTTATGCGGTACAATGTGGTACAATGGCCATTGAACACTGGTACAATGGCGTTGTCATTTCTTCTTCTCTCGGGGCCTCTTCCCCCATACCCGTCATCCACCCAGTCATCCGTGTTTCACGAAATGCGATCAAGGATGACCTTGGCTTCTGTGTAGGTCTTATCCATGAATCTTTTCGCTGCGGATGCATCACCAACGACTTACGTTGATCGATTCAGGCCCTTATAAAATGTTTCCATCAGAACGCAATCGGGAATCCCGATATGCAGACAATTTTTCACCAACCTTTTGAAACGCACCTAAGCAGTGCTTAGAGTCTCATTATCCATTTTCTCGAAATTCAGCAAGTCCTTTCGTCTTCTTGCATTGACTACTGGAAGGAAGAATTTCTTTGTGAACCGTTCCACCAATTGGTCCCATGACGTGATTTCATTTGGCTCCAACGAATGAGCCCACCTCTTTGCCTCATCCCTCAGTGTGTATAGGAAGAGGTAAAGTCTAATTCCTTCAAGGGTGACGCCAAGGATGGAGAAAGTGCTGCACATCTCCACAAAGCTGGTCAGATGGGCCTGTGGGTCTTTACCTTGTAGACCTCTAAATTGCCCCATGTTTTGTATCATCTAGAGCATGATCGACTTTATTTCAAAGCATGCGTTCTCTTCAACCATTGGTCTTAAAATTCTAGGTGAGAAGTCGTAAAGATTGGGCACCGCATAGTTTCTCATGAGGATATTGCGGTCAGCGGTAAGAAAAATAGGATCTTACGCTGGCCGATTTTCCCTTTGATCTCCTTCGGGCCTCACATTGTTGTTTGCCATATTTGCTCTTCTTCGCTTAACTCTATTCTGGCATGCCCTCGCATGAAAAGTACGCTCGATCTTGGGTCAGCTTCGAATTCTGGATCGATTTCAGTACTCATAAATCGTCAGCTTGCTCTTCGCGATAAACAGACAGTACATCAGATATTTGTCCTGCAAAATACCACAAAAGTATTCAACAATAACCGTTACCAATCCCCAGCAACGGTGCCATAAACTTGATGACTAAAATTTAAATGCTTTTGTCTTTATCTAACTCTAACGCATGGCTTGTGAATGAAATGAATGATGTGCTAAATATGCATTCAAGTGCTTTGCGATAAAGACATTTTATGCAATACTACGTCTAAATATATTCATTGATAGTGATATGCTAGTGGTATGCGATGAAGTAGTGCGTGTCACAAGTTTCCTTGCGTTGAAACCAAGTAT
Source organism: Benincasa hispida (assembly GCF_027475165.1). Classification (NCBI taxonomy): domain Eukaryota; kingdom Viridiplantae; phylum Streptophyta; class Magnoliopsida; order Cucurbitales; family Cucurbitaceae; genus Benincasa; species Benincasa hispida. The sequence continues at coordinate 41,236,109 of NC_143487.1, forward strand.
AATTATAATGAAAGTTCCTCAGAATGATCTGAGGTCAAACACGGGGATTGTTGTCGTTAATGCGATACTTATGTGATACATGCAACCAGTTTTAATAATGAATAAATAATGTCGGTTTGTACAAAAATATAAATTGCGATGAAAGTAAAAATGCGTTGAAAAGTAAAGTCCTAAACTACTATGATACATGATACAAGATACTAATACATGATACTGAGGTCGAGGACTGACTGTGAAGTTGTACAAAAGATTTGATATATGCGATGGCAAGTCTTATGAATAAAGCAGAAAGAGAAAGAATAAAGAGTAAAAACATCGCAAGTTTGTCAATCATGTTAAGGACGCAACTAAGGTTCTACTTTCCCTTGGCGTACAGCTCTCAGTGATCGGCCGCGTTCCCATATCTCTATGGTGAAACAGAGATGAATGTGGTGAATGCAAGGTTGTTTCTATCTTTGGAAATACTTCTCGCTTTAGTTTAACGCATTCTTCCAACCTTCTCTCGATAGGCAGAATAACATCTTCACTTCTACCCTCACAGGTGAAGATGTCGTTGAGTATGCTTTAACTAAACTTAATTAATTCCTTAACATAAATTAATTCACTCGTTTAATTCTTGCTTTTTACTACATGGATTAAGAACACATCATGGAGAAAGTGAATGATGAAAGTATGGAAAGAGACAGGAAGATGATAATGGTGACGATGATAACATTTAATTCTAAAATTAAGCGTTTCATGCATGTTGTGAATGAAGGATTAAAGAAGATGAATACAAATGATGAAATAGAGGATAGAAATAAATACGGAAAGAGTGTCAACGTCTTGACTCAGATCCCGATCAGAGGTTTTTGCTTGCCGATGTGTGGATGTGGTGGAGAGGAAAGCTTCCTTCTCAGGCTTGCTTTCCCGGTAGAATTAACCTTTGCACAGAGCTTCGGCTTCAGGATTTGGAAGAATTCCCTACTCGGAGACTCACCTCTCATCCTTGTCTCGTAGTTCTCCCCGATCTACTATGTAAAGTCGCTTCGAACCAGCCTCTCTCTCAGAATCAGTATATGCACGTCTCTATGTATACATGTATATCTTTCAGTGAATTTGAATAAGCTATTTATAGGCGAGGCCTTGGCTCTTTGATTTTGTGGTCCCCACTGTATAGTTATGGTCGTTTCTGAAATGGCGGCATGGAAAATTCCTTCTGTTACGCAATCAACCCGTCAGAAATGCACAACTGAAAGCTGTAAACTTGTCAAAATCTTTTGCAAATGCATTGCTCTTTACATCTTCGATCTATCGCCGCATGCGGTATTGTTTTTTATTACCGCATGCGGTTGAAATTGCGTTGATCGCTAAAGCTCTTGATCGATTGTCGCATGCGCCGTCATTGCATCGATTGTCTCTTCGTCCTTGATTGATGTGCACAATGCGACGTAAATGCGTTGTTCACTTCATCTTTGAGCCACGAACGCATGCGGTGATCTATTTCCTGCAAAACAGATACTGAAACATTGTATTCACCATCGCAATGGTGTTAGTGGGTGTATTTACGACATTTCATAATTTTCGTATTTCTTAGCCAATTTCTATAGTATTGATGCAACTTTCCTTTCTTTTTGCCGCAATATCTAAATAAAACAGCATAAATAACTTGTATTTCTACAAGTTATCACACCCCTAAATTTGATATATGCTTGTCTTCAACTAAGGCAATTTCACTCAATTCTTATCCTCAATTTGCGTCGATTGGTTGCTCTGAATGCTCCACCTGTACAACATTACTTAACAACGCAATTTACTTCTATCTTTTAATAATTCATAAACATGCTCTACTTTATTCTTTTATACAACAAATCTCTACTCAAAACTTCCCTTCTTGTTTTGAAAAGAATGTTTACCTCTTCTTGCAAAAACAACTAGGTATGATTTTATGCGGTGGTCTAGTTTGCATCATTTTATTAGAGACTGTTGATCATGGTTACACCCTTCATTTTGGCTTACTCCCACGGATGTCATGCGAACATCTTACTACGGTTGTGTGCCAATCTCAACTTCAACTCTTGATTTTCAGCTAAGTTTTATTTTTGCTGGTCAGAGGAGTTATCTCTTATATTCTTATTTTCTCTCTCTCTCTTTTTCTTTTCATATTGCGTCGATCTTGGAAATCCACCTTCGTTTTGGTTTGCTTCCACGGGTGTCATGCAAACATTCAACTACGAGCAGGTTTCTTTTACGACTTAACTCTTATCAAGTTGGGATTTTCCCTTGCGCTGACATTGGAGTTTGTATGAATTTTTTCTTTTTTTTTCTAATAATAATGAATGCATTTTCCTAATGATATCCGCATCCGCTTGATCGCATCTGCTCAGATCTTCCCCACCCCTAAATTTATAGATGCACAAGGTTCTCATTGTGTTGTTTTGGATAGAAAAGACAAAACACTTAGTCAAAATCTTGAAAAGAAGGTTTGAGCAAAGTCTTGAAGTATAAAAGGTAAAGCAGCGCTATTGCTATGAATTTTCTAAGTGTTAGTCAAAATGTACAAAGTGTGAGAAATGCTGCTAAGGGTATGCATATTACTCATCATGGCAGCAAAATTAATAACGCAAAATATAAGATAAAGAACATCGCAATAATTGACAAAGGATGATAAATACAGAGGCTAACACATACGGAAAGAATAGCTACTCAATTGTATTAAAATTAACCAAGTATACAACGAATTACAAATATTGCAATACAAAATTTGAGCATGTACAAAGAATCAAGGAATAGCTTCCATACATAAAAATAATGAATGAAATAAAATAAAAGAATGAATTTATCCTTTGTATTTGATTCGGATGGGTGCAAAGTTAAAGATTACCGTAATGCATCTGTTACCGCAAATGCATATTTGCAGAGGACGGGCAACAACACATGCATTAGCGCAACACACCCCTCAACTCAGCTCATTTCTGGAGGACGGGCGCAAAGTATTTCTACTGGCGCAACTACCTCGACATAGTGCGTTTTCGCTAAGGACGGGCACGAAATACATATGCGCACAACACACCCCTCAACGCAATGCATTTGTGTAAGATGGATGCAAAGTGTATCTTGTTAGCACAAGATGCACCCATCATCGCAATGCACACCTATTTTTATTTTTCTTTCTAATTCATCAACAACGCAAGTCGATGAGACTTTGCGGTGTTCATTTTCTTTTTATTCCATCATCCACAGAAATTTAAAAACCACGCAACTAATGAAGAAAAGTAAGGAACTTAAACAAAGCATAGAAATAACGCAATTGAATTAAACTGAAAGTAAACTCATAAAGTAGTAAAGGTTAATTCTAAGAAAACAATAAATAACGTAATGCAGAGAGCAATAAAGGAAAGCAATAAAACATAGATTTTAGAGATATGGATTGAAAGACAATTTTACCATGATTACTGCAATCCACACCTCTGCAAGTGGTCAAACTTGCCTGCGCAATGCCATCAAGGACATTGTTCCTTCCCATGAGATCTCGGGGCTTCTGAATTACTTGGCAGCTTCCCAGTGTTCTGTTGCGAAGCTCGACTATTAATGCCTGACTTGGATCTCCAAGTTCCTTATTGAAGACGTCTGCGATTGCATGACAACATCTTTTTTCTCAATATATTGTTTCAGCAGGAACTCCAATGATGATGAATTCACAGAGGTGTTTGATGAGGACGGTTGGTTATTCGGTTACCTTTGATGACCCTGATTCTGATTCTTATGAAAAGATGGAGGATTTCCTCAATTCCCAAAATTGTTGTTCTAATGGTTACTCTAGCCTCCTTGGTTGTGATTCCCTCCCCAACCGAAGTTAGGGTGATTCCGCCAACCTGGATTGTAAGTGTTGTTGTATGGGTTGTACTGGATAGCAAACACTTGTTACGGGTTCGATGGACACATTTCTACAGCATGGACCCCTCTACATTGGACGAAACTTCTTGCGGCCACTTGCATCGGTGCATTGGGTTGCACTGAACATTGAGAGAGGGCACCTTGATTAATTGCCATCGTTTGAAGGAGAGAGGTCACCGCGGCCATTTGTGCGGCCAAAGTTGTGATTGTATCCACAGGTACAATGGCGTTGTCATTTCTTCTTCTCTCGAGGCCTCTTCCCCCATACCCGTCATCCACCCAGTCATCTATGTTTCGTGAAATGCGATCAAGGATGACCTTGGCTTTTGTGTAGGTCTTATCCATGAATCCTCCCGCTGTGGAGGCATCACCAACGGCTTGCGTTGATTGATTCAGGCCGTTATAAAATGTTTCCATTAGAACGTAATTAGGAATCCCGATATGCAGACAATTTTTCACCAACCTTCTGAAACGCATCCAAGTGGTGCTTAGAGTCTCATTATCCATTTGCTCAAAATTTAACAAGTCCTTTCGTCTTCTTGCGTTGACTACTGGAGGGAAAAATTTCTTCGTGAACCATTCCACCAACTGGTCTCATGACGTGATTTCATTTGGCTCCAACGAATGAGCCCACCTCTTTGCCTCATCCCTCAGTGTGCATAGGAAGAGGTAAAGTCTAATTCATTCAGGGGTGACGCCAGGATGGAGAAAGTGCTACACATCTCCACAAAGCTTGTCAGATGGGCGTGTGGGTCTTCACCTTGTAGACCTCCAAATTGCCCTATGTTTTGTATCATCTGAAGCATGACCGACTTTATTTTAAAGCGTGTGTTCTCCTCAACCATTGGTCCTGAAATTCCAGGCGAAAAGTCGTAAAGATTTGGCACTGCATAGTTTCTCATGGGGATATTGCGGTCAGTGGCAAGAAGAACATGATTTTGCACTGGTCGATTTTCCCCTTGATTTTCTTCGAGCCTCTCGTTGTTGTTTGCCATATTTGCTCTTCTTCGCTTAACTCTATTCTGGCATGCCCTCGCAAGAAAAGTACGCTCGATCTTGGGTCAGCTTCGAATTCTGGATCGATTTCAGTACTCATAAATCGTCAGCTTGCTCTTCGCGATAAACAGACAGTACATCAGATATCTGTCCTGCAAAATACCACAAAAGTATTCAACAATAACCGTTACCAATCCCCAGCAACGGTGCCATAAACTTGATGACTAAAATTTAAATGCTTTTGTCTTTATCTAACTCTAACGCATGGCTTGTGAATGAAATGAATGATGTGCTAAATATGCATTCAAGTGCTTTGCGATAAAGACATTTTATGCAATACTACGTTTAAATATATTCATTGATAATGATATGCTAGTGGTATGCGATGAAGTAGTGCGTGTCACAAGTTTCCTTGCGTTGAAACCAAGTATAATTATAATGCAAGTTTCTCAGAATGATCTGAGGTCAAACACGGGGATTGTTGTCGTTAATGCGATACTTATGTGATACATGCGACCAGTTTTAATAATGAATAAAAAAAATGTCGGTTTTTACAAAAATATAAATTGCGATGAAAGTAAAAATGTGTTGATAAAGTAAAGTGCTAAACTACTATGATACATGATACAAGATACATGATACATGATACACGATACTGAGGTCATGGACTAACTGTGAAGTTGTACAAAAGATTTGATATATGCAATGGCAAGTCTTATGAATGATGCAGAAAGAGAGAGTAAAGAGTAAAAACATCGCAAGTTTGTCAATCATGTTAAGGACGCAACTAAGGTTTCGTTTTCCTTTGGCGTATACCTCTCAGTGATCGACCGCTTTCCCATATCTCTATGGTGAAACAGAGATGAACGTGATGAACGCAAGGTTGTTTTCATCTCTGGAAATACTTATTGCTTTAGTTTAACGCATTCTTCCAACCTTCTCTCGATAGACAGAATAACATCTTCAATTCTTCTCTCACAGGTAAAGATGTCGTTGATAATAGGCAGAAATGCACGCTATCATAGTGCTAAGTTCTTAAACAATGTTGGATTGTATTGATAGAATATGTTAATTTGCATCTTTAAGCATAAATTCTATAATATTGCAGTCTCATGCGTCCAACGCATTAGAGCAGTTGATCTTTATATTTTTGTGCAGAATAATGCGTTAATGCAATGCAAAGAATGTGATCATAGGAATACATTAGTCGAGAGAAAATTCACTGCAAGACTTTGCGTTGATCGTGCTTGCAAACATTCACCCAAGAAGAATCACCGTAACATGGTGGGTGCATCCGGACGAAAGGACAATTAAGATCGATGGGATAGAAAGCTGACTGTAGTCGGATCCAAATTAAGTTGACAGCTGATAATGGTCACAATTACATCCAGCTTTATCGGTGACAATTATTCAGCGCGTCAATCAGGAATTAAAGTTGTCCAATCTATACAACCAGGAAAGAGACGCCGCCTTTCACCTTTGATGCCCTATAAATACTAAGTGCATTCTTCAATTAAAGGGTTAAGCAGTCGATTACTTCAACTCTTTACAAGTTCCCACCTCTGTGCATAGTTTTCTTTTCCATTTTACGACGGCTAGAGAAGAGTAGTGATACTGGAGATCGTCCAAGGCAACTCGAGAGAGAACCTTGAGGCATAAGAGTAGAGAACGGGCTGACTGTCGCAAAAGCGAGAATATCTTTAGAGCACGAGTAGAAATAGTGTAACACCTGATGGCAAGACATTGCTCCAGGCTCTTTACGATACTTGCATTATTATTCTGTACTTCATCTTATATCTATTCAATGGAAGTTCTATTTCTACATTTCCTCACTCTCTTAATACGCATGAATAGCTAAATTAATTGAATGGGTTGAGAGGAACTAAGCTAACATGATCTAGAAAGTTCATTGCCTGCGATTGTCTTGTTTTATGTTGTGCAAAATACCCCTTAGAGTTACTCAAGAGAGAATCTAAAGAAAGAACCTAATGTCTCAAGAGAGCTAGGTTAGAATCTATACTCGAAAGAGCAAGATTAGGCCTGCATAAACAAGAGATAGGGACTTAGAGATAAGATTTGTTTGTCAACTTGCATCGCATGCATCCTAGGAATAGGAGTGATATTATATAGTCGCATATTTGTGTGAATTTCATGTTGTCATCGCATAAATAGGGATAGAGGTTTATGTGTAAACCCTGTAGACTTATCGCATGCGTTCTAGCTTTAGAAGCCGTGGCATTCATGCCGAGAGGTGGTTTACTATTGTATGCATGTTGCATGATCGCAAAGCATGAACGCATCCTAGGGAGTGTTAGCCAAAAGCTTCTCAACCTGTTCACCGCATATTCATCGTATTTTCTGTTTACCAACCCTTTTCAAACTCTACCGCATTTATTATTAATTTTCATCAACACAACAACAACCCAACACTTGTTTATTTAACTGGTTACTGCAAGTTTTTATAAAAATCTCCAACGCGACTATTTTCACAAGTCCCTGTGTTCGACCCTGGACTTACCAGGAAACTCAAAGGAATTTACACTTGGATTCTGCTGAAGAAACTTGAGTGCACAATGCTATCCATCAACACATATCATCCATAATTTCCACACTTCATAAATTCAAGCATCAAGTTTTTGGCGCCGTTGCTGGGGACTTCGAAAAAATAGTTATTAACAGTAATTCTTGTGAATTCTTTGTAGAACTCTCAATCTCTGGCGAACTACGACCCGGAGATTGAGAGAACATTTTGAAGAAGATTGAGAGAATGCCAACAGCAACCACAATCCAATAAAGAAGAGATGGCGGAGCAGCCTAGGAATGAAGCACCAAACAACAACAATGTCATGGCAAATCCAATTCCGTTGGCAAACGATCGCAATATGCTCATTAGGGACTATGCATCACTAAACCTCTATGATTTCTCTCCAAGAATCATGAGGCCAGCTTTAGATGGAAGTAGATTTGAAATGAAACTAGTGATGCTGCAGATGATCCAGGCTACAAGACAATTCATAGGAAGGCGTGGCGAAGATCTGCACGCCCACCTTCGAAGTTTTATTGAAATCTGCAATACTTTTGTATTCCCAAACATCTCTGTTGAGGAGGTTCGACTAACGTTGTTTTCATTTTCTCTCTGTGATCAGGCTAGGAAATGGGCTTATTCGCTCGAACCAGGAGAGATAACTTCTTGGGAGCAGGTGGTGGAGAAGTTTATGAAGAAGTATTTCTCACCTACAAAGAATGCCAGACGAAGAAATCTTATTACTAATTTTGAACAAGATATGGACGATTCACTCAGCGGTGCCTGGGCGAGGTTTAAAAGGTTGGTCCAAGATTGTCTGCATAATGGGCTGCCAAATTGCCTTCAAATGGAAATTTTCTACCATAGTTTGAATCCTGCTTTGCAAACTGCTGCCAATGCGGCAGCAGCTGGTGGTCTGCTTGACAAGACTTATGATGAGGTGAAGAATATCCTGGACCGCATCTCTAAGAATCATAAAGACTGAAGGGAAAGCGATCAGAGATTAAGACTCAAAGATTCAGATGCAAATAACGGTGCTATTGTTTCATTGCAAAACCAAATGAGTGCAATTATGAATTTGATTCAAGGAATGACGATTAGCAGCCCAACACTACAAGGTGGGCAAATCAACGCAATAAGTCAAAATACTGCAAGGTGAGCGACTTGCGGTGATGGGCATGTGATGGAGGATTGCCCACAAAACCCACATTCTGTATATTTTGTAAAGAACAACCCCTTTTCCAACACCTACAACCCCGGTGGAAAAACCACCCAAATTTTCTTAGAAGAATCAACAGCAAAATTTTCAATCTGTGACACAAAAAGAAGGGCCACCAGGATTCTTTCAACGCAGCAATGATCAACAGAGCAACCAAGCAAGTAGCTCACAAAAACCACTGCAATCTTCCTCCCTAGAAAGCCTATTGAAGCAATATATAGAGAAAAATGAGACAGTGCTTCAAAGTCAGGCTATGTCCATCCGCAATCTTGAATTACAAATAGGCCCGATTGCAAATGAGCTCAAAAGTAGACCGCAAGGGGTGCTGCCAAGTTCAATCAAGCACACAACCCAGGGGTTCAGGTAAGGAGCAATGTCAAGTTGTGACATTGCATAGTGGAAAACTGTGGAAGGAGAAAAGAAGGAGCAGAACAAATCAACCTCCATTGTAGCTGAACCTAAGATTGCGGCAACGCAAACAGAAGAAAAAGAAAATGAAGCAGTAGAACCTGAGGTTGCGTCAACCTCAAAGTCAAATGAAACGGGAATCGTGAAAGTCCATGTCAGAGAATAAAGAAGAAGAAAAAAGAAGAGGTACAGTACCAATGCTTCATGTCTATGTTGAAACAATTATATGTTAATATTCCTTTCAGTGAAGTGATTGAGGAAATGCCTGCTTATACCAAGTTTCTGAAGGACATGGTAACCAAGAAAGGAGGCGTTGGAAATTTTTCACGATGGCACTAATGCAAAGTTCCAAATCTATTATCCCACCGAAGATGAGCAATCTTGGGAGCTTAATTATTCCTTGCTCCATAGGAGGGCTCTACATTGGGCAAGCCCTATGTGACTTGGGGGCCAGCATAAATTTGATGCCGCTGTCAATCTTTTGACAATTAAATGTGAGGCAACTTGTACCTACATCCGTGACTCTTCAGTTGGCTGACAGATCTCTGGTTCACCCAGAGGGTAAGGTAAAAGACGTGCTGATCACAATTGATAAATTCATTTTGCCAGCTGACTTCATCATCCTTGATTATGAGGCCGATAAAGATGTGGCTATCATTTTTGGGAGACCTTTCCTATCAACAGGTCGTGCTCAAATTGATGTGCACAAGCGAGAGATCACTTTGAGCATAAACGGATAGAAGCTCAAATTTAATATAATTCGAGCCATGAAGTTTCCTGATAAAAAAGATCTGCCATATTCAGAATATGACTTGAATTTAATTGAAGAAGAGAAGTCTGATGAAGAAGAGGATGCCAACACATCCGTAGCTGTCTGCAATGCGATCGTAGCAAAAACAAACAAGGAAGAAGGATAAATCGTAACGCAAGAAGAAGAGCCGAAGGAAGAAAAAAAAATAATGCAACCTTCTCTTATGGAACCACCAACCCTTGAACTAAAAACCCTACCAACACATCTGAAGTACGCATTTCTGGGGAAGAATGAGAAGCTGCCAGTAATAATTTCCTCTGCGCTCAATGCAGATCAAGAGAATGCACTGATGAGCATTCTCAAGAAGCATGTGCGAGTAATCGGCTGGACGCTCGCTGACATCAGAGAAATTAGCCCCGCGTACTGCATGCACCACATTCGTCTTTAGGATGACCACAAAGAAACCATTGAAAATCAACACAGACTTAACCCTGTGATGAAGGAGGTCGTCAAGAAGGAGATTATCAAGTGACTGGATAAGGGAATTATCTATCTCATTAAACATAGCACGTGGGTCAGCCCCGTGCAATGTGTGCCGAAGAAGGGCGGAATGATGGTAGTCCCCAATGAGAACAATGAATTAATACCGCAAAGGACCATCATTGGATGGCGCATCTGTATGGACTATTGCAAATTGAATGCGGCCACAAAGAAAGATCACTTCTCTCTGCCATTCATCGATCAAATGCTGGACAGATTAGCAAGGAATGATATTTACTGCTTCTTGGATGGATATGCTGGATATAATCAGATCAAAATAGCTCTTGAAAACCAAGACAAGACCACTTCACCTGCCCATATGGGACATTCGCTTTTCGCCGCATGCCGTTTGGCCTCTACAATATGCCAAGCACGTTCCAGAGGTGCATGATGGCGATCTTTTCAGATTATCTCGAGGACTCAATAAAAATATTTATGGATGACTTCTCCATTTATGGAAACACTTATGAAGTCTACATAGCCAATCTGGAGAAAATTCTGAAAATATGTGAAGAGACGAACCTGGTGCTCAACTGGAAAAAATGTCACTTCATGGTAACAAAGGGTACAGTGTTGGGACACAAGGTAACCTGAGAAGGGTTGAAGGTGGATAAAGCAAAGATTGACGCAATTGAAAAGCTTCCACCTCCAACCAATGTGAAGGCAGTGCAAAGCTTCTTGGGGCATGCTGGATTCTATAGACGATTCGTTAAAGACTTTTCTAGAATAGCAAGACCATTGAGTGCGTTACTAGAGGCAGACAGAAAGTTTGAATTTGACAATAATTGCCTCAACGCATTTTGAATTTTAAAGGATGCACTGATTACTGCACCCATCTTAATTGCACCGGATTGGACATTGTCGTTCAAAATCATGTGCGACGCAAACGGGTATGCGATGTGAGCCACACTAGCACAAAAGAAGAAGAAAAAATTGCACCCATCACATATGCAAGTAAAACTCTAAACCCTACTCAAATTAATTATACCACCACTAAAAAGAGCTCCTGGCTGTGATTTTTGCGTTGGAAAAATTTCGGGCATACTTATTGGGAACAAAGGTACTTATTCATATTGATCACTCGGCAATCAAATATTTGATGACAAAGAAGGACGCAAAGCCGAGATTGATCAGATGGGTTTTCCTCCTTCAAGAATTTGATATTGAGATAATTGATCGGAAGGGGACAGAGAATCAAGTAGCGGATCACTTGTCCAGGCTGGAAAATCCAGAGGTTGACTTCAATGAATCTAAAGTGGGTGCTGTATTTTCGAACGAGCAGCTATTCCGCATAGAAGAACTGCCATGGTATGCGGACATTGTTAATTATTTGGTCTATGAACAATTTCCCGAAGATTACACCTACCATCAACGGAAGAAGCTCAAGAATGAATACAGACACTACTATTGGGATGAGCCGAATCTATATAAAAGAGGTGCAGAACAAATCATTCGATTATGTGTACCAGATGCTGCTTAACAACGCATATTGTCACAGTGCCACAATTCACCTTATGGAGGGTACTTTGGAGGACAACGTATTGCAGCCAAAGTTCTACAAAGTGGATTCTTCTGGCCTTCATTATTTAAGGATGCTGCTAACTACACAATGAAGTATGATCAGTGTCAATGCACTGGCAACATTTCATGGAAGAACGCAATGCCGATGAATACTATCTTGGAGCTGGAACTATTTGACGTATGGGGGATTGATTTCATGGGATCATTCCCTCCTTCAAACGGTAAGCACTATATTTTATTAACCGTCGACTACGTCTCTAAGTGGGTAGAGGCAATTACATGCGCCGCAAGTGATGCGACAATAGTCTCCTAGTTCCTGAAGAAAAATATTTTCACTCCTTTTGGCATTCCCCGTACCATCATAAGTGATGAAGGATCACACTTTTTCAACCACAATATAAAGGAGCTGCTGCGCAAGTACAACATCCTCCACAAAGTGGCCACCACATACCATCCGCAAACAAATGGCCAAGCCGAGGTGTCCATTCGTGAAATTAAATTGATACTTGAGAAGGTAGTCAAACCTTCGTGGAAGGATTGGGCAATGAAGCTTGATGATACGTTATGGGCATACCGAACCACATTTAAAACACCTATAGATATGTCCCCCTATGCGTTGGTATTAGGCAAAGCGTACCACTTGCCGTTGGAGCTGGAATATAAAGCATTGTGGGTGGTCAAGAAACTAAATTTCAACTTAAAGAAAGCAGGAGAAGTGCAGAAAATGCAATTGGTCTAGCTAGAAGAATGGAGGAACAACGTATATGAAAATGTGAAAATTTACAAAGAGCACACCAAGCACTGGCATGATCAACGCATATGCGGTAAGAACCTCCAAGTCGAGCAGAAGGTCTTGCTTTTCAATTCACGTCTGCGACTCTTCCCGGGAAAGCTAAAGTCTCGTTGGTTCGGACCGTTCGAAATTTGACAAATGCTTCCGCATGGCATGGTGGAATTATCAAATGACAACGGAACCAACATATTCAAAGTAAATGGGCAACGAGTAAAGGCATACCATGGAGAAGACTGGCATCAGTAGTCAACTCCATGGAACTAAGAAACTTTGAATGAAGAAGGAAGTAGACGGTTCCTACGTTATCAAATGATCTCAATTTATTAGGGACACAAGTTTTTGGAAACTTTAAGTCTTCAACTCTTTTCTCCACTACTTAGAATTTTCACTATCTCTTCAGCTATCTTTTCAATTTTCAGTCCTAATTTTATAAAAAATAAATAAATAAATAATGCCTTTTATTTTGTTTAAAATAATTTGATCCTCTCTTTGTTTTCCTTACCAAGATCGAGGCGCTGGATTGCGGGAACGTATGCGAAGCAACACTTATCTTATTCCATCATCGCAACCCAACAAAGAATGATCGCCGCAAGATGGATGGGTCAGTACAATGTAGGCGACAATGCTAAATTTGGGGGTGTACTCTTCCTTATCTTTACTTCAAACTTTACGCTATCATATTGCATATTAATTTTCAAAGTTTTATCACAGCATCCTCTTTGACTACCGCAATCATACTACAAGTAGATAATTTTAGTCGTTACCGCATGTTGTTCTCTACCAAGTATGATTTCAATGATGAAAAATATGCTTCTATCTCTTTCGTATATACTAGAGTCAACGTAAATCTTAGGATACTCACCTCATGAAATATTTCTCGAAGTTAGGGGTTTGCTAGCTTTCTTTCAAATTTTCTTTACAATGCATTCTTTGACCATCGCATGACTTATTTTAATCTTTTGGCAATGAGGACATTGCCGAATTTTAAATTTGGGGGTGGGGTATTTGTTTCCGACTTTGCTAAAAAAAATAAAAAAGAATAACAACTCCATTGTCAACACAACGGGAAACCCATGTTGATAAGAGTTAAGTTATGAAAGGTATTTACCCGTAGTTGGATGTCTGCATGACACGTGGGGGCAAGCTAAAATGAAAGTAAGTCACCACGGTAAGTATAAATAAATGACTGTAACTCCACTACCAAATTGGTATGAGTTTAGTCTGAGGAAGAGTACATTGCCCGTAGTTGGATGCCCGCATGACACCTGCAGGGGCAAGCCAAAACGAAGGTAAGGCACTCGGATCAGCGCAAAGTCAGAAAAAATAGCAATGAAGAAAATTTCTGTGCAAGGATAAATCATTTGACACCCCAGTGGAAAATTTTCTTTTTGAAATAAATCATGTGATGTTCCGAAATTCAGTAAAGTCCTTTTGAAAGTTAAGCTTGCAATCCCTAATTCCTAGAAATATTTTAAGAAGAGATTTGAATAAGATTTAAGGAAATTCTAGCATATAGGACTTGAATGAAGTATCCTTGAGAAATCTAGGGAAAGAACTTTACGGTTAACTTGCTAAAGGAATCTTTAGCTTATGCTTGAGGACAAGCATTGTTTAAATTTGAGGGTGTGATAATAGGCAGAAATGCACGTTATCATAGTGCCAAGTTCTTAAACAATGTTGGATTGCGTTGATAGAATATGTTAAATTGCGTCCGTTAAGCATAAATTCTATAATATTGCGACCGCATGCGTCCAACGCATTAGATCAGTTGATCTTTATATTTTTGTGCAGAATAATGCGTTAACGCAATGTAAAGAATGTGATCATAGGAATACATCGGTCAAACGCAACTTCATCGCAAGACTTTGCGTTGATCGTGCTCACAAACATTTATTGAACGCTAAGATGTGGATATACTATGTTATGCATAAGATGATGCGATACTACTTCTAGATATGCGTTAATTATGAATGTTCTTGTATTATGCCACGCGTTGTCACAAGTTTCCTTACGTTGGAACCAAGTGTAATTCCACCACAAGTTTCTCGGTGTGATCCGAGGTCGAACACAGGGACTATTTTAGGTTATTGCGGTATGTTCGTGATATTTGCAACCAGGTTTTTCAATCTTTAAAGGTGTTTTGTACAAGTATTAAAATACGCGGTAAAGTAAAGGAAAGCAGTAAAAATGCGATAATAAAATAAAGTACACTAAACCTAAGCTAGATGATACAAGATACAGGCTTTATGATACAAGAAGCTGGGATCCAGGCTGGCTGTGAAGGTTATGCAAAGAACGTGGAATGCACTGACAAGTCTTATGTACAAAGCAGAGAGAGAAAGATAACTAATACAGACATCGCAAGTTCTTAATTGCGTTAAATCTACAAACACAGTTCTGCTTTTCTCTTGGCGTACGCCTTTCAGTGATCAGCCGCGCTCCTACATGTCTGTGGTGAAACAGAGACGAACGTAATGAACGCAAGGTTGCTTCCATGTTTGGAAGCACTAATCACTTTAGTTAACGCATTCTTCTAACCTTCTATCGATAGATCAGAATAGCATCTTCACTTCTACTCTCACAGGTGAAGATATCATCTAGCATGCCTGTGCTAAACGTATTTTATCTCTTTAGCACAAATTAAGTACTCGTTTAATTCATATTAACTATCAGGGGATTAAGAAAACATCATAGAGAAAGTGATTAATGGGGGAACGAAAATAGGCAGAGAATGGAATATGAAAGCGATCGAGACATTCAATATATCTATTAAGCATATGATACATGGTTTTGTGAATGAAGAGATAAAGAAAGTGAAATACAATTATGAAAAGAGATAGAACAGATACAAACAAGCACCAACGTCTTGGCACCAATTTGGATGGACATCTATTTGCCGGATTGGATGGATCGGACGAATGGATGAGCTTCCCTCTCAGGCTTGCTCAACTAGTAGTAGGGTTCTGAACAGAGCTTTTTGGCGGGTATCTGGCAGATTATACTAAGACTCACCTCTCGGCCTTGTCTCTTATTCTTCCTAGATTTCTTCAGTTAAGCACTCAGCTCAGCCTTTCTCTCAACATTTTAGCAGCAATTAGCCCCGTATGAAGTAGTATATTTTCTCTAAAATCAATGGGGGTATTTATAGGTGAACGTTTGACTCCGGTCTTATGGTCCTCACTTTTTGTTATGGAATTTTCGAAGATGGAGGAATAATTATTCTTTCTGTTATGCAATCAGACCGTCAATTCTGCACAATCGTTAGTTGTACACGTGTCGCAATCCTCTGCTTTTGCGTTGCTCAGCTGCATCTTTCGATCGTGTGTTCGCATGCGATGTTATTTTTATTACCGCATGCAGTTGAAATACAGCTTTAGATTGACTGTCGCATTGCGCCGTCATTGCGGTAATAGTCTTTTCATTGTTTATTGACGGGCGCAATGTGACAGAGATGCATTGATCAGTTCGTCTTGAGCCTTAATCGCAAGCGATGACATAGTTTCCTGTAAAACAGAGTAAATTTCTCCTTGTCTTCCATCTTTATGGTGTTAGTGGGTGTAATTGCAATCATTTATAATTATTGTAATTCTAAGCTAATTTTCATACAATCGACGCATATTCACTATCTTTTGGCCGCAATATCTAGATAAGGCAGTATAAATAACTTGTATTTCTACAAGTTATCAACATTCACCCAAGAAGAATCACCATAACATGGTGGACGCATCCAGACGAAAGGACAATTAAGATTGATGGAATAGAAAGTTGACGACAGTCGGATCCAAATTAAGTTAACAGCCGATAACGGTCACAAGTACATCCAGCTTTATCGGTGAAAATTATTCGACACGTCAGTCAGGAGTTAAAGTTGTCCCATTTATACAACTAGGAGAGAGAAGCCGCCTTTCACCTTTGATGCCCTATAAATACCAAGTGCATTCTTCAGTTAAGGGGTTAAGCAGTCGATTACTTCAACTCTTTACAAGTTCACACCTCTGTGTATAGTTTTCTTTTCCATTCTACAGAGGAGCTAGAGAAGAGTGGTGACGCTGGAGATCGTCCAAGGCAGCTCGAGAGAGAACCTTGTGGCGTAAGAGCAGAGAGCAGGCTGACTCTCGCGAAAGCGAGAATATCTTTAGAGCATGAGTAGAAAGAGTGTAACACCTGTTGGCAAGACATTGCACCAGGCTCTTTACGATACTTGCATTGTTATTTTGTACTTCATCTTATATCTATTCAATGGAAGTTCTATTTCTACATCTGCTCACTCTCTTAATACGCATGAGTAGCTAGATTAGTTGAATGGTTGAGAGGAACTAAGCTAACATGATCTAGGAAGTTCTTTGCCTGCGATTGTCTTGTTTTATGTTATGCAAAATACCCCTTAGAGTTACTCAAGAGAGAATCTAAAGAAAGAACCTAATGTCTCCAAAGAGCTAGGTTAGAATCTGGACTCGAAAGAGCAAGATTAGGCCTGCATAAACAAGAGATAGGGACTTAGAGATAAGCTCTGTTTGTCAACTTGCATTGCATGCATCCTAAGAATAGGAGTGATATTATATAGTCACATATTTGTGTGAATGTCATGTTGTCATCGCATAAATAGGGATAGAGGTTTATGCGTAAACCCTGTAGACTTATCGCATGCGTTCTAGCTTTAGAAGCCGTGGCATTCATGCCGAGAGGTGGTTTACTATTGTATGCATGTTGCATGATCGCAAAGCATGAACATATCCTAGGGAGTGTTAGCCAAAACCATCTCAACCCATTCACCGCATATTCATCGTATTTTCTGTTTACCAACCCTTTTCAAACTCTGCCGCATTTGTTTATTTAACTGGTTACTGCAAGTTTTCATAAAAATCTCCAACGCGACTATTTTCACAAGTCCCTGTGTTCGACCCTGGACTTACCAGGAAACTCAGAGGAATTTACACTTGGATTCTGCTGGGGAAACTTGAGTGCACAACGCTATCCATCAACACCTATCATCCATAATTTCTACACTTCATAAATTCAAGCATCAGCATCATTTCATAATTTTCGTATTTCTTAGCCAATTTCTATACTATTGACGCAACTTTCTTTTCTTTCTGCTGAAATATCTAAATAAAACAACATAAATAACTTGTATTTCTACAAGTTATCACCCGACTTGGAGGTTATTGCCGCATATTTGTTTTTCATGCCAGCACTTTGCGCACTTCTTGTAAATCTTTGCGTTCTCATATGCGTTCATTCTCCATTCCTCCAGCTCGACCAATTGAAGTTTCTCGCTTCTCCTACTGTCTTTAAGTCAAAGTTTAGTTTCTTCACCACCCACAATACTTTGTGCTCCAGCTCCATGGGTAAATGACATGTTTTACCAAATACCAACGCATACAGGGACATGCCTATAGGTGTCTTATAGGCAGTCCGGTATGCCCACAACGCATCGTCTAGCTTTGTTGCCCAATCCTTTCGTGAAGGCTTTACCACCTTCTTCAGTATCAACTTGATCTCTCGGTTGGACATTCGACCTGACCATTCATCTGCGAATGGTATGCAGTAGCTACTTTATGGAGGATATTATATTTGCGCAGCAATTCTTTGACAATGTGATTGACAAAGTGGGAGCCTTCATCACTTATTATGGCACATGGAGTGCCAAAACAAGTGAAAATGTTTTTCTTCAGGAATTTAGAGACTACTGTCGCATCGCTTGCGGCACATGCCACTTCTTCTACCCATTTGGACACATAGTCGACAGCTAACAAAATATAATTTTGACCACTCGATGGTGGGAATGGTCCCATGAAATCAATGCCCCAGACGTCGAACAACTCTAATTCCAAAATGGTGTTCATAGGCATCGCATGTTTCCATGAAATGTTACCCGTGCGCTGGCACTGGTCACACTTCATCATGTAGTTATTTGCATCCTTAAACAGTCTTGGGCAATAGTATTCACTTTGTAATACTTGAGCTGCGGTGCGCTATCCTCCAAAGTGCCCGCCATATGGTGAATCATGACATTGCGATAATATGTGTTGTTGAGCAGCATTTGGTACACATAGTCGCAGAATCTGGTCTGCCCCCTTCTTATACAGATTTGGCTCATCCCAAAAATATGATCTGTCTTCGTGCTTGAGCCGCCTCTTTTGGTCGTCGGTGTAATCTTCGGGAAATTGCTCGCAAACCAGATAATTTACCATGTCTGCGTACCATGGCAATTCTTCAATATGAAATAGCTGCTCGGCTGGGAATACCACACTCACCTCTGACTGATCGTGGTCAAACTCTAGATTTTCCAATATGGATAATTGATCCGCAACTTGGTTCTCCGTCCTCTTGAGATCACTTATTTTTATGTTGAATTCCTAGAGAAAGAGAACCCATCTAATCAACCTCGGTTTCGCGTCCTTCTTTGTCATCAAATACTTTATCGTCGAGTGGTCAATGTGGATAAGTACTTTTGTTCCCAGCAAATATGCTCTAAATTTCTCCAACGCAAAAATTACCGTAAGCAGTTTTTTTTCTATGGTGGTATAGTTAGTTTGACCAGGATTCAAAGTTTTACTCGCATATGCGATGGGATGTAATATTGTTTTTCTCTTTTTTGCCAGTACTGCTCCCATTGCATACCTGCTCGCATCGCACATTAATTCAAAGGGAACTATCCAATCTGGTGCGATCAACATGGGTGCGGTCATCAATGCGTTCTTCAGAATCCTGAATGCGTTAAGGCAATTGTCATCAAATTCAAATTTTCTGTCAGCCTTCATCAACGCATTGAGTGGTCATACTATTTTTTAAAAGTCTTTGACAAAACGTCTATAAAATACGACATGCCCCAAGAAACTTCATACAGCCTTTACAATTGTTGGAGGTGGGAGTTTTTCAATTGCTTCAATTTTTTTCTTGTCCACCTCCAACCTGTCCCTAGATACCTTATGCCTCAGCAAAATGCCCTCCTTCACCATAAAGTGGCATTTCTTCTAGTTAAGTATGAGGTTCGTCTCCTCGCATCTTTTCAATATCTTCACAAAGTTGGCAAGACAAACTTCATATGTATGCCCATATACAGAGAAGTTGTCCATGAATATTTCTATAGAATCTTCAAGATATTCTGAAAAGGTGGTCATCCGGTGACGATCCTTTGCAGTATCAGCTTGTTATTTGCATTGGGGACTATCGTCATCCCATCTTTTTTTGGCACACACTACATGGGGTTGACCCACGTGCTGTCTACTATTGGATACATTATGCCTATGTCTAACCACTTGATTATCTCCTTCTTTACGACCTCTTTCATCGCAGGGTTGAGTCTGCGCTGATGTTCGATTGATCCCTTGTGGTTTTCTTCAAGATAAATTCTATGCATACAGTATGCAGGGCTAACTTCTCGAATGTCTGCGAGCGTCCAACCAATCACTCGCACATATTTTCTCAGAATGCTCAGCAGCGCATTCTCTTGGTCTTCATTAAGTTCAGAGGAAATGATTACCGGTAACTTTTCATTTTTCCCCAGAAACGAATACTTTAGGTGGTTGGGCAGGGTTTTCAGCTCTATTATTGGTGGTTGTTTTAAGGACGGTTGCATTGTTTTTCTTTCTTCTTTTACTATCGGCTTTTCTTCTTAGGTTTCGATCATCTCATCTTCCTTGTTTGTTTTTTCTATGATCGCATTGCATGTAACAATAGATGTGATCGCATCTCATCTTCACTTTCATCTTCAGGCTTCTCTTCTTCATTTAAACTCTTTTCTTTGTCAGATTCATTTAGGTCGTTTTCGTTAAGATACTTCATGGAACGGATAATGTCAAACTTGAGCTTCTGTCCATTCACGCTCAAGGTGATCTCTCCCATGTGCACATCAATCTAGGCACGATCGGTTGATAAAAATGGTCGCCCCAGGATAATCGGCACATCCTTGTCGGCTTCGTAGTCAGAGATGATAAAGTCGGCTAGTAATATAAATTTATCGATTGTGACCAGCACGTCCTTCACCTTCCCCTCTGAATGCACCAAACAACTATTGGCTAATTGGAGAGTCATTGTCGTGGGCACAAGTTGCCCCACATTCAGCTACTTAAAATTGACAGAGGCATCAAGTTGATGTTGGCTCCAAGGTCACATAGCGCTTGCCCGATGTACAATCCTTCAATGGAGCAAGGTATAGTAAAACTCCTAGGATCGTGCATCTTCAGTGGGATTAGGAATTTTGAGCTCTGCGTCAAAGCCACCATGGCAAACTTACCAGTGCCTCTCTTCTTGGTCACCATATCTTTGAGAAACTTCGCATATGCGAGCATCTTCTTAATCACTTCAGTGAACGGAATATTAATATGCAATTGTTTTAACATAGTCATGAAGCGTTGGTACTGTACCTCGTTGTTCTTCTTCTTTTTGAGTCTCTGTGGGAAAGGTGGCAAATGTACTCTCACGGTCCCCTAATCTTTTGGTTCTAAGGTGGACTCAATCTCTGGCTCTATCGCTTTTTTTTTCTCCTTCTTCTTCTCGGGTCATCGTAACCTCAGGTTCCAGTGTAATTGGAGCAGTCCCGCTAGGCTCCTTCTTCTCCCCTATCATAGTCTTTCCACTCCGCAATGTCACAACTTGACATTGCTCTTTACCCATTCCCCCTGGGTTGCATGGGAGTTTCGTTGAACTCGGTAGGGCCCCTTGCAGTCTGTTCTTCATTTCGCTCGCAATCTGGCCCATCTGTAGTTCTAGGTTGCAGATAGACGTCGCCTGGTTTTGAAGCACACTTTCGTTCTTCTCGATATATTGCTTCAACAAACTTTCCAACGAGAAAGATTGTGGCGGTTGCGAACTACTGGCTTGACTACTCGTCTGACCGTTATTTTGCGGGAAAATTCTGGTGGCCCTTCTTTTTGCACCACTGATTAGAAAATTTGCTGCTGATTTTTCCCCGCAGAGTTAGGGTTGTTTCTCCACCCAGGGTTGTAGGTGTTAGAGAATGGATTATTCTTCACAAAATAAATAAACTGTGGTTTTTGTAGGCATTCCTCCATTGTGTGTCCTTCACCACAAGCAGCACACCTTGCGGGTCTGGTTGATTGCGTTCACTTGCCCATTATGCAGTGTTGGGCTGTTGATTGCGATTCCCTATATTAAGTTCATCATCGCAATCATCTGACTCTAAAGTGATGCGATAGCACCATTGTTTGCGTCATTATCCTTTATTCTCAATCTCTAATCGCTCTCTCTTCAGTCCTCGTGATTTTTAGAGATGCGATCGAGGATGTTCTTAGCCTCATCATACGTTTTGTCTAATAGACCACCAACGGCCGTAGCATTGGCAACGGTCTGCGAAGCGGGATTTAATCTGTGATAAAAAAAATCTCCATTTGCAAGCAGACTGGTAATCCGTTGTATGGGCAGACCTTTGCCAACCTCTTAAACCTCGCTCAGGCATCGCTGAACGATTCATCCATGTCCTGTTCAAAATGTATGCGTCAGAGTTAAAAAAAGAGTTGATAACACGGAAGAAACGATGAATATGCGGGGGGGTTGAGAAGGGGTTCAGCTAACACTTCCTAGGATGCGTTCATGTTATGCAATCATGCAACACACATACAATAGCAAGTCATCTCTCAATGCAAATGCTATAACTTCTAATTCTAGAATGCATGTGATTATGCGATGAGTCTATAGGACCTACACATAAGCCTCTATTCTTGTCTATACGATGAAAATTGGCATTCACACATACAAGGCGACCACATAATATCATAACCTATCTCTAGGGTGCATGTGATACATGTTGGAAAATAAAGCTTATCTCTAAGTCTCTGTCTCTCGCTTATGCAGATCTAATCTCGCTCTTTCGAGTCTAGGTTCTAACTTAGCTTTCTCAAGCCTTAGGTTCTTTCTTTAGACTCTCTCTCGAGTAGCTCTAAAGGGATGTTGGGCGCAACATAAAACAAGATAATCGCATGCAATGAAGATCCTAGGTCATGTTAGCTTAGCTCTTCTCACCCATTCGATAGATTTAGCTACTCATGCGTGCTTTTAAGAGAGTGAACAGATGTAGATAAGCAAGTTACATTTTATATATATAGAGTTGAAATACAAAATAACAATGTGAAATGAGAATAAAGCGCCTGGTAGCAATCTCTTGCTTCCCAAGACTTTTACACTATTCTTCTCTACTCTGTTCAAAAGATAGTCTCACTCTCGCGAGATTAAGCCCTCTCTCTACTTTTTCATGCCTCTGGGTTCTCTCTCGAGCTGACAAGAGCGATCTTTCGGCATCTCTTCCCTTCTCTCACTCCACCTTCTAAGTGAAAGAAAAACTGTAAACAAGGCTACTTCTATCTAAGGGAAAATTATCTAACTGTCTGAACTCCTTCACAGACGATTACCTTCGGTATTTATAGAGCTTCGGGGTGAAAGGCATCTTCTCTCTTATGATTGCACTGATGGGATGGCATTAATTCTCTGTCTGATGCACTGAATATTTGTCACCGAAAAGTTGAGTGTAGTTGCTACAGTATTTCGTTAACAGCTTGTCAACTTAATTCGGACTCGACCGTCATCAACTTTTTGTCCCATCGTGATTTATTATGCTTTTCACTCAGATGCGCCCACCAAGTTGCGTCAGCTCTATGCGGCAATCCTTCTTAAGCAGATATTTACAAGCGCAAATCACCGCAAAGCCTTGCAGTAACGCTATGTTCGACCGTTGATTTCTTGTGATCGCATTTTCTGCATTGTGTCAACACATATTCTGCATAAAAATACATAAGTTAACTATTTTCATGCGATAGACGCATGCGACTGCAATATTATGAACTTACTGCTTTTTTGACGCAATTTTATATATTTTATCAACGCAAACCGTCATTGTTTAATAACTTAGCACTGTAATAATGTGCATTTCTGCCTGTTATCAGGGGACATTCCCAGGATGCCTCGAGGCGATGCACAAAACGTTATCCAACCTAATGAGAGAGACTATGGTATATGTTGTCACACGTCCTGATCCCACTTACTATGAACATTCTCTCCATTCACCTTGGTATTGACCTACCCAAACACCATCCTTTAGGGGGATACTCCTAGGGTGCCTCAAGGCCAAAGATAGATCTAACAGTGTGAACATTAGGGAGAAACGTGAAAAGGTTTCAGTAAGGTATCATATACCCCAAGTACCTCCCACTGAATGTTCTACCTAGGGATTTATTAACTTAGACAATTCGGCTACTGATTTTATCTAAGTGTGAGTTTAATTTGCTAAAAAAACTCTTGCTTTTGATAATTAAAAAAGTTCTAATCAAATCCCATTAAATACTTTAACAGACTATCATTAAATTTACATGCATGCAACACTATCTAATTCACCTTTCCAGCTAGGTTCCCACGTAGGGGTATTCTGTTTCCGTCAGTTTAAATACCCCAGTCTAGTCAAAACCCGCCTAAGAGAAATGGTCCCTTATAGATAGATTTGGTACATATTTAATCTTTTATTAGTCAATTTAATTCTTTAAACTGACTAAAAAATTAAACTTAGGTTTCTAATCTCATTAGAATCGTGATCTTAGATTTATCTCCATCAAACTTTAAAACTCTTTAAAACATGATTCATGCCTAAGTTTGCATGCATATCTTTCTTATTGATTTTAGTTCTAATTTCCATTATAACTCTTATAAAAGGAAACAACCAAAATCATCCATATTGCTAAGCTAGACAAGGTATTACTCTTATAAATTTAACCTATGTGTCATGCTTCATGCAATGTCCATTCATTACTATATGTAACTCTTATATAAAAAGTAATGAACTAAGGATACATGCTTCCATACACCCTTATACTATAACACTTATAATATAAAGATGATGCATGCATATATATAACTCTTATATTATATGATATGCATGAGCATGCTCTTAAAGTAATTTAATCATGGAAGTTACTATATTATAACTCTTATAATATAAAGATGATGCATGAATAAATGCATAACCTATGGTGGGATTTAAAACTATATAGCATACTATATGACATATAATTTAAACATACATCTCATGTACATTTATCAAAAAATTAATGGACTAAGATTATTAGCCTAAAAAACCGAAATTAAATCTATCTATTACATTAAACCATATTGGTCCCTAGGCCCCATTGTTGGAAAGGCTCGGTTCAAATAGGTGAACCGGGTCTTGAACTGCCCGGGCGAAGCCTCGCTCCCTGATCGTATAGTTTTTCCTTGTGATCGTCTAGTAAAGTTGGTCGAGTAACCACGCTCGTGTAGCAACGATCAAGTACCTTTGACTATGCAATGAAGCATAAAGGCCACTCGATCTTGTAGCGCACCGAGTATTAACAATTGCTAAACGATCAAGTAGACGACCACTATGCGATGAAGCATGATCATCTAGATGATCGAGGAGCAAGCGCCAAGTAACACTTACCGAGTGATCAAGTAGCCAGTGACTATGCAATGAAGCATGCTGGCCCACTCGATCGTTTAGTGCGCGTGCCTACCATGCAACGATTATCCCATACTCAACGATTGTTTACCCTCATCGTTTACACGATCGTAAACATTTTACTCGTTTGTTTAGCATCAACCATACGATTGTTTAGTAATTTCTACACGATCAAGTTAGAATGTTTCTAATCGATCATTTAGCCAAATATAAACGATTGTTTAGCCTGGGCTACACGATCTGACCAACTCTTGGTCTTCTTCTTCTTCGAAGTATTCTGCATCTCTGTGTCTTAAAGGTTCATCACGAGCGACTCTTACAGACTCAAACTCTTTGAATACAAACTCGATAGCAAGTTAATATGCCCAAAAACATAGGGGCCATTTACAAATTAACTTTAAAATGTAAAATAAAGCAATAAACAGAGGCAAACATCCCAAAAACTCCATTAACTCACATCCATAAAAACATTTAACACTTAAACATTATGTAGACATGCTTAAAAACCACCAAGAATGTAAATGAAAATCAATACATCAATGGATTTGGAATATCAAAACAACCTGACTCTGATACTAATTGAAGGAACTCTTATTCAAGAGAACCAGTGAGCGGAAGCAAGATCTTTCCAAACCCCTTGTGAAAGAATAAACGCATTCACAAACATACAACCACAATTATGCATTATAAAGTAAGTTACAACATACTTTAAACTAAAACAAAGGGAATCGAGTAACAGACCTTTGAAGAATTGTTCTTCAAGGATTCTCTCGATCTACAATGGCCAAGCGTCCCAGCAAACACTATGTCAAGCACGAACACAACGAACAACCAGTGACTCACGAACTGTCAGATCCTCAAAAAGTGGCACTCAACACTACCACTCAGTTACCTTGGTATTCTCGGAGTGAGAAACCAGGAGGCGTAGGCTCTGTGTGAATTTGGTAGAGGGAAGGAGGAATTATATGATCAAGTTAAATGATCGAATAAGTGGGAGAAAGGGTTAGTCTATCGTATAGACAATGGGTACTCGATCGTCTAGTAATGAGGAGCAATCGTCTAGTAAACTCGTTTGGTAGTTTACTCTCTCAAAAGGGCTATCGTATAGCTTTCTTTCACTCGATCGATTATTATGCGATAATAATGTGATTCTTCAAAAATTGAAAACTCTTTTCATTTTATTCTTCAGTTATTAAAACTGAAAATAACCTCTCACTTGCACGGTTAATGGAGAAAAGAAAATAACCAACTAACAATTATCTCATATTTGTTTTTATTATAAATAAATATAATAACCAATTTATCATATTATATTTATAACCTATAGTTTTAATATCACATAATATGTAATATTTAAACTATAGTTCTTTTCTCCTTTATTTAATATAAATCATATATATATTAATTCCTCCAATTAATGTATCTAATACATCAAATCAATTATATCACATATAATTGAACCTATTTAATTATATCATATATAATCAAATTCCCTTTTGTTAATTTGAACACTTCAAACTAACCCAAAAACTGATTCTCAACTTGAATCCATTGAGCTATCAAGAGAACCTTATGGACCTGTAGTTTGAAGCTCCAACGGTACGTGAATAACTGACTAAACTCTTTAATCACAATATTCACCATCCATTAACTGTCGGGCACTTCATTAAAGACCGACAGCTACACTCTTCGCACTATACATATATTTCTATGTTCATTAGATATAACCAACCAACAGTACGCTAACCCTTCACAGATTGCTCGTAAGTACAGTTGGGCCAATTTACCGTTTTGTCCTTGTAGTTACACCTAACTCCTTAAGTATCATTGATTCCTCTAATGAACAATACATCATTGTCGTACTGTAAGTGAACACTTCTCGGGCTATGAGAAGGTGTGGCACCACATTGTTCAAGCCCCAAAATCAGCCCTTAAGGGAGCAATCTATCTACTTACCCTACTTCAGGGAAGAGTGAATCCTGTCTTGTGTAGCTGAGTTCCCAGCTCCCTAATCAGACGAATCCCCAAAGTGATAGGTTTGAGTCAGTGATCTGGCCACTTGCACCTATGCAAATCAAAGGACCGCCCTTATAGACAGGAGTTCCCAACTCACTCAGGATTAAGGTCATGTTACCTATGGTCATCCTAGTGAAATGAAAGTCTCTGTCATGAACGGCGTTATATAACGAGACTAAACATTTCGTGGTCCGGTCTTATAGAAACTCCTTTGTATAGGATACCTCCACTTGCATGTCTCCACATGAATGATCAGGATCAGACCATCTGTAGCACTTTACAACACTTGTAACAACTACAAAGTGGGTCGTATCCATAGTGTCACTAGGATAAGGTTTTTCTCCTTTATCCATATACTACAGATCATTTAGGTTATCACTTAAGGCATGATCCACTTGTACGTCTCCATATACATGCTTAAGTTACAACGATAACCAGAAATCTTAGTTTATTCGTTTGTGGTTCATGCAACTAAAATATCTCATATTTCATAGACAGTAGTGAAGAAAATATCTCATATTATTACATCACAAATGTTTGTTCATATACTTGTTTACAAACTATAGGACCCTATGAGATTTAGGGCATCAATCCCAACAAATAGTACCTTCATTTTTCAATGATAGACAATGATAGTTGTCTATCACATTCTATCAGATAGAATATTGATATTAGTTCATTTATATAAACTGATAAAACCTCACAGAACCCCTTTGATTTAATACAAATTTGAAGAAAAACATTCGAAATTCTATATATATATATATATATATAAAGCTATCAATGTCTATCACAAGTAAGTGGTAGGTGAATGATTAAAATATTTTGCCATCGCTTTCAAACCTCTACTAATCAAATGAATTTATAATATCGATCCTACTCCTATTAATACAAAGATGTAGTAATAATGGTAAGTCTGGGTCAATCTGCAAAGAAGCACTAGCATGAGTTTTTCGTTAAGTCAATTTCCTAATTAGAGCGGTAAGTGGGGGGTTTTGTGTGGATAGTGATAGTAGAATGCAAGAAAAATAAAATGCAAGGGTAAATGTAAACTAGGAGTTGGATTTATCTAGTTTTGAGAGCAATAAAGACTCAATGCAATTTCAATCATCGAGTTCCATTAATTAGACATACATTCAATTTTATGCTTGCACAACAACTTGCTTAACTCCACTGAACTAGCTTCTACAAAGGCGAACAACTAATTACGACCAAACCAAGAAACCGTCCTAATTATTAATTAAGGTTGGAAAATCATTCCCTAACTAAACTACATGTCTCTAAATTCCATTGAGTTCGAAAGTGTCCATACAGAAATTAAAACATGCGCCTTACGTTTTAGGATTCTATTCTGTCGATTAACCAATTGGAAAACCTAAGCTTTTAACCAAATTTATCTTTGAACCTAACAATTCATGCACTCTAGGAATAGCTATCAAATGCATAATTAACTATTTTCTACTTAGGTGATCGAGCTAGACATTCGAGAAGAGAATATGACATAGCTACGAATAGATAGTGAGGTAATGCATGCTTACGAGTGAAAAGTCAACAACATGAACATACATATCGAAATTGAAACTGATTAAAAGAAAACATAAATTCAGAATGCATACAATCCAAGAACAAAAAACACAAGAAATAAAGAAAGAATTCTTGCTCCAAAACTAGATAGAAATTATCACATTGATTCATAGACAAAGTAAGGAGGAGGTCCAATCTATTGTTTACAACCCAAAAGAAAAGCAAAATCTAACCTAATGATGCTAAAAAGATAATGGAAGAAGAAGAAATTGAGGTCTCTCCTCAGCTTCCATCAATTTCTACATCATAATTGCCCTAATTGAAAAAGACACTTATAGCATTGAGGTAACATTGTGGCACTCTTATCATAGTGTAGGTCCTTAGCGTCACGATGTTGAGCTTTACACTCATAGCACGCGCTTTGAATCTTTGTCAAAGTTCGGGGCATCGCAACACTCTAAGGTAGTGTCACGACGCTTTCTGATATACACACTACTGCTTTTCAGCGTAAATGCAGTGTAAAGGGTGGTGTTACAACGTTCTCGCCAGGGGTATTTTGGTCATTTCACGTCATTGAAGCTTTGGGTACTTGATTTCATTTTCGACAGTTCCAAATCAATCTCGAATAGTCTATAAAGCTCCAAAATGCATGAAATGCTCGAATTCCTACAAGAATAGATATTTAATAATTTAAACATAACAAGCAAAGAAAATTAAGGACATTAAAATAGCCCTTCTCGAGAACTATCAGTGAACTTCTACAAGCAAGTGGTAGGTGAACTTCCATCACTATGATAAACACAGATAGATGTCTGTCTGTCTCTATCTATTGATAGACAGTGGTAGAAAATCAGTAGCTAGACACAGATAGACAACTATCAATATCTAGGAAGCTCTCTCAAGCAAATGAACCCCATTTAGCCAATGTTTTCTCCATATTCATGGCCATTGCATTGATGTTATAGTTTTCAATGGATTACAAAATAGTAGATATCAAACTTTTATAAGCAACTATCTACAAGCAACATGTAGGTGAACTTCTATCCATGTGATAGATACAGATAGTTGTCTATCACTAGGTATATAGACTATGACATACACCCCTAAGCATTGTATTGATGTTAAAGTTATTCTATAATTGCTAAAGTTCCTAAGACAGACAGTGATAAATGTATTGGAGGGAAGTTATGGTCTTTCAATTATGTTATTAAACAAAATTCCTTCAACCCAAATTCAGCTATATGACCATTAAAGTTGAAAGCCAAGACATTCAGCTTCTTTGTAAAATAATGCCTTTTTATTAGGTAGTTGAGGAATTGTGTGTGTATTTTTCTATTTTAATATTAAGAAAGTAGCCAAAAGGACATTTATTAACTTGAGGAACATTTGTTTGATCTAATTTCGTTCTTATTAGTTTTAACACCGCTAAACTGAAGTACACAGTAACCCTTAAGTTTATATTGCCTTTTTCCATAACTAATTCATGTTTCACCTATTGAAAAGATATAATTAAACAATATGTTAACCATTAAATTTTAAATATATTATCTAGTCTATGTATCATATAAAACTACCAATAACTAGCAAAAAAAACTATCAACAAAATCGTTATCTATTCTCTATTGATAGATAGTGATAGTGTTCTATCACTTGGTCTATCACTATCAATTTCCCGTTTGTTGTCTATTATTGTCGTTTTATTTAACATTTTTATTATTAAAAAAAAAAACTACTAGCCACAACAAGCAACAAAACAATCAATAAAATTATTATTCTATTCTCTATTGATAGACAATGATAATGTCTATCGCTGATAGACAATGATAGAACACTATCTCAGATAGACTATAATTGTTATTATCTATCTATAAGTATATAGACCATGACATACATTCCTTGGACATTTATATTCTACAAGTAAAGGGTGAACTTCTACAATGCAGCAAATATCAACATTCTACAAGCAAATGGTAGATTAAATGAACTATCAATGTATATCATAAGCAAGGGGTAATTGTTTAGAAGTAGGTTAACTTCTACAATCAAAGGGTGGGTGAACTTCTATCATTGTGATAGATACAAATAGATATCTGTGGGTGAACTTCTATCATTGTGATAGATACAAATAGATATCTATCTGTGTCATAGATAAACAGTGATAATGTTACTTATTGATCTTTCATTCAACACATTAGTTGTCTCATTGTTACTATCATTTATCTTTCATGCTATGCATTTTGAAACTAAACGTTGATAAAGAGTGATAGAGAGCGATAGAATATGATCATGGTCTATCTTTGATTGACACTAGTAGTAATCTATCATTATCTATTGGTGATAGACAATGATAGAACACTATCACCCTCTATCACAACTTAAGTATTAGGATTATATCTTTAGTTTTACCTTCCCCTTCTTCTCTTTAGATTTTATTCTTTTTCCTTTTTCTTTGCTTATTGATGATTCACCTTTGATCATTTTTTGTTTGTTGCTTACCATCTGTTCACATAAATTTAGGTTAAATAACTATGGTTAAATTGAAGAATTGATAAAATGAAAAAAAAAAATATATATATTATAACATTGAAGAGTTGACTATTGTAATCCTTGTACTGATAGTAGTCTATTGAACTGAAAGAAATAATAAAAAGCAACAAGAGCAGCAACAGAAGAAGAAGAAATAGCAACGACAGAAGAAGATGCAGCAACAGCGGAAGAAGAAGATGATTAAGAAGAAGAATAACAAGAAGAACCAGTGGAAGAAAATGTGGTTATCGTGGGTGCCAATTAATCACGAGCGGGTCGCGTGGATCGAGCACGATTTTTGTGTGTGGACTGGGTTTCTTAGTATTTCACCGATGTGGGCTAGGTTTTCATGGTATTTCAAGGGGCAGTAGAATTCTATAACCGTTTTGCCAAAATTTTCCTACAATGTATAATTATTTTCATTTATTTTTCTATATTTAAAAAGTTTCCTATATATGGTTTATATAATTTTTAGGATAATTTTTTCTTAATTTCGAGAAAATATTTTTAAAATATTCCAACAACTAGAATGGCTATTTTAATCACTCCCCCCACATCAACAAAGCCACCATATTATATAATAAAATGTATGAATAATGTACCTTTTTCTAGCCGCCCTTGAATTCTGATTCATGAATGAATTGAAAATGTCAAGCTCATAGAACTACATTATTCAAAATTTTTAACATTTAATAAAGATATATTCCATTATTATATTACATAAAGGTTTGGCTTTGGACCTAAGTGTATTGTATGGTATGTTAAATATTCAGCTGAGGTCAGTGTGTCATATTTATATATAAATTTAACTGATATCATTGATTAGATTATGAAGATTCTGTGCTTGGAATAGGGGAGGTTTTGAAGTAAAAATAAATAAATGAAATGAAATAAAAAAAAATGGTAGAGAGGTGCAATTTTGAGATAATTATTTAAAGTGAAATTGAAGTGGAATTTTATGATTGGTTGGTGGTTATTGTTTGTGAAACTAGAGACAAAGGAAGGGTGGTAGTGGTTGAAGAGGTCCCACTTATTATTTTTTTTTTTTTGAAGAAAAATTCAAAGCATTTTTTAAGAGGTTCCACTTGTTGGGACAGAATAATTAGAAAGAACAGCAC
Source organism: Benincasa hispida (assembly GCF_027475165.1). Taxonomy (NCBI): domain Eukaryota; kingdom Viridiplantae; phylum Streptophyta; class Magnoliopsida; order Cucurbitales; family Cucurbitaceae; genus Benincasa; species Benincasa hispida. Next base: position 41,268,363 of record NC_143487.1, read on the forward strand.
TCAAAATCACTTTTGAAAAAAGTTTTAAAAAAATACTCAAAATCACTTTTGAAAAAAAAATTTAAAAAAATTACTCAAAAAGTACATTTTCAAAGATAATTTCTATGAAAATCTTTGGTGCAAGTGTAATATTTTAAACAATTTTTTATTTTTCTATTTTTGTTTTTTTAGAAATAATACTTTTTGGTTCTTAGGTTTTACTTCTAGTTTTTATTTGATCCTTAAGTTTTGAATTTTATCTCAATTTGATTCATAAGTTTCAAAATATCACAAATTTACTCTTGAAATTTGATTTTGTTTCCATTTGGTCTCTAAGTTTCAATATTTTGCATTTTTAACCTCAATTTTTTATTAAATACTCACTTTCAGTCATTAATGTCAATTTATATAATTAATTAAAAATAATTATAAAGTAAAATTTTAAATTTAATGTTGAAAGCGATAAAAATAATGAAACTTAATTAATTATAATTCTTTTAATGTTTTTTAATTTATTAACACAAATTAACTGTAAAGACGGAAAATAAATATTTAGTGAAAAATCGAGGTTAAAACTATAAATCTTAAAACATAAGAAACAAATTGAAACAAAACTCAAATGTGTTAAGGGTAAAGTTATAGCATTTTGAAATTTAGAAACTAAATTGAAACCAAATTCAAAATTTAATAACTAAATATATAACATTTTGAAACTTAAAAGACTGAATAGAAACTAAACCCTAAACCTAGGGACTAAAAATGTATTTTTCTCTCTTTTTTATTATAACAATTAAGAGATGGGAAATCGAACTTTCAATTTTTAAGAGAAAGATCATGCAAATTAACATTTAACTAAGTTTATTTCAACAAACAATTTGTTATTAAACATTCTTTATTTTCCCACTTAGAAAATGTAGACTTATAAATTTAGTGAGTTTGAGATTGTTTTTCTTCATAAACTTTTTAATCACATTAATTTTTTAATTATATCAAGTGGTCATTTGTTTGGTAAAAATCAAGTATACCTAATTCATGTACATTCCAATTCTCATATTTGGATTAGGGTAATTTGAAGAAATCAAAATACCTTAAAATGTCAAGCACTTTAAAGTTCTCTTCCATTCTATTTTCAAATAATGGATTTCTATCCTTTTTCATGTATTTGATTGATTGATTTGTTCTTATACCATATTGAGTATCTATTTCTCAATTAGATTGCACGTTTTGACTACAGATTTAGAGATAAACCTACAATTCATTACGATTACGGAATACAGGTAAATAATAACAAACATAATCGAATGGTGTCTACTTTTTCAAATTACTAATGAATTATTATGTTTTTTCCCTAAAGTTAACATGATATTAATTATTACCAAGATTTAAGCATCGATGTTGATAGGATTGTTAGAGTTTTGATTTTATGAAAATGTTAATGCAATAATGAAAAAAAAAATTGTTGATGCTAATAGATATTTATGATTAATAATAAAAGTAATAATTTTGTTAAAAAATATTTAATTAGTGTAAATTAATTTTCTTCATAAAATAACAAACATAATTATGATCAACTAAATGATATAAAAAAGGTAATTACAGTTAATAGCATTTTTAGGAATAATAACCAAGTATGTAACATCATTTAAAAAAATTGTAAATATAAACAAATCTATCAGCGATATACTTCTACTGTTGATAGTCTCCCAAGTCTATTAGTGACAGAGTTCTATCATTTGATAAACTCTTACCAGTGATATGGTCTATCATTAATAGACTTCTATCAATAACATGGTCTGTCACTGATAGAGACTATTTAAATTTGGTCATATTTGCAATTTTTTTACATTATGTTATATTTGGTAATACTTTAGATCTAATATCTATATTTGTAACTGTCCCATAAAAAATCCATTTATAAAAAAATAAAATTGCTATATTAATATAAATCGTATTAGATAAGTGTATAAAATTACAAAAAGATGAGTAAGGAGGTGGTTAGATAAACAATAGACATTTTAAGTTATTTAAAGTGCTTTTATAAAATTTTCATGCAAAACATGACAAAGAGACATCATTCAAGTATATATAGAATATTATACAGACGTAAAAATTATTCAATATGTATTTTAAAAGATAAAATAAAATAGGCCCCTAATTAAATTTAATGTGTCGATTATGATAAATAAATCAAACTACATACAAAGACAACAACGCATTTAAATTGAAAGGATTAAAATTGACACAAGAATAATATAATTACAATTTTATTTTAAATTTCCTTAAAAAAGGGCTAAGGTATTTTTTTTAAAATAAAATTAATTTTTAATTCACAAAATAAATTATATATGGCGATTTTATTATTGTTTTTTAGTACAAAAATTTAGGGCGGGAGGATTTAGAAGTTTGATATCATAGTCGATAGTATATTATACGGTGTACTAGAAAAAACCTACTAAATATTAGCCAAAGTGAGTTGTAATGCCACAACGGTTCAAGTTAAGATTCAGAATTCGGATTTGACACATGTTTGTCCCAACATTCCTCTGCATCCCGTATGACCTTGCAACGTCATCCCTAATTGTCTTGAATTATTTTAGGGAAGTGAAAGTTATTCCCCAAAAATACCAACACTAGTCCTTTCGACATGCATCTTAGGAAAGTTTTTAAGAGATTACCTAACATAGGATTGCTCAAACATGCTTAACTTTCAATTCGTTTAAGCATTTTTTTTACCATATTTTTATGTACTCAAGATTCCTCTTATTCAGATGTAATCTCGATTCATTCAGGTCTCACTCTTAAATTCAGGGTGTTACATGAGCTTAGCTCAGTGACAATTGTTTTACCAATATTTTTTAAAATTGAAACGTCTACCTTTGTTACTAGATAGATATATACCATTATTTTCATAAATATTTCCAAAGCAACCTCAATTTTTTAGAGAAAAAAGTTAACATATTAACAATAAATATTATTAGGGAAAAACAACCATTCACGGTCAATTTCAACATCATATTTTTATAATTAATTTATTATAATGAAAGTAAACGGTAAATTCCTCCTTTTTTTTTAAGAGAAAATTCTTCCTATTAATATATATTTTTTACTAACGTCCCATTAATACTTAGCTAAAGCTAATAGTTTTGTCACACAAAAATATTATATTGTTCACATTCCCTAGTAAACCATTTTCCAGCGGCCAATATTAGAAAAATAAAATAGAAGAAATTCAATCAAATCAAGCCACCAAATTATTAAAAGAGAAAGAAATCAACTAAGTAATTCGTTGAGATCTTGCCAAAGAAGACAACTAAGATACAAGGAAACTTCCTATTATATAGTAGTAGGGAGAAAATGTATAGTATTAAGATAGTATGTACTACTTTCATCAAACATTTAACACGTCATTATTTGATAATATATCATATTGATTTTTAACCCTAGATATATCTTTTTTATAATATAGATACTAGACACTACCTTAAATTCTTGTTTGTCACGTCAACCGTTTTTAAGAATGATCTGAAATTCAATAATATTAAATAATTTTTTACCAAATGAAATTTAGGTCATGATTAACCCAATCCAATGATAATAAATTAATGGTCATTTAAAAAGTGGGTCCTATTAGATTAGTTTGTTTACTTGTGTTCTCATCAACACGTGAGGTCCATGTCTAAATCGGTAAACAAAAAATGCAAACCAATTGACTAGCGGAGGGTGATCAATCCAATTGCGTCGTTGAATAGTTATCGGTAATGGTTATGGCTACCATTACTAGAATTATGACTTTTAGTGATGAATATCTAGCAACCAAATTCACAACATCGCAACTATAGAGACGAAATACATCTTTCGTCTCTATCCATGCAACGAAAAACTGATATTGATGCATATTACCAATTGGATGAGATGTTTGGTGCCCTATCTAAAGGTTTGTTACGAAATGACCTTTAGTCGCAAGTGAGTATTGCAACAAAAAGGGCTTTTGTCGTAAAATTTACGACGAAATAAAATTTAGTCGCAAGAGGTTTTTTAGAACCATTTACTTAGGATTTAGTCTTTACCAAGTTCCACTAATCCTTTACCCTCCTGCCTTACGATCTCCACGCGAAACCATTCACCCATGCTGAAATCCTTTATGCCACCGAAATTCCAGACGATCAAACCAATTGGTTTACAAAGAAGAGATCCAAACCAATGTCCAATAAAGAACAAAAAAAAATCATTGGATTGGTTTTATTTAGATCGGTTTATTATCCGTTTGGATCTCAATTCTTGGCATTTTTCTTTTTTCTTCCAATTTTTATTTTTATTAACATTTTGTTTTGAATTGGTCTTTTTTGCTAATTTAAAATTAAAAGTGACTCTATTTCTTTTATCATAAATTGAAATTTGACATTTTTTTTTCTTGATACTTTTCTAAATAAAAAACATATAAGCTCCATAATAATTGATTTTTTTTCTAAACGGCAAATATACATTCAACATAACAATTAAAATACTAAAAGATAGTTTATTTTTAAGGATAAAGATCAGTTTGGTTTTGTAATAAAAAACCGATCCAAACTAATACTTTTTAGTTTTCTCCAATTACAAACTAAGATGTCCAATTTTATAATTGAAAACCAAAATCAAACCACTGGATTGGTTTGAATTGGTTTGATTTTTTTTGTTTTTTGTTGCACTCCTAACAAAATATCAACATCGCGTAGATGCTATGGAATGACTTTTGACTGTTCTTAGAGATCACTTAGATAATCTGAAATTTAGAATTAACAATATTGAAAGACGTGATTGAACACCATTCAAACAACTCTTGAGCTCATTTCATCCTCGAGGTATGCAATTTACACTTCTATACAAATTGGCAAATGTGAAGTTATAAAACAACTTGAAAATTTTTATCAAATTTTCAAACTTCTGTTAGTTCTAGCTCTATCTCTGTTTTGATCTGCTTTTAACCTTGAGGTTTTGTCCTATTTGTTCTGGAAAGAGGAGACAATGTTTTATTCTTTTTGATACTTTGATACTTTGTATACTTCTCTGGCTTTTCTTTTATTTTCAATTTGTAATGAACAATTGGTTAAGAAATACTCTAAGTTTTTGTTGTCATAAATTAGTTTGCTGTAACTTTATGGTAAGTAAAAAATTCAAAGTAATGGTTTTGGCTACTTGGTTCATTTTGCTAACTCAATTTGAGTATTACTTTTTGGTGCTAGTTTCAGTTTTATCTTTCAATTCAAAGTAATGGTTATGCTTTACCAAGTATTTCTAAAAAACCTTAATTAATAATCTTCTCGATGTGTTATTGTTATTGTTCATGTCGATCATAATTGATCTTATCTCGATTATTGCTCATATCAATCAAAGGAACAACTTTTTTTTTTATAGTACATACGGATGTTTTCTATTTTTTTTAAATTTGTAATGAATGTGAAAAAAGCATGTTTATATTTATTATAATGTGGTAACTATTAAGTATCTCGTATATATATATACACATATATATATGTATATAATTGTATTATGCAGTATCTATTGAGTACTTCATATTTGTTATTATGGTAAAAAATGTAGTTATTGGGTGGGTAAGGGGTGAATGGGAATTTGTGTTTGTTATGACTTGAGTTTTGTAATAGTTATGTTTGAAATTATGTGATAATTAAGTTATGTGATATTTATCTTTTAGATTAACTTTTGGTTGATAATTAAAAATGAATTAATCTTTTTATGTTGATGGTGAATATGTTTAAGTTTAATATTTAATAAATTTTGCTATGTTTGAATATATATATATATATATATATATATATATATATGAATCATGTTTAAAAATAATTTGATATATGTAATATTTATGTGTACATGACTGAACCAGAATTTGTTAGTGACAATATTAAATGTTTCTAGAAGGATACAGACTAAATCGAACTTGCTAATAGCAATATTTCAAAACCTTATTGGAAAATTTATTGCTATTAGCAAGTTGTTCATATTTTGATATATCGTACTATAGTAATATTAATATGGAAAATTTAATATAGTACGATATTTTAATATTTATTACTATACTAAAGATTTTACAAACATATTTTAATATAGTATGATATTTTGTTCATATTTGTTTAATTTCATGATTTGTACATAAACTTGCAATGCAAGTGTTTGCTATTAGGGATAATGTTTTAAAAAAATGCCTAAAAATAATAATACAATTTTTTAAAAAATATTATTAAAATTTGTGACGAAACGTAAAATATCGTAAAATTATTGCATCGGAAAAAGAAATGTCACACAATGCAACGAACAATGAAATAAAAGTCGCAACATGCGACATCCTAATAAATGTCACATATTGCGACTTTTTATGTTTTGTCACAATAAGAATGCAACGTTCTAAGGATTTGCCACATATTGTGATGTTTTTAATAAAAAGACGCAAAAACCTTTCAGCGACTTGGGTTAGTGACAAATGCATGTGACGGAAAAAATTCGTCGCTAAACCTTTTTTGTAGTGACGAACGCTTGTGATGAAAAAATTTCGTCGCTAAACCTTTCTTGTGGTGAAAAAATAGATTTAGCGATAAATTATTTTCTTCGTTAAAAGTGAGATTTCTTGTAGTGATTATTATTGTTGTTTCAAAGAAAAAAACTATGGATTTTGACACATTTATTGTTACCGTTACCATTATGATTACGGTTTGGTCCTCAGAGGTAAAGGTAACCATACCGCTAATAATAAATTTGACAAAATCCATAAATTTAGGTAAACACGATAAAAAAATAAGCAAACTAAATTTGCAATTGAGGCCCATTATGATTGATCTATCAATGAAATTCGATTACTATTACACCAGTTTTCATTATGAATCGGTAAACGTGACCTTAGGTCATCAGGCAAACATAATAAATCAATGGTAATCTGAAATGAGCTTTATTTGATTAACAAACAAAGGGTGATTAATCTAATTGTACTAACTTTCAAATCAATAATAAAAAACGCAAATTGATGAACAAACGGAGAGTGATTAATCTAATTTTGTTTGAAGATTATGTGGGACCTACTACCAATATCACAACAAATGTGACAAATTTATAATTCTAAGTAAACTTGATCAAAAGCAATTTAATTATATTTATGATTATAATCTATTACGATTAATCTATCAATAATATTTAATTATAATTACATCAATTACATCAATTTCAATTACAGATGGATAAATGTAACCTATTTTCTCAAAATAGTAAGCATTAGGTGTGATATTTTAGTTGACCTTTGTGTTTAGATAACTTGAACCAAAACAAGATCCAATGAGAAACAGCCACGTGTGAAGGCAAAACTCCATGAATAATTAATTTTGAGAAAGAGAGATGAAGTAAGCAGAGACGTCAATGATTAGAACGTATTTAGTTATTAAAATTTACGGCTTCTTTTGTAAAAAATAAATAAATAAAAATTTAAGGCTTCTAGAATTGCTAACGCCAAAGGATTCGGTGCTTTTAGCCTTTTACACACAAAATCAAATCCAAATCTCCAACTAAATATTAATTCATTAAATTAAGAAAGAAAGTTTTAATAAACGGTTTGGTCAAAAGTCTTCGTCATTTAATGCCAAATCTTAAACCCTTTCTCTTCACACACACGCAATCCCACTCACCTCTCCCCTTATTGTTATCTTACCTTTTTTTTTTTTTTTTCTCTTTTTTTACAGATTCGTTTAGTTTAAAGTTTTATAAATATTTAAAAATTAAGAATATTTGAGAATAATAAATCTATAAATCAGATTAATTCAATTCAGGATGAATATGTTTAATTGGGTCATAGAAATATTATCGAAATTTTATGAAAATAAATTATTTTTATATTTAATTTATAAAATTAATCATGAAAACTCTATAAAATTTTAATAGATTAATTGATAGAAATAAATTCAATTCAAAGCTCTAAGAAAAATTAATTATTTAATAATCAAATAATAATATTAATTAAATTATTAATTACAAATATTTGTAAAATGAGAAGTTTATAATTAAAGTTACTTGATTATGAATTTATATAATTATGATGTATTAATTAATAAAATAACTAATGAATTATAATTGATCAATGATAAACTAACCACAGTTATTAAAAAAAATAATTCATATTATATTAATTATAACGACGATTAATTAACTACAAATATAATTAATTGATTAATTGATAGTTTTCTTGTATCAGTTCTTTACAGTTTATTGAAAGATAAATATATATATATATTCATTAATTTATTAAATAGGAGTAGTTAAATTCATACTAATAATATATAAAATAAAATAATGAAGAAATATATTATACAAGGAGAGAGAGTAAGAATAAATTCACCTACATTTTTTTATGAGAATCATTCATGGGTATAATGGATACATGAGGATAGTTTATTTTCACGCCAAAGCTACAAAATTTGTACCAAATAAGGTGATATTTATCTCTTGCCCATTTCCAACCTTATTCCCAAATTTGTACCAAATAACGACCCCTTAGGGGTTATTTGGACCTTCAACTTAAAGTTTGTTGAAGTGGTGTTGAAGGCAAAAACTATTCTAAGACTATAATAATTATCTCTTGCTATAGTAAATACTGATTAGCTACAGTTAACACTATTTCAAAACCCACATTTGCTACAATATTTACTTTTTACTGTTTTACAAGTATCATTTTTTTATTATTTGTTACAGTGTTTACTATTTCCTTCTCAAACCAAAATAGTTTACACCTCAAACACATACTATTATAACCCAAACTAAAATAACCTACACCCTGAATACAAACTTTTATAATCCAACTATAATAACCAACTACTTGCCCCAAACACCCCCTGAGTGACTATTATAGCTTAGTCAATGTTCGAGATTCAAATATAATGGTGGTGTTTAAATTATTTATAACCTACAATTAACTAAAATAATACTATTTGAAATTTCTCGTTTGTTACAGTGTTTATTATTTCCAATCATTCTTCTTTCTACAATGTTTACTTTTTTTTACTCATACTAAAATACTCTACACTTTAAACACAAATTATTAAAATCCACCGATTATAATAATCACTAACTATAATAACCAATTCAACAATCCAAACATCCCATTAATTTAAATAGTATATTTTTTTTATTACAACTAGTGAAAGTGATTTAAAGTTTTGACCTCACGAGAATAACACATATTAATTATTATTGAGTTAAATTCACTCTAAGTAACCTATGTATTTTATATTGATGATATTTTATCATATTTGGTCCATATATTGTTCAAATTCTAAAAAAAAAAAAATAGTCTCTATCCTTTTAAAAAGTGACTCTTTATAGTCCCTTTATTATTATTATTTTTTAATCTCATTTTTATCACTATTTGAGCACAACATTATACTCGAGAAATTTCTTCATCAAATGCAACCATATATTTTATTATTAAAAGGTTAAAAAATTGAAAATCAAAATATAGTCAAGGTTAAATATTCAAATAACAAAACAAACGTAGAAAGCACGATACACGACAAAAGTTAACATCCAACAATATTAGTTATAAGGAGAAAGATAAGATATAAATAATTTCAATTGCAAAAAATTTATCACAAGAATATTCTCAGTTATTTGTTCAATAATCAGCTTGTATGGGTAGTTTTTAATAATAGCTATTTTTAAATATAAAAAATAAACTAAAATATTTATAAAATATAGAAAATTTTTAAAATTATTAGTGTCTATCAATGTCTATCAAGATTCGATCAAAACCAAGTGGCGAAGGAGATTTGCGGTGGAAGTTGGTTCGGCTTCAGTCGAGCTGTTGAGTACCGCCCAGCCCTTTTCCCTTGCTTGACATTATGTCGTCCAGCCGCCGAGTGGATCATCCGTCCTTGCGAGATCCAGCCATCGACTAGGACGTCCATTCGTGCTCCATGGCGCCGCTTGTCGACCGACCACCGAAGCCGCTGCCCATATCTACTCCCGCCAACTGAAGCCGCGTCGTCGATGCCAAGCTGCCCAGGTCCGCGTTGCCTAGACATACTCACTCCCAGCCAACTGTGCCCTCCTCTCGCCATTAGCTCGACCTTGTTATCGAACCAGCTTCCACCGCAAATCTCCTTCGCCACTTGGTTATGATCGAATCTTGGTTGGAGTAAGATTTTTGCGTAAGTTTTTGGGTGGTGTTGTTGTTCTTGGTTATTTTCTGGATCACTTGTTATGTCTTGGGTTTATAATAGTGTTCCTCCTTGCATTTAAAGGTTAATTGTGGTGTTTTGGAGGAGAATTTGTGCGTTGTCCAGCGAGTGTTGAAGTTCTTTCTTCGTGGTGTTTTGGTAAGTTCCAAGGCTTGGTAACCCCCATTGTGGTTTGGTTTGGGGATTGTTAGATTAAATTTTATACGTTTTGGTTTTGGGTTAAAATTGTTAATATCTCTTAGGTTTTGACTTTAGATTCAAGACTTGAGACGTTTAGGGGTGTTGCTTATCAAAGTAAAGGCCAATTATCTTTTGACGTTTGGTAAGTTTGGAGTAAGTTGTTAGGTGGTTATTTTGAATTAAGATTAATTGTAGAGAATTAAGTTATTAATTTTGAACTTTGTGTATGTTCAGGTAACCAACAAAATTGGGTTTTGGAATTAAGTTTAGACCGAGCTATAGTTTAGATAAAGTAAAATTGGAGGTCTTTGAATAATTTGGTTAATTGGAGTTAGACCCAAAATATTGATTTAAATATGGATTTATCTTAGGTGTTGCTTGTCTTGAAAAGGATAAGTTTGCTTGGGTTTCTTTGGATTTAACTTTGAGGTAAGTAATCTTACTACTGGAACTGCCCACGGGCCAGGCACTAGATGTATGCTAGCACGATAAATGAATGTTATGGCAGTATGATAGCATGATAGACTGATAGTATAGTATGACCAATGTATGCTCTGGTAGGAGATCTGAAAGATTTATTTGTGCACATAGACACTTGAATGCTAGCATGAGATTGTATTTGATTCCATATGGTTGTATTGGATCTGATGATATTGAGGTATATGTGTATATTATATAGCCATGATGTTGAGGTATATATGTATGTCATAGATTCATATAGTGATAATTATGATGTTGAGACTGTGTAAGTGTCCTTACTGATTAGTTAGATGCCCATTAAATTTTGTGTTTCCTTCGGGATTCACCAGTTTGTGTTTCCTTCGGGATTCACCAGTTTGCATCTCCTTCGAGATTCACCAGTTTTGTGTCTTCTTCAGGATTCACCAGTTTGTGTCTCATTTGGGATTCACCAGTTTTGTGTCTCCTTCGGGATTCACCAGAGGTAGTGGGTATACTTAACTATAGTAGGATAGAACTCAATCTCCTTTTTGTTTCATGTGTATATGTGTCCTATGAGAACTAGAGCAGTTTATATGTTTCATCAGAGGTAGGTATGTAGAGGACATAGATGCCTAGTCTGACCCTAGTGGTGAGGTTACTTACTGAGTATTTTATACTCATTCTTTCTCATATTGTTGTTTCATGTAAGGGTAGAGATGCATGGGCGATGGACAAGCGGAATTCGTGATCGAGCCACTAGGACTAGTTTTTACGCTTCTGCTCATGAGATTTAGAGTTTTTTTTCATGTTTCTCCTAACTTTTAATTTTGATGTTTAAAACTTACTTTTAAGAATCGTCTTTCAGACTTATTTATTATCCTTTATGATTTATGGGTACCTTACTATTGTTTTAATATTTGAATTTAATGAAAGTATTTTGAACTTACCTTATTTAATTAGCATTTATTTCGCCATAACTGAGTGTCGTTTTGAGTTCCATACATGCATGTATTTAGTAACGGCCTAACTTAAGTCTTAGGGGGTCGGGTCGTTACAGATGGTATTAGAGCGGAACCTCTCCCAATAAGATGTGGTTCGGGGACGAACCAAGCGGAAGCTGGTGGGCATGTAACAACCCAAGTTCAGGAGGGGTATATGAATGAACTGATATTACATCCGAATGAGAGGGATCCTAAGGACATGAAAGTATGGTTAAGAAAGGCTTAAAATAATTGAAACTTACTACCTATACCAATAAGGTGCACCTTCTTTTTCGATGGCTTAATCATAAGAACTCCAAAGTTAAGCGTGCTTAGCTTGGAGCAATCCTATATTGGGTGACCTCTTGGGAATTTTCCTAGGATGCATGTGAGTGAGGACAAAGCATATTGAAAGGACTCGTGTTGGTTTGTCGTAGCCAGGTCGTAGGGGACGCAAGGGAATGCCGGGGCCATCAGGTTGGAAATGCCTATTTCTCTGGCAACTTTTAATCTTGCAATGAGTGCTTTTTATATTATGCCTCATTATGTGAGTGAGGACAAAGCATGTTGAAAGGACCCGTGTTGGTTTGTCGTAGCCAGATCGTAGGGGACGCAGGGGAATGTCGGGGCCATCAGGTTGGAAATGCCTATTTCTCTGGCAACTTTTAATCTTGAAATGAGTGCTTTATATTATGCCTCATTATTTAATGCTCAAAAGTTGAACTTGAGGGTGTACTCATATTGCTCCCCATCACGAATATTAGCATAATATTTTTTTTCTTCCCATAGATGTCGTCAATTGTTGATGCTAAAATTCGGAGAACGAAAAATGCACTTGAACTTTATGTGACATCAATTACAAATTTGTAATTCGAGAAAGAACGTGACCTGCAAGATAAAAAGATCTGCACATTATGTGATACTTGCCTTATAAGCTCTCTGATACTTAAGTCATAAAGTGCATTTTTGTAGCAAGTAGACAATTTGATTATTAGATCACTTCCCAATAGGATTTTGAAGTTGCATTGAAGTCATCGTTTAATTCATTGAGTTGGGGCATGCCTTGATACATGCTATGAAATACATGTTTCATACTTATATTTTCACATATATTTTCATACTTATACTTTCATACTTTTACTTAGGAGAAAATGACTTTTGCATTTGTTTTCTCCAATAATTAGCCTTAAATTGTTAAAATGATCTTATGAAGGTCCTATTTATCTCAAAAGTTGATATTTACGGATTTTGGATGATCTTGTGAACTTTGACAAAAAATTTTGACTGATTTGAAGAAATTTGTTTAATGTTACTGCATCACCAAATTTCACTGCGGCTGCATCAATGAGCCTCAATCGTTAGAAGTTTTGATTTTCTCATTCCAATTGGTTATTCAGCCCTGAAATCACTTAGTAAACCCTTAGAACATGATCTTGGCCTTCCTTAAAAAAACTGAAGACTATAAAAGGAAGGGAGGCCTCCCATGTCGAGAAGTGAACTCTCTATCCACGATCCATCTACACTTCACTCTCATTTCTACTATTAGTTCAATCATCCTGGATGATTTTTCGCATGCCTAGTTAGCAACTTCAAGGATGAAAGTTCCTCTAAAGCTTGAGTGCTCTAGGTTATTTTCATCCTGAGAAAATGTGTGGTGAGAAGGGATTCATCCTTGAAAAAGGAGAATTACCCTAGGGAAGGACTAGGAAAGTGAAGATTTACCACAAGGCACCTTTGGGTTGTATTTCCAGCGTTTCATAGTTTATTTTTCTGCACTTTCCTTTTTTTTCTTTATCTTCTCTTATGGAAAACACCATCTTGTAGGTATGATTTTTTCCCCCATTTAAACTCATTTGTTTATCTTTAATCATGGGCTAAATTCTCTAAGGGGTTCAATAATGTGGATACCCTTGGATCTTATGACTTGAGCAATGTTTACACTTCATACTATTTTGCCTTACATATTTTCTTTGTTGAAATTAAAGATAAATATTGTTAAGTTAAACTAGCCATTTAATTTAGCAATTTAGTGGAGTCCTAATGCTGAGAATGTTAGAATATAAACAGATGTCACAAAGGGATATAGGACTAAGAATCTAGAAATAAGACTGTCACATATCCTTAGAAATAAGGGATACCATAGGATAAAGAAATTCCATGTGAATTAATCTAAGATTCAACTAACCATAGAAATATAGGCATTAGTTGCTTAGAACTCATAAAGTAACTTGACACAAGACCGAATAGGAGAAATTTTCTGTGCATGTCTAAGTCACTGTCTAGGTATGATGTGTGACCACATTACCAAGGCACAGTGCCCAACTGGTTGATACATTGTTGCTCACCTATTCATCCATTCTTATTTACTGTTTTTAATTAAAACCTTGCTTATTCATTATCTAAATGCAACTTGGTTACTTTTGGTCACGTTAGTTCACAGTCGTAACAACATTAAGATTGATTCTAGTCTCGTGGGATTCAATTCTTGGAATACTCCAAGAATTATTACTTTATCGATAGTATATACTTGCATTTAGACCTTATCTATCTTTATTTTTATCATTCATACATATTTGGTCGATCATGTCTCATTGGGTATTTTGCTAGAGTTAGTCTCAGCTAAGGCTAAGGTCGAGTACCTTCCCTTAGCCATATTTTAGGCCTAATGCGATCCTTTGGGTCGGAACATGTGCAAGACATGCCCATTAGGTATTTTGTGAGGCTCGACCTCGGCCACAGTGCACTGGCTTGGGCCAAACAACCCCTATTCTAGGCCTATTTTGATCTCGAGCGGTCACTTTCGACTTGAATCTTTTTATCTTTTTTATTTTGTTTTTTGTTTTGCTTTATGTCGATTATGTCCTATCATCTAAAATAACTCAAAACAAATATTTTAGATCTCCGACAAAAATTAAAAATCTATTTCTATCCATTATTTCCCTTCAAATTTTGGTTATGGAAAGAGTACATAAACGTGAATTGTAAGTGGTTGGCTTAACACAAAAAGGAATTAAAAAAACAAATAACTCGCTTCACATCATAATGAAGCCGCATTATAAGGGCATAATTGGAAGAAAATGTTTAAATCAATCTAATATAAGATTGCCAACTCAATATGATACAATTCATTGAATTAATTATTTGCAAAACTGGTAATTCACTGGTTCATAAGTAATAAAAAAAATTACTATTTTAGAAATTGTACTAAAATAAATATTACTATTTTAGAAGTTGACAATTGGATCCCTACATTTATAATTGTTGAACTAAAATAACCTTTGTTATCAAATAATTATGTAAATATTTTGTAACAAAGGTCAACCTAACCTATAATTCTAATTTCATCTTAAAATTTTAAAAATTAAGTATATAAATAAATAAATAAATAAACAGTCAAGTGAATTGCTGCCCAACTTTCTTTGTCCTTGGTATTCAACAGTTGTCAAATTTCCAAATGATATTGTATAAGAATTGCAACCTTGCATCTTTCTTTTGTTTTATCAATTGAGTTGGGTGAATTTTAAAAAATATAAGATAAATATTGAATATTACTAAGAATGTCAACTTAAATAATATTTTTAGATATGACATCCATATTCTGCTATCAAAACATGAAGATAATGATTTTTTTTAATAATAATAATAATAAAATCACTTATTGCCACATGCAAATAATGATTCTCTATTGCTTAATAAAAAAGATAACCTAACCTAAAGGCAACAGTTGAAAAAAAAAAATAAAATTAAGGAGAAGAAGAAGAAAGAAAGAATAAGAAATCCCTACAAATAACATAGGAAGTAGATGGTGTTCGTTCGATAAACGTTCATATTCTAAAAGTAAAAAGTATCTAGTTTGTTTCTGGTTGTGTATTTCTATTTTTTTTTTTAGAACATTTAAAAATTGTTTAAAAATTTTAACAATATGACAAGTTTCTTGTTTCTTTTATTAGTTTTCAATTTTTTTTTTCTAAAACACCAACATAAACACTATTTTATCATTTTCACTTATAAAATGGATAATAAATATTTAAAAGTAATTATATAACTTAAAAAATGTTGGATATTTAATTTCAAAAATAAATTACATATATAATTTTTACAATTCTAACCTAAAATTCAGATAATAAAAAACAATAAATGATTATAAAAAATGTTCATATTTTTTAATTTGAAATTAAAGTCATAGATACAAAAAGCAACGACCAAATGCAATTATATATTTTTAGGTTAAAATATCATTTTAATCTATATATATTGAAGGTTTTTCCAATTTTAGTCTATGTATTTTTAATTATCTAATTTTAATCATTATACTTTTAATAAATCTTAAATTTAATCTTAGTTTGTTGTTGTTTTTTTAATAATTGTTATCTATTAACATTTTTACAATAAATTTTAAAAACATATTTACAATTTTTTTTATTTTCGATGGATATTATTATTATTATTTAACCAATTTTGGTAAAAATTATCTTTGAGAGGCTAAATTTTTAATTTATTAAAAGTACATAGACTAAAATTGAACAAGAAAAATATAGGTGCGTAACACTTGAATTAAGGAGGTGTATATGAATAAATCGAAATCATATTTGAATATGAATGAGAGAGAACTTGACTCTTGAATATATGGAAATATGGTCAAGAAAGAAGAATTGAAAACAACTACTAAACCAACAAAATACACTCTTTTTTTTGTGACTCAATTGTAGGAACTCCAAATTAACAGTGTTTATGTAACGCCTAGAGTTTAAGAGAGGTATACGAATGAACCCAAACCACATTCAAATGAGAAGGATTTTGAGGATATGAAGACATGGCAAAGAAAGAAAAAAAAAAATTAAAAGAACTGAAAGTTACTACTTATACCAACAAAGTGTATCTTTCTTTTTTGTTACCTTAATCATAGAAATCCAAAGTTAAGCATGTTTAGTTTGGATCAATTCTATGTTAGGTGATCTCCGGAAGAAATGTCTTAAAAGGATTGATGTTAGTTTGTGGAGATAATTTTCACTCTTAAAAATGATTCAAGACAAGCAAAGATGACGTAGTCAGTCCGGAGAAGAATGTCGAGGTCTGGTTTGAAGCTTGAATCAATTTAAACATTTTTAAAAATCAACCAAAACTTTACATATATATATATATAAATGAAAATTTCACTAAAAAAAAAAAAAAACTTGGGGCAAACGCAAGTCCTTTAACCTGGGTTCACAAATGTTCATGGCGCCACTCAATATGGACCATTTTTTATTTTAAATTTCTTTCTTTCTTTCTTTCTCTCTCTCTCTTTATAATTCAAATTGTAAGCAGTTTCCATGTTTCTTCCATCTGACATTTGACATTACATCAACAAGAAAAAAAAAAAAAAAATCAGTAAACCCCATTAAAAAAGAAGAAAAAGATAAATCTTTTTCATCCTCTGTTCTTCAACAACTATAAATACACCAAACCCATCTTTACCTTCCTCTCAGATTTTTTCTCCATTTTCTCTTGTTTGAAGGCCAAACAAAGAATCTCAGCCAAAGTTTTAAAGTTTGTCCACACACTGCATCGAGATCCCCTGTTTCTCTTTAATGATCTTCTGAAAAACAGAGCCTTGAAAAGAGATGGACACTGGAGAGATTTACAGAGTGAGTAGTGCTCGTATTAACAGCTCAAGTATATGGAGGAACAGCGCCATGGAAGTTTTTTCGAGATCTTCTCGTGACGAAGACGACGAAGAAGCTCTGAAATGGGCTTCCATTGAAAGGCTTCCCACTTATTTACGTGTTAGGAGAGGGATTTTGAACCTTGATGGTGAATCTGCTAGAGAAATCGATGTTCAAAATCTGGGTTTGTTGGAGAGAAGAAACATCTTGGAGAGACTTGTCAAGATCGCTGAAGATGATAATGAAAGATTCTTGCTCAAGTTAAAGAGTCGAATGGAAAGGTACCCATCTTGTTTTCCTTCCAAATTTGTTCAAGTTTAGGTCACGTTTACCCACGGAAAACATCACTACTAACACATAATCCACTTCCAAATTTATAATAAAAAAACATAAACTGATCGACGAACCCACCGCGCTTAGATTACCGTTGCCGTTATCTTTACATTACTGTTATTGTTCCAAAAGAAAATGATGAATTTCGATACCTTTTATAGTTATTGTAACAATAACAGTAACAGTAAATATAATAAAATTCATAATTTTAAATAAACAATCAATCCAATTATATTGGTGATTTAGGCTCATTACAATTGATCTACTGATGGAATTCTATTACGATTATATTAATTTTCATTATGGTTTGGTAAATGTGGCATTAGTCTATATGCTTTTAAATGTCAGAGGCTAAAATTTAAGATTTATTGAAAATAGAGAGACTAAAATTGAAATTGAACAAACTTCGAAATATAAGAATTAAAATGATATTTTAATTTTTTTTTTTAATTTAATTTATTATTTTGAAATGGAACTTGGGATTTGTAGAGTGGGGCTTGATCTTCCTGCAATTGAAGTGAGGTTTGAGCATCTAGAAGTTGAAGCAGAGGCTCATACAGCAGGCAGAGCTTTACCAACTATGTTTAACTTTTCTCTTAACATGTTTGAGGTAATACAATTAATTTTGATTCGAGTGCTTTAATATAATGTTTTATAGTAATCTTAAAAACGACAGAAGTGATTTTGATAATCCCGAACATGCACTTAGCTTAATGTATATTTGGGAGTTATAATCACTTTTGTTAAATTCAAAACTATGTGTTAATATATCTTAATCTCTCAAAATTAATATAACATTTTACATTTTTAACTGTAATTTTTATTTCCCACTACTTTTTTTTACCAAAAGTTCTCATATTCTTACTGTCTCTTCAAAGGGGTTCTTGAGTTACTTTCACATCATTCCAAACAGAAAGAAGCAATTATCCATTCTTCATGATGTCAGTGGAATAATCAAGCCAGGAAGGTTGGTATTGGTATTAAAGTTCAACAAATACTTCATTCAATATTTGCCATTTAACAAATATTATTAATCATAAGACATGTAACGTTTGAATTATCAAAATTACTTTTCACATTTTAAAAATCACTTTTTGAGGTGATTTCTTAATGATTTTTGTTTGATAACTATCACTAGTTTTCTTTCTTTCTTTCTTTCTTTTTTTTTTTTAATAGACAATTATTTTATATTAAAAGATTCTCTTCCTACCTTTTTTTCCTTTTTAAAAGTTTAGTCTATTTTTTATCTTTATTTTTCTCTAATTTTCTCTCTTTAAAGTTTTATAATGTCACTCTCTAATTTTACTATATTATTTTTTAAGTGATCATTGTTCTCAATTTTTTTCTCTTTCCCTAACTTTTAGTTCTTGAAAATTTTTGTCACTCACTCTTTAAGTTTTTTTTTCTTTAATGCTATTTTTTTAAAATTTGCCATTATTTCCAAATTTTTATATCTAACTTTATTTCTCTCTTTCTAAATTTCTCGTCTATCTATCACTTTTTTTCTTTTTGAAAATTTTTATCAAGCAATAATCATTTAAAAATACTTTTAATTAGATTTAAATCAATTGTACAGGTATTAATAAAATATTAGCATGATTTATAGCTCTTTTACAAAATTGATTGTAATTTTTTAAAAAATTAGCTCAAAATATGTATTCTAAAACTCAATTCCAAATATACGCTTAAAAGTATAATATTAAACATTAAAATGATGTATGAAAATTATTTGTTAATAAATCGATTTTATTAAAATTATCATTTATAAAATCACTCCAAAACACGTTCTTAATTTCTAAGTTCTATAATTTTTGTAGGATGACTTTGCTTTTGGGGCCACCGAGCTCTGGCAAGACGACATTACTCAAAACATTAGCCGGAAAACTTGGGAAGGATCTCAAAGTAAAGACAACAATACAAAATCCCAACTTTACACACTAAATTTCTACCAAAATTTTGTTACCAAATTTGAGCTGATTGTGGTTGTGTTGTGTGCATTTGACAGTTTTCTGGTAGAGTTACATACAATGGACATGGCATGAATGAATTTGTTCCACAAAGAACATCAGCTTACATAAGCCAACAAGACCTTCACATTGGAGAAATGACTGTGAGAGAAACCTTATCCTTTTCTGCAAGATGTCAAGGAGTTGGTCCACGTTATGGTCAGTTTACAAGAACATCATCCAAGTTTTCGCTTAAAATAATGAATCATGTCTTTTTTTTCCAAGAAACTCTTCTAAAGTCATTGTAAATGGCCAACTTTTGGTTTTTTTCCTCTGCAGATATGTTGACAGAACTATCGAGGAGAGAAAAGGCTGCAAATATTAAACCTGACCCAGATTTAGATATCATCATGAAGGTTGAAATTCAATGTCATTTTCAGTTTTCAATTCCATTTCCTTTCTAGGTTTAGCTTGCCATGTGTTAATATGATCGAGAAATTTCAGGCTGCAGCTTTAGGAGGACAAGAGACCAATGTAGTGACGGATTATGTACTAAAGGTGAAAACTTTTTTGTAATAATCAAACAACAAGAAGTCTAAAAGTATATGGTCTTATAATTTTATTCTGATTGTTTAAACAAAACAATGCAGATTCTAGGACTTGAAATTTGTGCTGATACAATGGTGGGAGATGAAATGTTTCGAGGGATCTCCGGTGGGCAAAAGAAAAGGGTGACGACCGGGGAGATGCTGGTTGGACCAGCGAGAGCTCTATTTATGGACGAGATTTCGACAGGATTGGACAGTTCAACCACGTATCAGATTGTTAATTCAATGAGACAGTCCATTCATATTCTGAATGGAACTGCTCTGATCTCTCTTCTTCAACCTGCCCCTGAAACTTATGATTTGTTTGATGACATAATTCTGATATCAGATGGACAAGTTGTGTATCAAGGTCCACGTGAAACCGTGCTCGAGTTCTTCCAACATATGGGCTTTACTTGCCCCCAGAGGAAAGGAGTAGCTGACTTTTTACAAGAAGTAAGCACATTTGACCTTTTGACTTTCCCCCTTTTCATCTTTGTGTGATCGTTTCTGTTCTTTATTTCATCCATTTTGTTTGGCTGATGGAAATTGTTTTACAGGTTACCTCAAGGAAAGACCAAGAACAGTATTGGGCTAAAAGAGATGAGGCTTATAGATTTGTCAGTGTGGAGGAGTTTTCTGAAGCCTTTCAATCATTTCATGTGGGGAAGATGCTTGGTGATGAGCTTGCCACTCCATTTGACAAGTCTAAAAGCCACCCTGCTGCTTTAACAACCGAAAAGTATGGTGCTAGCAAGAAGGAACTGTTAAAAGCTTGCATTTCAAGGGAGCTTTTACTCATGAAGAGGAACTCATTTGTCTACATTTTCAAGTTGATTCAAGTGAGTTTTAGTTTCATAGTTCATATCTTTATTCTCTTTCTCTGAAAGCTCATGTTTGACACTACCATGTTTTTTCATTTTTTAGCTCATCCTGATGGCTTTCGTGACAATGACCTTGTTTTTCCGAACCGAGATGCACCGGAGGACGGTGGACGATGGATCAGTTTACATGGGAGCATTGTTCTTTGCAATTATCATAATCATGTTCAATGGTTTCTCTGAGCTTGCTATGACAATCCTGAAACTTCCTGTGTTCTACAAGCAAAGGGACTTCCTCTTCTTTCCCCCTTGGGCATATTCCATACCCACATGGATCCTTAAAATCCCTATTACTTTTGTAGAAGTTGGAATTTGGGTGGTAATGACTTACTACGTCGTCGGATTCGATCCAAATGCCGGAAGGTTAGAGAATGATGAACACTTAACTCCAAATTTGATCATTACCTTCTTGATAACATTAGGCCATATGATGGACTTGCAGATTCTTCAAACATTTTCTCATGCTCCTGTGTGTGAACCAAATGGCATCGGCGCTGTTCCGTTTGATTGGAGCATTGGGACGGAATATCATCGTTGCAAATACATTTGGATCATTTGCTTTACTAACAGTTCTTGTTTTGGGTGGATTCGTCTTAGCTCGAGGTTCGATTCAAGTGACCTATGTGTTTTCAATACCATTACATCTGAAAATTACTTATAATGAGAACTTTTCTTTGTGTTTAGATAATGTGCATCCCTGGTGGATTTGGGGCTACTGGACCTCTCCGATGATGTATGCACAAAATGGAATAGCTGTGAATGAGTTTCTCGGCCATAAGTGGAGACATGTAAGTAAGAGACTTTCGGATTTATGCAAACAAAATGTGCAAAACTAACAACTAGAAAAAGTAACTGATCTTCGTCATTTTCCTGTTGCAGTTGGGTCCTAACTCGACGGAATCACTCGGAGTTTTAGTCTTGAAATCTAGGGGAATCTTCCCACAAGCTAGTTGGTATTGGATTGGGGTTGGTGCAACAATTGGATATATTTTGTTATTCAATTTTCTCTTCACTATAGCCTTGAAATATCTCGATCGTAAGTAGTCGAAACTCTACTTTCAAGCGTTGTTTTGCACTTGAACATGTTGTAAGTTTCCAGCTCGAATTCTGTAGCTTTTGAGAGCCCTCAGGCTGTCGTGTCCAAAGAGACCTCGACCGACAAAAGTGTGAAGAAATCTCGAGATGTTCAAGAGTTGGAGCTGTCATCAAAAGGAAAGAGCTCTTCTGGTATGCAAAAACAGGCTTGCTAACGTCCATCTCCCTTAATAAACATCATCATTTGAGAGTTTTTTTAATATCAACTTACATTATAATGCAGAAAGGACTGCAGATCAGCTTAGTTTATCATCTAGATCTTCATCTGCAAGAGTTGGAAGCATTAGTGAAGAAGCTCATCAGAACAAGAAGAGAGGAATGGTTCTTCCTTTCGAACCACATTTGATCACTTTTGACGAAATCCGATATGCAGTAGACATGCCACAGGTGTATATGATGTTCCAAGACATGAACAAAACCATTAAAAAGTATGTAGGATTGTCAACAAAACACTCGTGTGCTAATTTCATAGATTTTTTTTCTCTTTTGTAGGAAATGAAATCACAAGGCATTACTGAGGATCGGCTCGAGCTTTTGAAGGGCGTGAGTGGCTCTTTTAGACCAGGAGTTCTAACCGCCCTGATGGGTGTCAGTGGTGCTGGAAAAACAACTCTTATGGATGTGTTGGCCGGGCGAAAAACCGGTGGATACATAGAGGGAAACATCACCATTTCCGGGTATCCTAAAAAGCAGGAAACATTTGCTCGGATTTCTGGATATTGTGAACAAACTGATATACATTCTCCTCACGTGACGGTCTACGAATCACTTGTTTATTCGGCATGGCTGCGGTTGCCTCCCGAGGTTGATTCTGCTACCAGAAAGGTAAAGTTTCAACACATTCCTTTCACTTTCTTTTTCACCATTTTTATTCAATAATGTGTAGAGCTTGTGTGGATGAAGTACTGATATTTGGTTTATGATACAGATGTTTGTTGAGGAAGTTATGGAACTTATTGAGCTCAACCCATTAAGAGATGCAATTGTTGGATTACCTGGTGTCAGTGGACTTTCAACTGAGCAACGCAAAAGACTAACTATAGCTGTTGAACTTGTTGCAAATCCATCTATAATATTCATGGATGAACCAACCTCAGGTCTTGATGCTAGGGCAGCAGCCATTGTAATGAGAACAGTGAGGAACACGGTCGACACCGGCAGAACCGTGGTCTGCACCATTCACCAACCAAGCATTGATATATTTGATGCTTTTGATGAGGTCAACTACTCTCAACCATCAAAATACTCGAAATCCATTTTGATAGCTTAACTAAACATCTGATCTTTTGTTGTTCTCTTGCAGCTATTCTTGTTAAAACGTGGAGGGGAAGAGATATACGTCGGTCCAATCGGTCGACATTCGTCACATTTAATTGAGTACTTCGAGGTATAATTTCTTATCAGAAAAGAAAAAAGAAATCATTTAAAAGTTTATTTTTTGAGATAGAAAATCTCTAACAAGACTCATAAAATTCATTGAAGAGCATTGAGGGAGTTCCCAAGATCAAAGATGGCTACAACCCTGCAACTTGGATGCTAGAAGTCACCACAGCAGCACAAGAAGCAGCTCTTGGAGTGAACTTCAACACATTATACAAAGATTCAGAACTTTATAGGTAAGTAAATGGCAACAAATTGAATTAGTTCATTATATTCTTAATATAAAACATATGTTTTCAAACAAAATTGTGCAGGAGAAACAAGGCCTTGATCAAGGAACTAAGTGTGCCTACTGAAAACTCCAAAGAGTTGTATTTTCCCACCATGTACTCTCAATCGTTCTTCATCCAATGCATTGCTTGCCTATGGAAACAACATCTTTCATATTGGAGAAACCCTCCATACAGTGCAGTGAGATTCTTGTTCACAACCTTCATAGCCTTGATGTTTGGAACTATCTTTTGGGACCTTGGATCCAAGAGGTAAAAATGATGAAGCATAATATTTCATGGGAAGTTGTCATTCCTTTAATCTTATGAGATTCAACTTTGAATATTGACATTTTATGGGTTATTTCAGAGGCACCCAACAAGATCTCTTCAATGCTATGGGTTCCATGTATGCTGCTGTTCTCTTCATTGGAGTACAAAATGCCACTTCAGTTCAGCCAGTTGTGGCCATTGAAAGAACTGTCTTTTATAGAGAAAGAGCAGCAGGAATGTACTCAGCTTTGCCATATGCTTTTGGACAGGTAACTAAAAACGAGCTCGTTGTTATTTGACAACATTTTTGTTTCTTGTTTCCTGTTTGGATACGTGTTTACAGTTTGAGTTTATCTTATGCAGGTTGTGATTGAACTTCCATACATATTCATTCAAACAGTTGTGTATGGGGTGATCGTATATGGGATGATTGGTTTTGAATGGACTGCAGCCAAGTTCTTTTGGTACATTTTCTTCATGTATTTCACCCTTTTGTACTTCACCTTTTATGGTATGATGACTGTGGCTGTGACCCCCAATCACAACATTGCTGCCATTGTCTCCTCTGCTTTCTATGGATTTTGGAACCTTTTCTCCGGCTTCATCGTCCCTCGAACGGTACGTTCGCTTCTTCTAATTATTATAGTGGCAACACTCTAAACTAAATCGAGTGTTATACTCTTCCTTACCTTGAATTTCATCCAACATTCTAATAGACTTCTCCTCTAAGGTAGTTATCAAACATTTATGAAGGATCAAAGATAATAACGAAACTTTTGAAAGGAAATGAATATTTTTTTAAATAAATGACAAAGTTTAGGGATATCTGTTTATAATTTAGTTACCTCGATTTGCAATCGTCAACTCGTAAACTCAAATACATTTCGATTATTCATTTTGAAATGAAAGAGACAGTTGATGGTTTTAAAATGTTGTTTTTGCAGAGAATCCCAATATGGTGGAGATGGTACTATTGGATTTGCCCTGTGGCATGGACACTATATGGGTTGGTGACATCCCAATTTGGGGATATAAATGATCCAATGGACACAAATCAAACAGTAGCTGAGTTTGTGAGCAATTATTTTGGTTACAAATATGACTTTTTGGGTGTTGTTGCTGCAGTTCATGTGGGGATTACAGTGTTATTTGGCTTCATCTTTGCCTTCTCAATTAAGGTCTTTAATTTCCAAAAGAGGTGATTGAAAAAAAAACAAACAATACAAAACAAAAGTTAGTGTTAGGTTTAGTAACATTCTAAGGAATGATATGGAGTGAATTCTATTCAACCTAGTTTTTTTTTTCCTATTTATTTTTTGTTGTTTTAATCATTAAGCTTGTAAAGAAATAAATGTTTTTGTTTTGTCCAAATATATAATGAAATATTTTTTATTCATATATAGTATTAATGTCAGAGTGCAACTTAGGCTCCATTCAGGAATTGGCTGTAAACAATCCTAATGAAAATGGGTTGGAATTTTTATCATTTATAAAGCACAGACACAGATACGGTTATACGATATGGATACGATCGGATACGATTCGTCAATTTCTAAAAATTTAAGATTTGGATACGTCATTTTTTATATATTCTTTTTAATATTTATATTTCTAAAAAAGGAGGATACTGATACATTAAAAATATATTTTCTTTAACAATAGCACAAAATGGAATACAAATGCTGAAGTATAATACAAAAAAAAAAACATCTAAGATGTTGAAGCTGGATTCGACCCCTGCATCCCCTACGACCTGACTATGTCATCCTCCCTTGCCTTGAATGCTTTTTAGAAGTGAAAGTTGTCCCCAGGAGGTCACCCAATATAAGATTGCTCCAAGCTAACTTTGGAGTTCTTATGATTGAGCCACCGAAAAGGAAGGTACACCTTGTTGGTATAGGTAGTAACTTTCAATTCTTTTAAGCCTTTCTTATTTCTTAACCATACTTTCATGTCCTCAGGATCTCTCTCATTCGAATGTGATACCGGTTCATTCATGTACCTCTCCTAAATTTGGGTCATTACATGCCTACCAGCTTCCACTTGATTCGTCCCCGAACCACATCTTACTGGGAGAGGTTCCACTCTGATACCAACTATAACGACCCGACCCCCTAGAACTTAAGTTAGGCCGTTATTAAATATATGCATGCATGGAACTTAAAACGACACTCTTTTATGGTGAAATAAATACTAAATAAATAAGGTAAGTGCAAAAGGTTTTCATTAAATTCAAATATTAAAAACAATAATATGGTACCGATAAATCATAAATGATAATAAATAAGTATGAAAACGATTCTTAATAGTAAGTTTCAAACATCAAAAGTGAAAGTTAAGAAAAACATGAAAAGAAATTTAAATCTCTTGAGCGGAAGCATAAAACTAGTCCTAGTGGCTCGATCACGAATTCCGCTTATCCATCGCTGGTGCATCTCTACCCTTACCTGAAACAACAACATGAGAAAGAAGGAGTATAAAATACTTAGTAAGTAACCGCACTACTGGGGTCAGGTTAGACATCTATGTTCTCTAGATGCCTACCTTTGGTGGAACATATAAACTGTCCTAGTCCTCATGGGACACATACATACATGAAAAATTGAGTTCTATCCTACTGTATCTAAATATGCCCACTACCTCTGGGGAATCCCGAAGGAAACACAAACTGGTGAATCCCGAAGGAAGTACAATATTTGGTGAATCTCGAAGGAAACACAATATCTGATGAATCTCGAAGGAAACACAAACTAGTGAATCCCGAAGGAAACACAAACTGGTGAATCCTGAAGGAAACACAAATATCTGGTGAATCTTGAAGGAAACACAATATCTGGTGAATCCCGAAGGAAACACAAACTGGTGAATCCCGAAGGAAACACAATATCTGGTGATTCTCGAAGGAAACACAAACTGGTGAATCCCGAAGGAAACACAAACTGGTGGATATTCTAACTAATCAGTAAAATCACTATCACAATCTTGACATCACAATCTCAACATGATTCTATAACATACATATACATCTCATCATCACGATTCTACAATATACATATAAATTTCTTCATCATAGCTTTACAACATATGTGTGCATCTCATTCTCCTCAGATTCAGCATGATCTCCAATAAAAATAATATACTCAAATCATACTAGTATTCAAACATCTCGATGCACAACTAGCCTTTTAAAATCTCATATCAGCAAGACATACACAAACATCAAACAATCAATATATCCTCAGTAAATCACATTTTTCAATTCCCGACTCCAGTCATTTCAAACCTCAGTCAATGAAGGCAGATATAAATATCATGTTAACTAATAATCCTCAATAAATCATAATTATCATTATCGGGCACTAGGGCAGTTCCAGTAGTAAGATTACTTATCTCAACTTGGTAAAAAAACGCAAAACAAAATCTCCTTAGAACTTCTTTAGCACACTTGAATCAACCTAAAGTTGTAGCTTGGTCTAAGACAAATTTCAATACTCGATTTAATTAGCCAATCTGATCATGAATTAAATCCAAAGTCAATAACTTAATTTTTCCACTATTACTCTCAATCCAAAAGAATAACCATACAACAATTTACAAAATTTACCGATCTTCACCAATTTTCTGCAAAACAAAATAGTATCTAGCTTGATGGTCAATGCCTCAAAACTTCCAAACCTTGAATCTAAGTTTCAAACCAAAGAGAGGTTACTAATTTAACCCAAAAATCAAAGCAGTGAACTTCATTTCCTAAATTATAAGGAAAAAAAAAGTCTTACCCAAGATTTTCCTCAAAATTCCAATAAAGATTGGGGCAATGGTGGCCGTCGACTTGTGGCTGCCATAGATAGGCAACGTGTGTTGCTGTCGGACGACATAAATTGTTTAGGCTAGCGGCTGGTAGTGAGGGTCTTGCATGAGGAGGGTTTACGAGAGTGGGAGAGAAAATTTCTAGTTTACAGATTTTATTCAGCAGCGATTACGAACAAACCTGAGCTTCAAACAACGATCAAACCTTTCAAAATGAAAATCTATATGTCTCGAACAGACTGACCAAATTTGAGCACGATCCAACGGTTCAAACTCTGGCAATCAAAAATTTTGTGGAAGCTATCGCTGAAAAACCGAATTGCTTTCTCCCAATTTTTTACCTCCTTACACCCTTATTTAATTTCGAAAAAAATCTCAATTCTTTTCTTTTTTTCCAAATTTTGAAAAGATAAATAAAATATTTTATCACAATATCTCCAAAATCTCCAAAGATTCTATTAAATTTAGAAATCAATTAACTTTTCAAATTATCTTAATTTAGGCTTCAAAAACCAAAATTAAAGGCATAAGATCCATCAATTGGATACAAATTAAATCATTCCAAATATTTAAATCAATTCAAAACTACATGAAATTAATTATCTCTTTTATTTTTTATTTTTTATTTTTTTAAGTTGGCCCTAAAATCCAAAATAAAAGGGAAGCAAAATTCAATATTTTCAAGATAATCTGTTCAAATATCTAATCAATTAAATTCAATTTAACCAATAAAAGTTTTTCAATTATTTCAATTTAACCCCAGTTTTTCAAATGAAAGGGAAATTTAAACTCAATAATTTTAGATAATTAACTTAAATTTTCCTGAAATTCGGGATGTTACACATATTGTGAAGAAGAAGATTAGAGGGAGAAATATGAAGATAAACGAAAAACTTCTTCATTGAATTATTAAAGACATTCAAATGGTTTATATTTTGGTAGATTTCATGGGGACTCAAATGTGAAGATGGAGATTAGATGATTCTAGTCTAGGGTTTGATCCTCTATTTTTTTTTTCTTTTAGTTTTGGACTTAGTAGTGAGCTTTTTAAATAGGTTGCTTAGTTTTAGATTGGGAAAGATTAGATGGGTTGCTTGTCTTTTTTCTTCAAAAAAAATGTATAGAAATAGATACATCAAATTGCGTGTATCTGGAAAGTATCTAGAAGTATCGGTATCCGATATGTGTCTAATACGGATTCTTTGCCTCACATGAAGTATCTGTGCTTCATAGTTTGTCGTCATTTTCTTCAAGATCATGAGTGTAGAAAAACTTAGTGAAATATGCTTTGTTCTATCTCCTTTAATATATACTCTGTTGATTTGGGATATATATATTGTGTTGTCTTTGTATAATATTGTTGGAAGATTTTTATTAGAAAATAAGCCGCATGTTTCACGGATGTGTTGAGTCATTGATCTTAGCCATACACATTCTTGACTAGCCTCGTGAAGTGCAAGAGTTTCAGCATGAGTTAAGACCGCCATGATACAACAGTTCTTCCACATTGAATAGATAACCTATTTGAGATCTAGTTTTGTGTGGATCAGATAAATATCCATAATCTGCATAACCAACTAGATCAAAATTTTATTTATTTGAATAAAACAATCCCATATCAATCGTTCCTCGAAGATAACGGAGTATGCTTAATTCCATTCCAATGTCTTTTGTTGAAGAAGAACTATATCTTGCTAATAAATTTACTGAAAATATAATATATGGTCTTGTATAATTAGCAAGATACATAAGTGCCTCAATTGCACTAAGATATGGTATTTCAGGACTAAGAAGTCCTTCATTATTATCTCGAGGTTGAAATATTTCATTTTTTACATCTAGTGAACGAACTTCCTTTGGAATGTACAATGGATGTGTTTTGTCCATATAAAATCTTTTCAATTTTTTCCTATATAAGTTAACTAATGAACAAATATCTTATCTGCTACATGCTTAATTTGTAAGCAAAGGGATTTTTTTTCCAAGATCTTTCATTACAAAATCTTTCTTGAGATATTCTATTGCCTTTGAAAACTCTTTAGGAGTTCTAATTGTATTTAAGTAATCAACATGTACAGTTACAATAGAAAACCCTGACTGTAATTTCTTTACAAAAACACATGCATATTGGATTTTTTTTGATATCCTTCTTTCAACAAATATCTATTTAGACAATTGTACCACATTCATTCTGATTGTCTTTGACTTTATTGAATACAATTTCCGAGAATTTGATTTATATGTTTCAGGTACCTTAAATCCTTATGGGATTCTCATAAATATCATTATCGAGTGATCCATATAAATATGTTGTGACAATATCCATAAGATGCATATCCAAACTTTCATACACAGTCAAACCAATTAAATATCTTAGTGTAATTACATCCACCACCAGAGAATACGTTTCCTCATAATCAATACCAGGTCTTTGTGAAAAATCTTGTGCAACTAGTCTTTTTTTATATTTCTGACCTCATTGTTTTCATTTCTTTTCTTCACAAATACACATTTGTATCCTACAGGTTTGACACCTTCTAGTGTTCAGACTACTGGTCCAAAAACCTGACGTTTTAAAAGTGAGTTTAATTCTACCTCGATTGCTTCTTTCTACTAAAGCCAACCTTTTCTACATCGACATTCTTCAATAGATTTTGGTTTGAGATCCTCATTTTCAAATATAATATCAAGAACAACATTATACGCAAAAATGTCGTCAATAACTACATTAGTTTGATTCCATATTTTTCCTGTCATGACATAGTTTATTGAAATTTCATTATTATCTTTAGGTATTTCACCTTCCTCACTAGTCATGTCAAGGATTTCTTCATGACTATTTAAATCCTCAACCAAGTCTTCTTTACTATTAATTCTTTTTTTTTTTTCGATGATTTTTATCTTTGGAACCTACTGGTCTACCACGCTTCTGGCATGTTCCAGACTCATTAGTGACAACTTGCTGTGTTGGAATATCAATTTTCAACGGAACGTTTGCAGCTAATATATGTGATATAGTTTTTTTTTTTTTTTTTTTTGTATCTATAAATGCATCTGGTAACTAATTTGTTATATTTTGCAAATGAATTATCCTCTAAACTTCAAATTCACATTGATTTGTGCGGGGATCTAAATGAGACAATAACGATGCATTCCATATAATTGCTTCTTCCAATCTCTTAATTTCTCCTTCTAATGTTGGAAAATTTGTCTCATCAAAATGACCATAAGCAAATAATGCAGTAAATACATCACCCATCATGAGTTCAATATATTTAATAATTGATGGAGAATAATATCCAACATATATTCCTAACCTCCTTTGAGGACGCATCTTAGTACGTTGTGGTGGAGCAATTAGAACATATACTGCACATCCAAAAATTCTCAGATAGAAAATATTTGGCTCATGGCCATAAGTTAATTGTAATGAAGAGTACTTATGATAAGCTACTGGCCTAATGCATATAAGTGGCGTGCATACAAAATAGAATGTCCCCATATAGATGTAGGAAGCTTGGCTCTCATAAGCATGGTCTAGCAATTAACCGCAAATGTTTTATGAATGATTTTGCTAAACCATTTTGTGTATGAACATGAGTTGTAGGATGTTCAAAACTTATCCTAATTGACATACAATAATTATCAAAAACTTGGGATATAAATTCACCAACATTATCAAGACGAATGGTCTTAATTGCGTAATCAGAAAATTGTGCTCTTAAATTAATTATTTGAGCAAGAATCTTGCAAATGCAAGATATCAATTTGATAATAAGCACACATGTGAATATTTACTGGATGCATTTATTAATACCATAAATATTTAAATGCTCCATTTGGTGGATTAATAGGTCCACATATACCACCATGATTTCGTTGTAAAATGCAAAAGGTTCAATTCCCACTTTGGCTTGTGATAGTCTAATTATTAATTTGCTTTGAGAGCAAGCATCACATGATAGTTCATTGGATTGAAGAATCTTTTGGCTCTTCAATGGGTGTCCATTTGAAATCTCAATAATTCTTCTCATTATTATAAACTCTGAACGATCTAATCAGTCATGCCAAATAGCAAATATATTTGGATTCATAAACTTCAGGTTCATTGTTGCATGTGTTTTAATTACTCGTATATGAGTATAATTGATAACTTGTAGAAATACAAGTTCTTGTCTCTCAAAAGTTGGAACAATTAGGGTTTTTAATGATAAAATCTCATCATTCTTTGAGAAAACGTATGGAATTACTCAAACACTACTAAACTTGCACAAAAGAATGTTTATTGCTAAAAGCTGCATCACTAACACATATTATTGCAGGATTTCAACAAAGATTCTAAGTGTCGCAGGCGAAGCTAACGCATGGACATGCGTCGGAAGGATTTCAACGCAACAAAGGTTCATTCACTTAGGCTGTTTGTGATAAATCACCACTTGCAAGTATAGGCATCTGACCAGCGGCGTCTGAAAAGTATCTGAATGTCAGGCGGCTGACCAGGATATGGAATTTAATGTTGCCCCATCATCAAGCGGTGAAGAGCAACACTTATAAATAGATGAAATCCCACCAGAAGAAGGGTAATTAGCTCATTATGTATAAATCCGAAAACTAGAGAGACTTAGAGCTTTGCTGCTACTACAGGGAGAACACAAGGGGAAAAGATCCATCTCCACCGTTGATCAAGAAGTGAAGAAGACCTAGCTAGAGAGAGAAATTTCTTCCATTTCTTCCACAAATTGGTTGTACACGAATTTAAATTGAGCGAAAGAGGACAAGAGATTGTACTCTGCAGATTAATTCTACTCTCTTCATCTTAATTCTACTCTCTTCATCTCATTCGATTAAGTATTGACATTGTAAAGACAATATGGTTCTTTATGAATTCACAAATGTGATCAACTACACTTTGCTACTATTTATTTTTGCCATATGTTAGATGCATCTATGACTTCACGCAAGTTCAATTTCTAAACGCCTAAGCCAACATAATTACTTGGTAAAAGTTCTTTTAGCTTGAATTATTTGAGAGAATAAGCAAGTAAGCATTAAGTAAAAAACGCTTGGTACATCTAGAGATAGAGGCGATAATGTTTTATTGCATTATGTGATTAACTCATGCATCCTAAAGATAGGAATTTGTGTGACATCCGCATTGAGAAATGCTGAATAGAAATTATGCAGAAACCTAGCATATTTACACATACTTGAGTTATAAACAAGCAAAGTTCATTTCCATGTTCACCGCTTTCTCGTATGTGTGCATCTCACTTAGATCGACGCATACCATTTTCACTGAACACCATTTCCACATGAACCCTTGTTTTCCACTTGACCTTTTGCATCTTCTTGTACGCACGCAGTAAACTTAGTGTAGGTAAAAAAAAAAAAAAACACTTATTCAACATTTACTTAGAATCCTTCTACATTAGCAACAACGCAAGCTCTGCGTTAGCTTTGATCTAAATCCCTGAGTTCGACCCTAGACTTACCAGGAACTGTAATGCTTTTTATATATGTTTGATATTCAATGCTCATGATGATGCGATACTACTACTATTTATTCGTTAATTAGGGATGCTCAGGTAGTATGCCCTATGTTGTCACAAGTTTCCTTACGATGGAACCAAGTGTAATTCCACCACAAGTTTCTCGGTGTGATCTGAGGTCGAACATGGGGAAGTGGTGCCGGTTATTGCGGTATGTTCATGGTATATGCGACCGGGATTTTCAATTATTTATAAAAGTGTGTACAGTATGTAAATTATAGTAAAATAAAGGAAAGTGGTAAAGATGCGGTAAAACATGAAAATACAATAAACCTAAGCTAGATTTACAAGATACAGGCTTTATGTTCAAGATACTAGGATTAAGGCTGGCTATGAAGGTTGTGCAAAGACGTGGGATGCGACGACAAGTCTTGTGGATAAATGAGAAGGAGAAAGATAAGTATTACAAACAACGCAAGTTCTTAATTGAATTAAAGGTACAAATACTATTCCGCTCTCCTCTTGGCGTACACCTCTCAGTGATTGGCCGCGTTTCCCACATGTCTGTGGTGAAAACAGAGTTCAACGTAATGAACGCAAGGTTGCTTCCATGTCTGGAAGTACTACTCTCTTTAGTTAACGCACTCTTCTGACCTTCTCTCGATAGATCAGAATGACATCTTCACTTCTATTCTCACAGGTGAAGATGCCGTTTAGCATGCTTTAGCTAAACATATTTTATAACTTTAATACATATTAAGTTCTTGGTGATTCATATTGCTCATCAAGGGATTAAGAAAACATCATGGAGAAAGTGACTAATGGGTGAACGGAAATAGACAGAGAATGGTAAATAAAATCTATCGAAACATTTAATATTTCTACCAAGTGTTTGATACATGATATGTGAATGAAGAGATAAAGAAAATATGGAATACAATGAGAGAGAGATGGAATAGATACAATCAGATGCCAATGTCTTGGCACAGATTCAATGGAGATCTGTTTGCTGGGTAGGATGGTTTCGATGGCAGGAAGAGCTTCCCTCTCAGACTTGCTTCACTGGTAGCAGGGGTCTTTGCACAGAGCTTCGATCGGGTATATAGCAAGTCGGATATGAGATTTACCTCTCGGCCTTATCTCGTTCTCTTCCTAGATTTCTTCCTTTCAGCACTCAACTCAGCCTTTTGTCTCTAAAATCTTACAGCATTTAGCCCAGTATCCGATAGCATACTTTTTTTTTTTTCTGAAATCGCTGAGGTATTTATAGGAGTAGATCCTTTGACTCCAGCCTTGTGGTCCCCACTTGATGGTTATGGTAATTCTGCAGATGGAGGGATATTATTCCTTCTGTTATGCAATCAGATCATCAATTCTAGACAACCGTTAGTTGTACACGTGTCTCAATCCTCCGCTCTCACGTTGCTCAGTTGCATCTTTCGATCATAGGTTCGCATGCGGTGTATGTTTTTATTACTGCATGCGGTTGAAGCATAGCTCTGGATCGACTGTTGCATTGCGCCTTTACTGCGGTAATTGTCTCTTCATGGTCGATCGACAGACACAATGTTATAGAGATGCGTTGATTAGTTTCTCATGAGCCTTGAGCGTAAGCAGTTACTTGGTCTCCTACAAAACAGAGTAAAGTTAGGCTTGTCCTCCATCTTTTCAAGTTAGTGGGTGTAATTGCAAACGTTTCTAATTATTGTTATACTAGGTTAATTTTCATACAATTGGTGCATAATTACTGACTTTTGGCCGCAATATCTATATAAGGTGGCATAAATAACTTGTATTTCTACAAGTTATCATACCCCCAAATTTAGATATATTCTTGTCCTCAAGCATATCTTCTACTAAGGCAATCATGCTCCATTCTTATTCTATATTTCTGCGACGATTGGTTGCTTCGAATGTTACACTTAGGCACATTACTTGACATCACACTTTCCTTCTATCCTTGCTAATTCTTAGCAAGCCCTACTTTATTCTTCTATGCAACAAAATCCTGCTCAAAGACACTTTTTTAGTTTTCAAAGTAGAATGCTTATCTCTTCTTTATCAAACCAACTTGATGTATCTATATTCGGTGAGCAAAACTTTGCATCATTTATTCACTTAGGGACAGTTGGTCATGGTTACACCCTTCGTTTTGGCTTGTCCCCATGGGTGTCATGCGAACATCCAACTACGGTAGTGTGCCAGTTCTAACTTTAACTCATAATAATCAGAGGAGTTATCCCTTGCATTCTTTTTCTTTTTTGGTTTATACTACGTTGTTCTTAAAAACCTACTTTCGTTTTGGCTTGCTTCTATGGGTGTCATACGAACATCCAACTACGAGCAGGCTTCTTTCACAACTAAACTCTTATCAGGTTGGGAATAGTTTTGAAATTTTTCTTTGCTCTGACATTGGAGTTTTGCATAAAAAATTTTCTAAAATACTGCATACTTCTGAATTCATCTGCTCAGACCTTCCCCACCCCTAAATTTAAAGATGAGCAAGATCTTCATTGCGTTGTTTGGATAGATTAGACAAACACTTAGAAGAAAATTTCAAAAAGAAGGTTTGAGCAGGACTTTGAAAGATAAAAGGTAAAGTACTGCTAAACTAAGAGTTAACTAAGTGTTAGTCAGAATTTACTAAGTATGGGAAATGTGTCTAAGATTAACATATAATACATCATAGCAATGCAATGAAGATCGTAAAAATACAAGAGTACAAATATAGTAAAGATTAACAGAGGAAGATAAAGAGAGAGACACAGGCAAAGAGTAAAGTGAACTATGTACTTTGATTGTATTGACTATTAACATAGTGTGCGAATATATTACAAATGATCGGAAACAAAATTTTCTCATGCCTACACAAGAGTCAAAGAATTCGGTTAAGTTACAATTTAATAAAAGAATTGAATACAATTAAAGAATGGCCGCATAGAAACTTAAAATTGAAGAAAGAATAAAAAAACTAAGGTTGAGGAGTAGGGGGATCTGGTGGAGGATATTGAGGCAGTGCAGCAGAGCCATCATTAAACATTAAGTGCTGCCTTAGATGTGGAGGCACCATCGGACTATGCAGATAAGCGGTAAGAAAGTTGAAGTACTCTTTATTGCACTCCGCTATTTGCTGTTGTTGTTGAAAATTCCTATGCATACTGCGCTGGATATTGATGATTGCTTCCCTTGAGGTTGCCGCACTGCGTTGAATCTTATCAATGCGCTCTATTGCTACCTCAAATTGATGGTTGAAGAAGAGATGCTGCTGAGAGACAAGTTCTAGCTGTTGGGCGAAGAGGCTTCTCATTTCAACTAACTCAGCAGCCAAGGAGGTGGAGGATGGTTGTGCCTACAAAGTCTCGCCAGCACCGTTTTGAGGTAGTGGGGTGTGGTGATGAAGCTGTTGGTGAAGATGGGGCTGTTGGTTGAATATGAAAGTTGGGGATAAGAGGAAGGTTGGTAGTAGGTTCATGAAGAGGGGAGGAGGTTTGCGCTGGTGGGCTTGGAGGGCTTAAAGGTCTGATGACTAAGGGAAGAGGGTTTATGGGCTCAAGATCATACGCTGGTGACTCATGTACTCTTTCTTTTCCCTTATCTTCTTTTTTTCTTCTTTTTGGTCTGGGTTCCTGCGGCACATTCAAATCAATCGCAGGTCTCTTTGCTGGGGAATCCTTGAGGAGCATCCTCAGAATTTTGATGTTGATGAGGGCGTGAACTTCTGGCATGGGCTCCTCATCAATGCCTACACCCGTACTTAGGCATAAACTTGAGACGATCCACGAGAAGAAGTATTGCCCTCGTATATGCCCCACCAAAGCTCTGATCTGCCCTGCGATCAACCTTCCCACGTCAATAGAAATGTCGCGCGCAATACAATATGCAGCCATCACCCGATCCCTTAATACAGTTCTATCATGCGTTGTTGGGATTAGCCGCTTCTTAACCAAATAAACCCAGAGCCTTCCCTCTGGCAGTAAAGACTTGAACTCTAGAGTGCAGATGCCTTTAGGGGAGATTATCCCTCTTGTACCTGGTTGCGCTAGTACCTTCAGCGCGTCTCTCATCAGTTCTTCTGTAGGATCATCAATGATAGTGTTCCCTGGTGCATCAGGGTTGTCCCTCATCTGATAAAGTTCATTGATGTCCTTTGAGCTGAAGTGTACTGTCTCGCCCTTAAAAGCCACCGCATCCCTATTACCATGCAGACGCCCGCGATAAAAGTCTCGCACTACCTGAGGCACGATGACGGATGGGCACTGACAGAAAGTGTCCCACGCGTACTCTACAATGACACTCGTGATGAGATCAGGTAGTGGGGTCGGCGCAAGGTAGAAGCCCACCTCGATCGCATGTCATCATTCTCCTTTCTTTTAGATGTTCGCTTCTTGGCCGATGCAGGCTCGCTGCTCTCTGCTACATCTTTGCCTCTTGCTTGCGCAAAACGGGCTACTTTCCTTAGTCTCTTTTCCCGCTCCTTGCACTGTTCCTCTTTCTCGCATTCAGCGAGTTCTTTGCCCTTAATTTTGTATAAGCACTTCTTGTTGGCTTCACGCTTCCTTCTCTTCTCTTCATCAAGCAATCTTTCCTCTTCTTCCTTCTTCCTCATTTCTTCTTCTTCCACCTCTCTTTCTTCTCTCTCAAACTCTTCTTCAAACTGCTCAGAGGCCAGCAATATGCACTGATCCTCTTCGTGCTTTCGGATCCCCTCAAGTCGGGCAAGCTCGTTGTTGCTTTGCATTTCTTCAAATTCTAATCTTCTTCTTCTATTCCTTTCTGCGATGATGAGCTTGCTCCGCTCCATCTTTTCTTGCTTATCTTCTTCTTCTTCTTCTTTTCTTTTTCTTTCCTTCTCTTCTAGTGCTAGCATTAATTGTTGAGGGTCAATGCCAAACCCTTGCGGCGCATTCTCCCTGCGACGTCGCATTAGGGGGCTCCATCTGTTTCTTCACCTTCGTCCGTTGCACCCAATTGTGTTGCTTCAGGTTGCGGTGGCTCCATCAACTGCGCTGTTTCCCCCCTATCCTCCCTTATAGAGGTCGATTCTCCATCCTTCTCAGAACTTGCAACCCTCTGCTTTGCTTTCTCTTCTTCTCTCAGGCGCTTCTTCTCCTTCCGACGCAATTTTCTCTCTTCTTTCTCTCTTCTCCTCTTCTTCTTGGCCTTTTCATCTTTGTCATCATCCTTTTTCTTTTTGTTCTTTCTTGATTTGTGATGATGCGATGACTTTGCCTTTCCAGCCTTCTTACTCTTCTTCTTCTTCTTATCTTCCTTTTCAGCCTGTGCTGCCTTCTTCAATTTAGCTCTGGCTTTCTTCTCTGCCTCAGCTGCCTTCAACTCTTCCTTCTTGGCCTCTTCTGGCAGCACACCCCTCTGCAATCTCCTCCATCGCAATGTCAGGGGTTATTAACTCTATTTCTGCTTGTCTGGCCTCTTCAACTGTGATCTCAATTTCTTCTCTTTCAATGATCGCAATCTCCTTTTCTTCCATTTGTGGAGGTTAATAAAAAATTTCTGCAATGATGGTGGCCTTCGGAGTCTCCAGGACCAAGACACCATTCCCTTTATCTTTTTCTTCAGCCGCCACATCTTCCACCTCCACCACTCCTTCCTTTATTACTTCCTTCGCCACAACCACCGTCTCCTCCTCCGTAGGCAGTGGCTGGTTTACAACCCCTACCTTGGGCAGTCCTTCTCCTTGCTCCAAAGTGCTTAGGATATTGCCAAACACTTTCGTGTTGTTTCGCCTCTTCCGTTCCCTTTCAGTTGAGACGGACGGTGTTGATGTTGGCAAGCTTTCAGTGCTTCCTCCTTTTTTGAATGCAGGAGGCCTAATGGCCAAGGGATTTCTCCGGGTTCTTTCAGTGGATCTTGGGATAGAACGGGCTTGGGCGGCAAGCCTACGACTGGCAGCAAGGAATGCTGCCTTTCGCATGGCTGCTTGGTCAGGGACAGAAGGTGAAGCAGATTGGTTTTATGTTTGGTCAGCCATGGAAACGAATTAGAGAAGAAAAGGGGTTCTGAAAAGGGACTGGTAACTTAAAGCTTTTGGGAGAGAAAAGGGTTCTGAAAGCAAAATTCTAGGGTATCGATTTGCTGGTAAAGAGTTTCCAAAGAAGGGGAAGTGGATATTTATAGGTTGGGCTGTAGTGGGGCCTAATGCGATTTGTGCGGCGACTGGCCTTGAGCAGCTTAACAGGCGCATCGTTCCACCTCCAGCATTTATGGAATTTTCAAAAAAAGTGTCCTTTCATCTGCCAAGCCATAATTGCTTGGGAATACGAATCGATTGGACTTCTTCCCGAATTACCAGAAAAAATTTTCTTTAATATTTTATTCGAATGGACGCATTATAAGTATTAATGCATTGTGTTCAATAACGTAACTGTATCTTTGTAGAGGATGGGCAACAACGCATATATCCCCGCACCGCACCCCTTAACCAATGCATTTCTGGAGGATACCTCGACATAGTGCATTTGGCTGAGGACGGGCAAAGGACATATACGAGCGCAACACACCCCTCAACTTAATACAGTTGAGCTAGGTGATCACAATGCATTCCTAGTGAGCTTGGGATGCGTCCATTGTCATCTTGCTTTCTTGTTGTTCAATGTTTTATTTTTGTAACTTATGTTTTACACAGGTATTTTGTTTTTATTATTTTTATTATTTATTTTTTTTTATGACTCAATCATTAACAAATTAAAGCTCATACACTGACTACAGAAAACTCAAAGAATTAAAGGAAAGAGTGAATTAAATACACAGAAGTGACTGTAAAATGAAATTCGAAGTCAAAATTTGCATTAAATGAAGCATTAAAACTTAGTTCAGAAATCAAAGAAGGAATTCAGTAAAGCAGAATAAGTGTGGTATCGAGATATGGACCAAAAATTTGCGTTGTCTTTGATGTTCGCAATCCACATCTCCGCAGGCGGTCAGGCTTGCTTGCTTAATGTCTTCACAGACATTGTTCTTTCCTTGTTGATTTTGGGGCTTCAGAATTGCTAGACAGTGTTCCAGGTGTCCAACTTCTCAACTCAGAGACCAGCTGGCCCACTTGGATCTCCAGATTTCGTATAAAGGATGCTTGGGCTTGCATTACCGCATCATTCTTGTCCATGTATTGTTTCAGCAGCGCCTCCAACGATCCTCCCAAGGCATTAGATGATGATAAAGGTTGCTGGTTTTGCGATCTTGATTGCCCTTGATTTTGGTGAAACGAAGGGTTCCCTCTGCTGCCCTCTTGATGGTTCATTGGCCCCCCTAGGTTGGGATTGCCACCCAAACCGAAGTTAGGATGACTCTTCCAGCCCGGATTGTAAGTGTTACTAAAGGGGGTTGTTTTGGATGGCACACACTTGCTGAAGATTCAATGGACATCCTTCAGCTCTGTAAGCCCCTCCATAGTTAACGCAACCAATTGCGGCCACTTGAGCCGGCGCAGCAGGTTGCGCTCATTGAGAGCAATGGCTCATTGATTAATGGCCATTGATTGGAGGATTGAGGTTACCGTGGCCATCTGAGTGGCCAATGTAGTCATTGTCTCCGCCGGGACAATGGCTGTTCCATTTTTCCTTCTCTCATTCCCTCGACCTCCATAACCGTCATCAATCCAGTCATCCATGTTCCGTGAGATGCGGTCGAGGATGACCTTGGCCTCGGTGTATGTCTTATCCATTAAACCTTCTGCCGCGGAGGCATCAACAACAGCCAGCGTTGCTCTATTCAGGCCATTATAGAACGTTTCCATCAAGACGCAATCGGGAATCCCGATATGTGGGCAGTTTTTCACCAACCTTCTAAATCGCACCCAGGCGGTGCTCAGGGTCTCATTCTCTTTTTGTTCAAAGTTCATCACATCCTTCCGTCTTCTTACGTTGATAGTTGGCGGGAATAACTTCTTCATAAACCACTCAACCAATTGCCCCCATGACGTGATTTCATTGGGCTCTAGCGAATAAGCCCACTTCTTAGCCTCATCCCTCAAGGTGTAAGGGAATAGATATAA
This sequence comes from Benincasa hispida, assembly GCF_027475165.1. Lineage (NCBI taxonomy): Eukaryota > Viridiplantae > Streptophyta > Magnoliopsida > Cucurbitales > Cucurbitaceae > Benincasa > Benincasa hispida. The sequence goes on from NC_143487.1 coordinate 41,309,867, forward strand.
CCTAATGTTTTCTAGAGTCACACCAGGTAGGGAGAAATTGCCGCACATCTCCACAAAGCTGGTCAGGTGGGCATGCAGGTCTTCACCTTGCAGACTCCCAAACTGCCCTGCGTTCTGAATCATTTGTAAAATGACCGGCTTGATCTCAAAGCGAGCATTCTCCTCAACAGTTGGCCTTGAGATTCCAGGCAAAAAATCGTATAGGTTGGGTGCCGCATAGTTTCGCATTGGGATGTTGCGAATGGTTACCAAGAATACAGGATCCTGGGCCAGTCGAACAACCCCTTGATTCACTTCTGGCACCGCATTATCGTTATTATTTGCCATGCTGGCTGCCTTTTTTTGTTGATTCCTGTTCCAGCATATCCTGGCGCAGAAGGTTCGCTCGATCTCAGGGTCAGCTACAAATTTCGGTTCAACACTAGAACTCATACACCATTAAGCCGCTCTCCATGTTAAACAGCCAGTACAATGAGATCTGTCCAGCAAAATACCAAAAACCACTCAAACAATAAACCGTTAACCAGTTTCCCCGGCAACGATGCCATAAACTTGTAACGCTCTTTATATATGTTTGATATTCAATGCTCATGCTGGTGCTATACTATTACTATTCATACGTTAATTAGGGATGCTTAGGTAGTATTCCCTGCATTGTCACAAGTTTCCTTACGACGGAACCAAGTGTAATTCCACCACAAGTTTCTCAGTGTGATCCGAGGTCGAACACGGGGAAGTTGTGCCGGTTATTGCGGTATGTTCATGGTATATGCGACCGGGTTTTTCAATTCTTTATAAAAGAGTGTACAATATGTAAATTATAGTAAAATAAAGGAAAACGGTAAAAATGCGATAAAACATGAAAATACAATAAACCTAAGCTAGATGTACAAGATACAGGATTTATATGCAAGATACTAGGATTAAGGCTAGCTGTGAAGGTTGTGCAAAGATGTGGGATGCGACGACAAGTCTTGTGGATAGATGAGAAGGAGAAAGATAAGTATTACAAACAATGCAAGTTCTTAATTGAATTAAAGGTACAAATACTGTCCTCTTGGCGTACACCTCTCAGTGATCGGCCGCGTTTCCCACATGTCTGTGGTGAAAACAGAGTTTAACGTAATGAACACAATGTTGCTTCCATGTCTGGAAGTACTACTCGCTTTAGTTAACACACTCTTCTGACCGTCTCTTGATAGATCAGAATGACATCTTCACTTCTACTTTCACAGGTGAAGATGCCGTCTAGCATGCTTTAGCTAAACGTATTTTATAACTTTAATACATATTAAGTTCTTGGTGATTCATATTTCTCATCAAGGGATTATGAAAACATCATGGAGAAAGTGACTAATAAGTGAACGGAAATAGACAGAGAATGGTAAATGAAATCTATCAAAACATTTAATATTTCTACCAAGTGTTTGATACATGATATGTGAATGAAGAGATAAAGAAAATATGGAATAAAATGAGAGAGAGATGGAACAGATACAATCAGATGCCAATGTATTGGCACAGATTCAATGGAGATCTGCTTACCGGGTAGGATGATTTCGATGGCAAGAAGAGCTTCTTTCTCAGGCTTGCTTCACTGGTAGCAAGGGTCTCTGCCCAAAGCTTCAATCGGGTATATAGCAGGTCGGATCTGAGATTTACCTCTCGGCCTTATCGCGTTCTCTTCCTAGATTTCTTCCCTTCAGTACTTAGTTCAGCCTTTTGTCTCTAAAATCTTACAGCACTTAGCCCAGTATTCGATAGCATACTTTTTTTCTGAAATTGCTGGGGTATTTATAGGACCAGATCCTTTAACTCCGGCCTTGTGGTCCTCACTTGATGGTTATGGTAATTCCGCAGATGGAGGGATATTATTCCTTCTGTTATGCAATCAGACCATCAATTCCGCATAACCGTTAGTTATACACGTGTCTCAATCCTCCGCCCTCGCGTTGCTCAGTTGCATCTTTCGATCATAGGTTCGCATGCGGTGTTTGTTTTTATTACCGTATGCAGTTGAAGCAAAGCTCTGGACCGACTGTCGCATTGCGCCGTTACTGTGGTAATCGTCTCTTCATGGTCGATCGACGGGCGCAATGTTACAGAGATGCGTTGATTAATTTCTCATGAGCCTTGAGCACAAGCGGTGACTTGGTCTCCTGCAAAACAGAATAAAGTTTGGCTTGTCCTCCATGTTTTCGATGTTAGTGGGTGTAATTGCAAACATTTACAATTATTGTCATACTAGGTTAATTTTTCATACAATTGATGCATAATTACTAACTTTTGGTCGCAATATCTATATAAGGTGGCATAAATAACTTATATTTCTATAAGTTATCAGGAACCTAAATTAGATTTATACTTGGATCCAATTCAAGAAAACTTGAAGGCATAAAGAGGAGTGTCACACATCCCTGCACGCATCATTCATACTTGCACCCTATTTTTCCACTTTCCTCACACAATACACTCCTAAAGTCGCATCACGAGGAACACGTACAATAATATAATCCATAAGATAAAGTAGGAAACTCTTCCAATATACGCTTTTCATATGAGACATTAGATATGATATATAGATATTCCATATTATTCTTACGACCAGTCTCAATATGACAACCATTGCAACGTATATCTTTAAACCTAAGTAGATTTCTTTTGGTTGACTGGAGAACAATGTATTATCAATTGTAAATTTGGTTCCTTTAGAAAAAATGATGTTTGCTTTTCCAAACCCCTCAATTAGGTTTGCAAAACTTGATATTGTATTGACTTTTGCTTGCAACATTGTCAATTTTGAAAATATTTTCTACTTGTAAGTATTGTGTGCGTAGTTTCATTGTTTGTCAGACATATATCTTCTTTGCTCATTTTTTAATCACCCAACATATGAAAATGATCCATGTTTCTTCATCAAGATAAAATAATTACAATAAAAAAAACAACACTTGGAATATACAAAAGTTAACATTTTCTAAGAGAAAAGAAAACATAAAGATGGATAAAAAAAAACAATAACATTAAGTCTAGATATTTTCAAAGTCAAAAGAAACATTTGATGTTCCATCAACTGTATCAATTTTCTCTTTATGAGATTCAAAGAAATCTGCCACATTCAAATTTGTCATATGGAATGGGTCAAATTGTTGGGGTTGATACCCTAAATCTCGTAGGGTTCTATAGTTTGTAAACCTTGTATGAAAAAACTTGTACGTGATTAATAATATTTTATATTTTATTCACCTTGTCTATGAAATATATGATTTTTTAGTTGCATTAACCACAAACCAATAAACTAACATCCAAGGTTATCGTTGTAACTTAAACATGTATGGAGAGACATACAGGTGGATCATGTTTAAGTGATAATCTAAATGGTCTGTAGTATATGGACAAGGCTGGTACCTTATCTTCGTAACACTACGAGTATGGCCCGCTTCGTAGATGTTACAAATGTTGTAAAGTGCTACACATGATCTAATCTTGATCATTCATGTATTAGACATGCGAGTAGGGATATTCTATACAAAAGGTTTGTATAAGACCGGACCACGAAATTCTTAGTCTCATTATATAACGTCGTTCATAATAGAGACTTTCATTTCACTAGGATGACCATAAGTAACATGACCTTAATCCTGAGTGAGCTATGTACTCCTGCCTATGAGGGCGGTCCTTTGATTGTATGGGTGAGAGTGGCCAGATCGCCGACTCAACAAGTCTACCATTTTGGGGACTCGTCTGATTGGGGAGCTGGGAACTCAGTTACACAAGATGGAATTCACTCCCTTCCTGAAGTAGTGGTAAGTAGATAAATTACTCCCTTAAGGGCTAATTCCGGGTCTTGAACAATGTGACGTCACACCCTCTCCTGGCCCGAAAGAGGTTTAGTCATAGTGAGACTATGATCTATTGTTCATTAGAGAAATCAGTGGTACTTAAGGAGTTAGATGTAACTATAGAGGCAAAACGATAATTTGGCCCAGTTGTACTTACGAGCAATTTGTGAAGGGTCATCGTACTATTGATTGATTATATCTAATGGACACAAAAATATATCTGTAGTGCGAAGAGTGCAACTGCCAGTTTTTAGTGGAGCACCCGACAGTTAACGGATGGTGGATAATGTAATTAAAGAGTTTAATTAATTATTCACGTACCGTTAGAGCTTCAAGTTGCAGGTCCATATGGTCCCTTTGGTAGCTCAAAAGAATTTAATTGAGAATCAGTTTTTGAGTTAATTTGATTTTTTCAAATTAATAAGAGGAAATTGAATTATATATGATATAATTAAATTAATTAAATTATATATGATATAACTGATATAATGTATTTGATACATTATTGTTTACTTGGAAGAATAAATATTTGAATGTGATTCAAATATATTTTCTATGAATGAGATTCATAGTTGTTAATTTTAATATAAATATGATTTATATTAAATGTCATAAAATAGAGAAAAATAACTATAGTTTATATTGTCTATAATGCAATATTAAAACTATAGATTATAAATATAATATGATAAGTTGGTTATCATATTTATTTAAATTATTTATTATTTTGGATAATTGATCCCTTTTTCTCTCTAACAATCTTAATGGGTGGTTAAGTGGTTTTTGTAGCAAATGAAATAAATAAAAATGATATTCTTTTTCCCTAATGAGAATCTACATGAAATAACAGAGACTATAAGAAAGACTTTTTGTCTACACGATTGAGAAGCTTTTGCTATACAATAGTTCCTCTTCAATCATCTTCCTCCTCCAAACTCACAAACTCCCTCCTAACCAAAATAGTCAGAGCCCATTACTCTTGAGTTCTCACCCTGAGAATACCAAAGATACCAAGTGGTAGTGTTTTCATCCTTTTCTGTTTGTGACTTACTTGAAAAGGGTCTTCAAGTTCATGTTGCTATTTGTTCGAGGTTCGTGATAGTTCGAAGGGCTTATGCGAAGAAGTGTTCTTCAAAGATATAATCTCTTGAACCTTTTTTTAGTTTAAAAGTATGCTATAATTTTACTTAGAATGCATAATCTGTATGTTTACTGTAAATTTGTGTTTTCAATCAAAATGGGATTTGGACGATCCACTTTCGCTCATGGATTTCTTGTAAATAAGTTCCTTCAATTGGTATCAGAGCCAGGTTGTAGTTCTGATTCCAAATTCCATTTTTGTATTGAAATCGTTTACAGTTTTGGTGGGTTTTAAGTTCTGCATTGTGTTTAAATGTTAAATGTATGTGGATGGTTCTTGATGGATGCTTCAGGGTAGTAATCTTTATTTTGGCTTTCTGGTTAAATTACAAAAGTTAATTTGTAAGGGCCGCTGCGTTTTTTAGCATTAATCTTGCAATCGAGTATGTATTCATTTTATTTTTGAGTCGTTCGTGAAGCTTCAGAAGTGAAGGTTGCAGTGCATTTCAATGAAGAAAATGAAACGGTGGTCGCATCGTGTAGCTAGAGCTAAACGATCGCTTAGATTTTGCTATGCATTCATGTAGAGTTTTTTACACGATCGTGTAGCATCTGTTAAATGATCGCATAGCTAATGCTATGCGATAGTGTAGAGTTGTCTACTCGATCATGTTGCGTTGGTTGCATGATCGCGTAGGTGCTCGAGGAGTAGACAATCGCGTGGTATACGATACTCAACGCAAGGCATACGTGCAAAACGATCATGTAGACTATCATGCTCATCGCATAGTCAGTAGTTACATGATTGCATAGTATACGATACTCGACTCACACTACTCGATCGTGTAGACTGTCATGCTCATCGTATAGTCTTTAGCTACATGATTGCATGGTATTCGCTACACAAAGCACGTTGCACGATTGCGTGGACTTTCATGCTCATCGCATAGTCCAAAGCTACGCGATCGTTATTACACGATCATTTATACTCGATGCTCGTTGCTCGACGATCGTGAGATTTGCTACACGAACAAGTTGCACGACTTCTTGGTGAGCGATACAAGACCCGGTTCACTTGTTCCAAACCAGAGGACTCAACTTTTGTAATAGTTTAGCCTTTTCTTTTCCGATTTTTGAGATTAACTATCCTGGTCCATCAACTTTAATTAAATATGCATGTAATGTATATTTATTATATATGCCATAATGTATATCATATAGTTTTAAGACCCACCATAGGTTATGCATTTATATTCATGCATCATTTTACATTAGAAATATTATAATATATTAGTATGCAATTTAAATTACATAAAGCATTCTCATGCATCATATAATATAAGAGTTATAATATATGTATGCATGTATTATAGCATATCCATCATTTATATTATAATGTTATAATATGTGGTTGAATGTTTGTATGGAATGTATGCTATAGTTTAATTCATTACTCATTTATATAAAAGTTATATATTAGTAATGAATGAACATTGCATGAAGCATGACACTACCTTAGGTTATAGTTGTTATAAATAACTTATGTATGTCTAGCTTGCAGTGTTAGTTGGTTTTATTTGTTTCATTTCTTATAAGTGTTATAATTAATGAAATTATAATTAAAATCAATAATAAAGAGTTGCATGCAAACCTTAGGCTTTAATCATTTTTTAAAATTGTTATTTGATTGAGATAGACGTACAATCATATTTCTAATAAGATTAGAAATCTAAGTTTAATCTTTTAATTGGTTTAATAGGATTAAATTGATTCCTAATAAAAGATTAAATATGTAACAAATGTATCTATAAGGGACCTTTTGTCTAAGGCTAGTTCTGGCTAGGTTGGGGTACTTAAGTCGATGGAAACGTCGTACCTCTACCTGAAAACCTACCTGGAAAGGTGAATTAGATAGATTTGTTACATGCATGCAAATTTGATGAAAGTCTGTTAAAGAGTTTAATAAGACTTGAATCAAAGTTGTTTAATCATTAAAAGCAAGTGTTGTTTTTTGAGCAAATTAAACAAAACACTTAGATAAAATCAGTAGCCGGATTTTCTAAGTTAATGAACCCTAGGTAGAACATTCATTGGGAGGAAAATGAAGTATACGATACTTCACTTTCACCTCTACACGTATCTTCCTAAATTTTCCCATCGTGAGATCTATCCTTGGCCTCGAGGCACCATAGGTGTCCCCCTAAGGGTGGCATTTGGGTAGGTCAATACCAAGGTGAATGGAAAGAGTGTTCATAGTAAGTGGGAACAAGACGTGTGACAACATATCCTTTGGTCTCTCTCATTAAGTTAGATAATGTTTTATGCATTGCCTCGTGGCATCATGGGTGTCCCTCTAAAGGATGATAGTTTTGTATAACTCTTTATTTGATCTCAAGAAATGGATAGGGTTACTTTAGTCTCTAGTCCTAATTGATTTTTCCCTAAGGTTGGCTTATTAGGGCAGGACTCTAAGACCTAAAATGAGGGGTTACACTTACACAAAATTGTTAAGGATGTTAAAAAATTCTTGATCGAAAAATGGTGACTATTAGATTCAGATACAAGGAGCTATTTCTGTTTAATGATTGAGAATGTCTCATTTTAGTGAAGGGGCACTTGATCACCCTATGGTGGCTTTTGTCCTACCTCACTGAAGCATCATTGCAAAATAGATGTCACTTAGGTACATTAGACTATTTTGCTAAAACTTGATTGGTTTTCTAAAAGTGGTTTATTGTAAGTATACTTAATTAAGTTTGTTCATTTTTTAGCAATTTAATTATAGCTACTGCAACCTTAAGTTTGCTTGTTGTCGATAAACTAACTGGCGAGAATTATACTAGTTGGAAAAATACAATAAACACGATTTTAATCATCGATGATCTCTGTTTTGTCCTCACGGAGGACTTTCCTCCTATTTCAGCTCCTACTACTCCTCGAAATGTTCAAGAAGCATACGAGTGATGGACACGGGCGAACAAGAAGGCCCGAGCGTACATCTTTGCCATCCTTAACGAAGTTTTGGCCAAGAAGCATGAGCCCATGGTCACTGCACGCGAGATCATGGAGTACCTATGGGGGATGTTCGGACAACCGTCTGCATAGCGTAGGTACGATTCTCTAAAGTACATATTTAATTCACGGATGAAAGAAGGGTCATCTGTTTGGGAACACATTCTCAATATGATGATCCACTTCAACGTGGCTGAGATGAACAGGTCCAGCATCGATGAGGCCAGCCAGGTTAGCATTATTTTGGAATCCATTCCAAATAACTTCCTTCACTTTCGTACCAATGCTGTTCTGAACAGAATTGACTACAACCTTAAAACTTTACTCAACGAGCTACAAACTTTTCAATCGTTGTTGAAAAACAAGGAGAAGAAGGGTGAAACAAATGTTTCTCCGTCATCTAAAAAGTTCCACAAAGGTTCGACCTCTGGAACTAAGTCTGCATCTTCTTCTTCTGGCACCAAAAAGGGGAAGAAAAAGAATGGTGGTCAGGGGAAAGCACCTGTTAACCCACAACCTACTGCTCCAAGGAGTAGACCACCAGTGAGGATTAACAAGGGAAAATATTTCCATTGCAACCAGGATGAGCACTGGAAGAGGAACTGTGCCAGATATTTGGTAAAAAAAGAAGGACAAACAACGTAAATATGATTTGCTTGTATTGGAGACTTGTTTAATAGAGAATGATGATTCTACCTGGATTATTGACTCTGGAGCCACTAACCATATTTGTTCTTCATTTCAAAGAATTAGTTCCTAGTGGCAGCTTGGTACTGGTGAGATGACGATGCAAGTTGGAACCGTACATGTCGTCTTAGTTGTGGTAGTGGGAGGTCTCCGGTTAACTTTACAGAACAAATTTCTCATTTTGAATGATGTATTTGTTGTTCTTGATTTAAAAAGGAAATTAATGTCTGTAAAGTGTTTGTTGGAACGTAAATATCAACTTCGTTTTTCTTATAATAAAGTATTTATTACAAAGAATGGTGTTGATGTATATTCTACTCAACTGGAAAATAATTTGTATGTGCTAAGGGCGTTAGCAACAAATGCCCTCCATAACATAGAGATGTTTAAATTATCGTAACTCAAAATAAATGACCTAGAATTTCTCCTAAGGAAAATGCCCAACTTTGCCATCTAAGATTAGGATACATTAATCTCAATAGGATTGAGAGGTTGGTGAAGAATGGAATTCTAAGCGAGTTAGAAGAAAATTCTTTACCTGTGTGTGAGTCATGCTTTGAAGGCAAAATGACTAAAAGGCCTTTTACTGGAAAAATTCATAGGGCCAAAGAACCTCTAGAGCTAGTGCATTTAGACCTTTGTAGTCCGATGAATGTGCGAGCCAGGGGAGGTTATGAATATTTCATCACTTTCACTGATGATTATTCTAGGTATGTGTACAATTATTTAATGCAACAGAAGTCTGGGTCTTTTGAAAAGTTCAAAGAATTCAAGGCTGAAGTTGAAAATGCATTAAATAGAACGATTAAAACACTTCGATCTGATCGAGGTGGAGAGTTTTTGGATTCATCTTTCCAGAACTATTTGATAGAACATGAAATAGTTTCCCAACTCTCAACACCTGGTAAACCTAGCAGAATGATGTATTAGAGAGGAGAAATAGAACACTATTAGACATGGTTCAATCTATGATGAGTTACGCTTCCCTATTTGACTGGTTTTGGGGTTATGCAGTAGAGACTGCAACTTATATCCTGAACTGCGTTCCTTCCAAGAGTGTTGCCAAAATACCTTTGGAGTTATGTAATGATCGTAAAGCTAGTTTATGTCATTTTAAAATCTGAGGTTGCCCAGCACATGTGCTTGTGGCTAATCCTAAGAAATTGGAACCATGTTCGTGGTTATGCCTATTTGTAAGCTACCCCAAGGGAACGAGAGGTGGTTATTTCTATGATTCAAAAGAAAACAAAGTATTTGTATCGACAAATGCTACTTTTCTTAAGGAAGACCACATAAGGGAGCACATGCCCAGAAGTAAAATCGTGTTGAATGAGCTTTCCAAAGAAGTTACTGAATCTTCAAAAAGAGTTGGTGAAGAGCCTATTACCTTAACAAGAGTTGTTGAAGTAGGTTCATCTAATAGGTCAAATCCACCCCAAGTGTTGAGAAAACCTCGACATAGTGGAAGGGTTGCGAACCCACATATTTGCTATATGGGTTTAACTGAAATCCTAGCTATGATAGCTGATGGCGAGGTGGACGATCTATTATCTTATAAGAAAGCAATGGAGAATGTTGACAAAGATGAATGGATCAAAGCCATGGATCTCAAAATGGAGTCTATGTACTTCAATTCAGTTTGGGATCTTGTAGATCAACCTTATGGGGTTAAACCTATAGGTTGTAAATACATCTACAAGAGAAAATAGGGTGCTGATGGGAAGGTGTAAACCTTTAAGGCTAGACTGGTGGCAAAGGGTTATACCTAGGTAGAGGGAGTCGACTATGAGGAGACTTTCTCGCCTGTTGCCATGCTGAAGTCTATTCGGATCCTTCTATCCATTGCCTCATATTATGACTATGAGATATGGCAAATGGATGTCAAGACTGCTTTTCTGAATGATAATTTTGAAGAGACCATTTATATGGTGCAGCTCGAGGGATTCATAGTCCAAAGTCAAGAACAAAAGGTTTACAAGCTTAATCGACCCATTTATGGACTGAAACATGCATCTCGATCTTAGAATATAAGGTTTGATACTACGATCAAATCTTGTGGCTTTGATCAAAATGTTGATAAGCCTCGTGTCTACATGAAGATCATCAACAATTCAGTAGTTTTCCTAGTGTTGTATGTAGATGATATCTTACCATTGAGAATGATGTAGATTTACTGACTACAGTTAAGAACTGGCTAGCAGCCCAATTCCAAATGAAATATTTGGGAGGCTCAATTTGTTCTGTATTCAGATCTATTAAGATCATAAGAATAAAATGCTAGCACTATCTCAGGCATCATATATAGACAAGATGTTAATCAAGTATTTGATGCAGAACTCCAGGAGAGGCTTTTTTCCTTTCGGGCACGGAGTTACTTTGTTTAAGGAACAGTGTCCTAATATACCTCAAGAGGTTGAGAATATGAGATGGGTCCCCTATGCATCTACCATGGGCAGTTTGATTTATGTGATGTTATGTACTAGACTTGACATCTGCTATGCAATAGGGATAGTCAGTAGATATCAATCTAATCCAGGATATAATCACTAGACAACCGTTAAGAACATCCTCAAATATCTACGGAGAATGAGGGACTACATGCTTGTGTATGGTTCTAAGGATTTGATCCTTATAGGATATATAGACTCTGATTTTCAGACTAATAGAGATTCTCAGAAATCTACTTTAGGATCAGTGTTCACTTAACAAAGGGGTAATAGTATGGTGAAGAACCAAGCAGGGGTGCATCGTGGACTCCACCATAGAGCCGGGAATCAAAACCTCTTGAGGGAGGAAAGAGAGGCGAGGCCCAGATCATAGAGGCTGAGTATGTAGCGGCTTGTGAAGCTGCTAAGGAGGCCGTCTGGCTCAGAAAATTCTTGACTGATCTAGAAGTTGCTCCAGAAAAGTCAAAGCCCATCACACTTTATTGTGATAATAGTGGTGTTGTGGCTAATTCCAGTGAGCCTAAGAGTCATAAGCGCGGAAAGCACATAGAGCGAAAGTATCATCTCTTCCAAGAGATTATGCATCGAGAGGACGTGATTGTCAAGAAGATAGCTTTGGAGCACAATGTTGCTGATCGTTTACGAAGGTCTTCATGGCTAAAGTGTTTGAAGGTCAGCTGCAGAGTATGGGTCTATAGAATAGACCACGGTTGGACTAGGGCAAGTGAAAGATCTTGTACTGGACGTGTTATGCCCTAGTTTATTGTTTTGTGTACTTGTATTTTTTTATCTTGTACAACCCATTAGCTTTAGGACAAATGGGAGATTGTTGGGTTGATGCCCTAAATCTTGTAGGGTTCTATAGTTTGTAAACTTTGTATGAACAAACTTGTATGTGATTAATTGATATTTTATTCACTTTGTCTATGATATGTGATATTTTAGTTGCATTAACCACAAACCAATAAACTAACATCTAAGGTTATCATTGTAACTTAAACATGCATATATACAGGTGGATCGTGTTTGAGTGATAACCTAAATGGTCTATAGTATATGGATAAGGTTGGGTACCTTATCGTGGTAACACTACAAGTATGGTCCACTTTATAGATGTTAAAAATGTTGTAAAGTGCTACAAATGATCTGATCTTAATCATTCATGTATTAGACATGCGAGTAGGGATATTCTATACAAAGGAGTTTATATAAGACTGGACCATGAAATGCTTAGTTTCATTATATAATGCCGTTCATAATCGAGACTTTCATTTCACTAGGATGACCATAAGTAACATGACCTTAATCCTGAGTGAGTTGTGAACTCCTGCCTATGAGGGTGGTCCTTTGATTTGTATGGGTGAGAGTGGCCAGATTGTCGACTTAACAAGCCTACCATTTTGAGGATTCGTTTGATTGGGGAGTTGGGAACTTAGCTACACAAGATGGAATTCACTCCTTCCCCAAAGTAGGGATAAATTGCTCCCTTAAGGGCTAATTCAGAGTCTTCAACAATGTGGCGCTACACCCTCTCCTTGCCTGAGAGGGGTTTAATCATAGTGGGATTATGATTTATTGTTCATTAGAGGAATCAGTAGTACTTAAGAATTTAGATCGAACTACAGGCGCAAAACGGTAATTTGGCCCATGTTCGTTGCTATCGTGATTCGAGCTGGGAGTGTATTGTATAAAATGAATTGGAGAAATAAGTTCCAAGTATAATTGATGCGTTGATTCTTTGATGCGTTTATGTGTTTGTAACGTGTTGGGGTGTTAGAGATATGCAATCAGAATGCATAACACTCTTATTATTGACGTTCAAGTTTTCCTAAACAAGACCCAAGTATAAATACAATTTAGGTTCCTGGTAAGTCCAGGGACGAACTCAGGGATTCAGTTAAACTAACGCAGACCTTGCATTGTATCTATTGTAAGGGTTTTTCTAAATGTATGAAGAGAAATGTGTTATTTGCACTAAAGTGCTATGCTTATGTCAGAAGATACAAAAGAGTTGAGTAGTGAGTGATGGAACATACGAAAATGGGTTTTAATGTAAGTGATATGCGTTGGTCTAAGATGAGTGTATACAAACCAGAGTGTGATGTGGATGAGATGGGAGATTTACTTATCTTTGTTTATGCGTTAGACTTTATTTAACATTTCTCAATGTGAATAACATACAAAACCTATCTCTAGGATGCATGCGTCTAACACAGAATGCAATGAACACCAGTAAGTCTATCTCTAGATGTACTAGGCATCCTACTTGATGTTGGCTTATCTATTCTTTTGAATAATCTAAGCTAAGGATGCTTTCACCAATTGATCAAGTCGGCTTAAGCGTTTGAAATGAGATTTTGCATAAAGTAAAAATGCATTCAATATAAACAAGAAATAAACAATGGCAAGTGTGATGGATCAAATATATGAATTTATAAAGAAGCAAATTGTCTTTATTCAATCAAATGAAATGAAAGCGATAAATGAGATGAAAGAAACAGAGTCAAGCCATAGAGTACAATCTCTTGTATCTCTTTGGCTGAATTCTATCATGTACAATCACTTGTATAGGAAGTGGACGAAGTGTCTTTCTCAAGATTGGCTTCCTCCACTCCCTGACCGGCGGTGGTGGTGGTTCTCAACCCTTCTGATCATCTTGGCACCACAACACAGCTTTTAAAGAACTAAAATTACGACTATGTTATACAGAGAGTGAGAGTCTTGATAAATTTCTATGTTCTAACTGTAAACTCTAGAGGGGCTTTATCTATTTATAGGCGTTGGTCATGTTCACTTGGTGATGGGTAGCATTAAAGTCCATGCCCTAGTCAGCATTAAAGTCCATGCCCTGGTCAGCCGCCTGACTCTCGGAAGCTTTTCAGACGGCGCCTGCTGCAGGTGCCCATACTCGTAAGTGGTGATGTGACACAATCAGCCTGGATCAATGTATCTTCTCTGCGTTGAATTCCCTCTGACGCATGGCCCATGCGTTAGAACTTTTCCTGCAGCACTTCTTAATCATGCATTAGCATTAATCCTCATGTTGAAATCCTACAATACAATGCGTTAGCGCCGCAATATTTAGCAATAAAACTTCTTTTGCATGAGTTTGCTAATGTTTGAGTAATTCCATTCGTTTCTTCTAAAAATGAGGAGAATTTATCATTAAAAACCTTAGTTGTTCCAACTTAAGAGCAAAAATAACTTGTATTTCTACAAGTTATCAGCCCAGCTGTACTTACGAGCAATTTGTCAAGGGTCATCATACTGTTGATTTTATTATATCCAATGAACACATAAATATATCTGTAGTGCGAGAGTGCAGCTGCCAGTCTTTAGTGGAGTGCCCGATAATTAACGGATGGTGGATAATGTAATTAAAGAGTTTAATTAATTATTTACGTACCGTTAGAGCTTCAAGCTACAAGTCCATAAGGTCCCCTTGGTAGCTCAAGAGGATTTAATTGAGAATCAATTTTTGGGTTAATTTAAATTATTCAAATTAATAAGAGGGAATTATATATGATATAATTGATATAACGTATTTGATATATTATTGTTTAATTGGAGGAATAAAGATTTGAATGTGATTCAAATATATTTTCTTTGAATGAGATTCATAATTGTTAAATTTAATATAAATATGATTTATATTAAATGGTATAAAATAGAGAAAGAGAACTATATTTATATTGTATATGATGCAATATTAAAACTATAGATTACAAATATAATATGATAAGTTAGTTACATATTTATTTATATTATTTATTATTTTGGATAATTAATCTTTTTTTCTCTTTGACCACTTTAGTGGGTGGTTAAGTGGTTTTTGTGAAAAATGGAATAAATAAAAATAATATTTTTTCCTAGTGAGAATCTACACGAAATAACATAGACTATACGATAAACTCTGTATACACAATTGAGAAGTTTTTGCTATACAATAGTTCTTCTTCAATCATCTTCCTCCTCCAAACTCACAAACTCCCTCCTAACCAAAATAGTCAGAGCCCACCACTCCTGGGTTCTCACCCTGAGAATAACGAGGATACAGTGGTAGTGTCTTCATCCATTTTGGTTCGTGACTCACTTGAAGAGTGTCTTCAAGTTCTTGTTGCTGTTTGTTTGAGGTTCGTGATAGTTCAAGGGGTTTACGAGAAGAAGTATTCTTTAAAGGTATAATCTCTTGAACCCTTTTTCTAGTTTAAAAGCATGTTGTAATTTTACTTAGAATGCATAATCAATATGTTTACTGTAAATTTGTGTTTTCAATCAAAATTGGAGAACATCAAGTACAAGTATAACTTTACAACATATATTCTTATATACCATCAAATAAGAATATATAAGCAATATATAAGTACAAATTTACATGAAGTACAACTTTACCAAAAGTTTTCCATTTCCCATCTCAGAACATGTAAAAATGCCATGTCATGAACATAATTTAATGCTTATCTATATTCTTTCACTTTGAGGTTGGAGTTTTAAATTTTTGTTCGTATTTGTTACCCTAAAAAAACCATATGAATGTTGGATTTTGATATATGGTTGAACTTTGAGCAAGTTCAGCTCTTTGATGATGCGAGTGTAAGAACCTATTTGTATTTAGCCTACATACTAATTAAGTTTAGTCTTTAATGTTTAGATGTAGTTTCTATTTAGTATTTGTAACTTCAAAGTTGGTATATTTAATTTCTATTTTTTGAAATTTAATATCGAAAGAGTTTTGATATAATACTTTCGGAAGTGACACGTTTAGTTCCAATTTATTCAATTGAATTGACAGTAAGTTTTTTTTTAACAAAAATTACTTAATAGTGCAAAACTTTTTAGAGAGAAATACTTTAACTTTATATTTATGGTTATTAAAAAGCAACATCTACCAATTATACGAAGCAACCACCATTGTGGCAGATATTACCAGTTTTATACCTCCACACATTGTTGTACACTTTGGTGAATATTAATTTTAACTATTTAAATCAAGGATTAAAATGTCAACTTTTATAATATATTATTTATTATGCCAATATTGAAGTATCCATAACCAGAAGAGGTTTGAAATGATGATCATAAAGTTTAAAAGTGTAACACAAAAAAGTAATGACTCCTTAATTTAGCCTATATTCTGCCCTTTAAGAAAAACAAAAGATATAATTGAAAACACATGTTAAGATTTTTACTTTATCAAGTTCAAGGTATGATTTTTTTGCACTTTTATCTCGGCGGTATAAGGATAATCTCCTTGGTTAGCCTTTTCCTATTCTAAAATAGTTCCTCATGTGGGTTATTTGCGGAACACTCTAATGTAACATTGATCATTACTCCCGCACCGCACCGTTCACAAGATCCATGCACACAGCGTGCATGAGTGAGGAATGCTGCCACCGTGAATCTCAATCACCACGAACAAGTTGCAGAGTAGTAGAATGGACACCTAATCAATGCACAGAAAAACTCACTCTCAACCTTTTCATTATAACATGAATAAGGAACATATACAGCCTAGTGGCCCATGCCATGAAACTCATGACATGCCCAATTCTACGAAATTGGCGTTGGAACCCTCCATCAAGACTCCTCCTTGATGGATTACAACATGGCCCCAACTTGATTCCCCGAGCTTGCAAGGAAAGAACTCCATCAGGATTGTCCCTAAAGGAATGATCCTCTCTATGATTAAAGATTTTCCCCCACAAAGGAATGGCTTGGGACAATCTCTTTTTACAGGCGGGGTGAGGTGGTAGTTGGAGATTTGTGGAGGAGTGGACTAGTGGGATGTGTAACCACCCACTTTCCTATAATTTAGGAGCTCACTCTCCAATGGGTTGGTAACCACCCACTACCTAGCGTAACTACACACATCCCTATATTTAGGAGCCTACTCTCCTCTATTTTAGGTAATTGTCCACACCTCCGACAACTATCCACCCACCACTAACTTAGGTAATTACTCACATTTTGGGTTATTACCAACACGTCAACCACATGGATACCTACATGATCTTGGATATTTATCCCATATGACACAACTACCTATTTGTGCACCTCACATGATTGTTTAGTCCATCAAGCCAGTTGGCGCCAAGGACCGCATCTTCCGCGTACACCATGTGCATGTCATGCCTTGTCGCCCATCACTTTGCACGTGCCCATGACGGCCATATATCTGTCTGGCACTGTACAGGCCCAATGCCCTTCACCTTTGAATGTATTGTCGCTCGCTTAGGCTATGTTGTGTAGATGTTGATTTGTTTTGTGCGCCCCAGTAGAAGTTTACAGGATCTCGCACACTAACACCACACATGCCTACCGAGGCCTCATTGCCTTGCTCTTCACCTGTGTGCTGCCCCGTGTAGATGTCCTAGCACTCTTCCTCACAAGACTCCATCGACTATGCCGGTGCTCAAGTACTAAAGTCCTAACACAAAGCTTCTATCTATTTCAGGTTTTTATTCTGTTGAAGTCCAAGTTGAAAGTTGGTGATCCAACTACCATGGGCTTGACAGGGTGGTTAAGATAGAACCCATTATTTTAGCCTTCATATTGGGCTTTGCCCCATTATATTTAGAGCTGACAAGGAAAACAACAAATTTTAAAGTTTCATTTAGAAAAATGGAAAAAATTTTTCAAAATTATAAAAATAGCAAAACAAATTCATATAATAAAAAAATACTAATTAGTAAATGACAAAACCACACTAAAACAACCAAATTAAGTACAAATGAAAATGAAGAGATAGACTGCTTCAAAAATAACACGAATACTACAAATAACACTCTACCTAGACATTCTAGAACCATAAATACATAGTATCTAAACATTCCAGAAGCAAAATTAAAAATCACTCAATACGGTCTTTTATGCAAGGGAAGATGATGAGCAGTCGATAGGGGTCATTAGAAACTTATGGATGTATACAACAATAGACTTCTTCCAAGGTGAGAAAGAACAAAGTTGATTTTACCAGTAAAGTTTGTTGTTGGCAAGTGAATATGTTAAGGAATTGTAACTTCATGACGATGTGACCATTAGAAGTATGATTGTGTTTGACACCAAACCAAACTAGTTGTAGGGAGTCTTATCATCTTTATTCCAGGTGACCATTTTGCTCATTGGATCTTGAAAGCTAACTTTAAACAGTACGAGATCAGACTCATCAGATTCAGAATAAGTTAACATTTCAGGTGTTGGACAGCTTACTAGTATGTCGTTCTGTATTAAAATTTGAGAGTATTATCAGTATCTGCAAGTTCGATTATAGCTTTACAATCATTCCATGAATGGTAGAAATGTGGCATTTTTGCATGTGGCATTTTTGCTTGTATAATATAGTTCATGGATTTTGAAAACTTATGGTCTTGAAAACATTTTTCTTGAAGGGGCAGAGACTGAAAAACTCAAAATGCATATTCAAGATTTATTTTGCTCCTAATAATTTGTTTTCAGGTTTGATCTCTCTGGAAAGTGTCAAGCTGAAGAAAAAGAAACACAAGAGAACAGAAAGTCCCAGATTGGTAATTCTTTTGACATTTATTTCCAGCACTATTTGTTACATAAGTGTGCCATATTCAGATATTCCAATCTTGCAGACCACAACATATATATCTCCGGCCAAATCCCTCCCCTCTCGCCCAAATCCCTCTCGCTCTCGCTCATAAAGGCCAAATCCCCCCCCTCTCGACTCTCGCCCAAATCCCTCCCCTCTCGTTCACAAAGTCCTCTCGCTCTTACTCTCGCTCATAAAGTCCTCTCGCTCTCGCTCGCTACTCTCGCCACTCTCACTCACACCTCCACTCTCGCTCTCGCACATAAAGTCCCCTCTCACTCTCGCTCATACCTCCACTCTCTCATAGTGTAGTGGTTTAATATTTGGTGATTGATCCTTGTTAACAAGAATTATTGGTACAGGAAGTTCACTTTGGGAAATTGATAGTCTTCGACACCATTATTGTCCTCCTGTTTCAAGGTATGCAGTTTAATATTGATCTAGAAACTTCTGTGACCCTTTATTTAAAGTTAAACACACGGTTTTTTTTGTTAAAATTATGAAAATGTAATTTTGTATTTGGTCAGGCTGTGCATACTACTGTTTACTTAACTTATTTATTTCAATCACTGATCTTTAAGTCATAGATGTTTGATAAATCTACAGGAACACAAACTTGCTGATTGGACTAAAGCAGAGGATCTGGCGAAGTCAGGAGCTAGAGCCGATGTGGAAGTAATAAGCTCGAGTACTCGAGGTTTTGTTGTAAGTATATTATAGTCAGTTCATGTGCTTTGTCCTGCTTGTGTTTGAAGTTAACTTTGGATTTATACCCTGGTTTGTGGGTTTCATACCATGTCCATATAGCATAGGTTTGTGGAGCTTACAAGATCAACAAACTTATAGCTTGTTAGACTAAACATAAGTTCGACTTCTTAACCATAGATTACATAAGCTGACTCATGAGCCAAACACCCCTTTTTTTGGAGTATGTTTTGATAGGTCCTATCCCACTTGGTCCAGCTTTTTCTCCTGAAGCTTCACCAACACCACAAGGTACTGTGGTATATTTTACTCTTAGCTTTGAGTTTGAAAATTTTGTGTTGATGTCCAAATGCTATGCTTTCTCGATTAGGTTCTGGCATCCCTCAACCCATCATCCGGGACCATACCGTCTTACAACTTCTATCTTCTAATGTTGGCATTGAGCTGTGTGGTTTTGAAAGAGGACACCATCAACAGCATAAGGAGCATGGAGGCATATTCATGGTGGCACCGGTTATGGAGGAGGAAACTATCAACAACATAAGAAGCATGGAGGCATACTTCATTGCTCTAGAAGCTCCAGTTCCAGCTCCATAAGTCTGGACATAAACCTTCTAATTTTCTAGTCCAAAACTTGTCTAAGCTACATGTAGGAGGTGGAGTTATGTTTTTAGTTCACAACTAAAAAATATCAATAATATGTTTTAATCTCCATCAGTGTTCAATTTTTTTATTTGATTAGGTGTGTAGTTCATGCTGCATCATCCATCTTTATAAAAAAAATTAAAATATTTAAGAAAAAATTGGTGGACTACTGTGCGTAGTTCATGTCTGTGTATACTAATAAAGTAGAGTTACTACCGTGAATTTTAGAAAGGAATGGACTAAATAATTTGGTGGTTATGGTTGTGTGTGTTCGTGTTATGTAATTTCTGGGTTGTGAGGTATAAAGTATTTTTATTATTACTGTCTTCATCTTTGTGTGTGTACATTTATTTTGTTTATTTGGTTACTTTTTTTTGGGGGGGGGGGGGGGGGGGGGGGGGGGGAAGAACTGGTGATGTGTCAGTTTTATTTACTGCACCCTTGACATCTCATTTTCTTTTACTTTTAATGACATTATGCTTTTAATGTCGGACTTTTAATGTCGGTTGCAATTTAATCACTAAAGACTTTTAATATCGGTTGCAACCGACATTAAAGACCTTCAATGTTGGTTGCAACTGACATTAAAGGCTGTGTTATTGAAGCCCTTTAATGTCAGTTGCCAATCAACACTAAAGCCCAAATTTCTTCTAGTGAAAATCTAGCAAAGATGATGGAATTCAAGAAAGAGTTGTTCAACCAACAATCGAAGACATGAGATTGCAAAGAATAAAATGAGATTTTGGGCTTTTAAATGAAGAAGATGAAGAAGATGAGATTTAGGGTTTTTTGTTATCTTCTTTTAATAAATAATAATAATTATGATGATAATAATAATAAGAATAAGAATATTAATAATAATAAACTGAAAAATATATATATATACACACCCACATGTTTCAAATATTTAAAATTTAATTTGCATTTATATGTTTCTTTTTAAGTACAACAAGCCATTTTTACATGTTTGTATATGAAAAATTGAAAACATCGAAAATATAAAGAAAAAAAAGATCAAATTAATTTGATAACAATATGTATGAAATAATAATAAAAAAATATTTTATAAACAAATCAAAAGTTAGTTGGATATAATCAAATTTGATAATAAAAAATAAATTCAGATATAAATTGGAGAGAAAAAAATAAGTTTTTGTTTATTCTGTTTAAAAAAATCGATAAGTAGTTAGATATAATCTAATTTGATAAAAAATATATAAATTCAATATAATTCGGGGAGAAAAACCAAGAAGGGAATTTGTTTATTTATAATTACATTGTATTCCTAATTTTGTTTTCATAAGCTTCAACAATTACACTGTATTTATAAATCCATCAACCACAAAAACCTATGAAAAAACCTAACTGGTTCGTTGTAGAGGCATAGCAAAAACAACAAGATTGCAAAAGTGAATACTTATGTATTTGTCAAAAAGACAAATTAATAATATAATAATATAATTATATAATAATATGATAATATGTATAAAATATTCCGTAAAATCCTAATTAAAATAAAAAATTTAATTCGAATTTATAATAATAAAAAATGTATAAAATAATATAAAATCTAAAGATATATCATAAACTAAAATTCAAATGGTGATAAATAAATTAAATATTGATTAATTCTTACTATTTTCGAAAAGTGGTTAAATCAAAGCAAATAGCTAATTTGAATGGGAGAAAAATGAGGAAGAGATTGATTTATTTTAAATGAAGTAGTTATCAAGATCCAATTTTTATATTAAAAATAAATTTAAATTTCAAAAGAGAGAAAATGAGGAAGAGATTGGTTTATTTTAAATCAAATCCTACTATAAAGTTATAGCATAGCTTGTTAAAGAAACCACAGGAAAACCTAAATCGATGAAACATTTGTGGAAGTAACAAAAGTTGACAATGTATGGAGAACAATCCAACTGATTCTTGTGCAATCAACGCATGACCACTTTTTAGGAAGTGATATTTTTTTTCCCAAAACGTTAAAATAATATAAAAAATAGCATATACAATTAATTTATTAAAAATGGGAGAAATATATCGTTAATTCATTAAAAATGTATGTATATAATTATGAAAAACAATATAGAGATTTAAATAAAATATATTGATAAAAGAAGTTTTAATAATATATGGATATTTCATATATAAATTTGGTAGAAAAAATTTAGTACTATGATCTAAACAGCTAAACCTAACTTCAGGGACATTTTAAAGGGAGTTCATCAAGGGAAATCCATTAGTTTCTTTTAGAACCAGAGAATTCTATTAGTTTAATTCAAATAAAAAGCTATAAGAAATGCTACAAAAAGGGTGTGCGGAGAAATTTGATGGTTTACTTAAAATTAAAAAATCTATAAGAATTGCTACAAAAAGAGAGTGCATCAAAGAAGAGATATAGGTTAGTTTAATTAAAGTAAAAGTCAGTATGATTAATAAAATACGTAATTTGTGTTTCTAATTCAAAACAAGTGCCAACGTAGATGCTTCGTGAAAGTAACTAAAGAACAAAGATAGCACTTATGAAAATTGGTTTTTGGGGTCAATACTGTTCAAGAAACCAATAATTGGTGACATATTGAACACCATAGAAAGGTATTTAACAATAGCAAAAACATGTGCATAGTTGACACTTCTTAAAGTATGTATCCTTAATGGTGAATGTGATAATGACACTTCTTCATAGAAGTATTATATATTGTTTAAAATACTAGTTCGAGATATGTGCGATGTACGTGACTTAAAATTTTTAACGGTGAATGTTTAGAGTAAAATCTAAATTGTAATCTAATAATTTTTTAACATAAGTTTTTTTATCAAACATTCATTGAGTTTAATAAGTAAATATTTGACCTGGAGAGAATTAATTTAGAAATGGTGTAAAAAATTATATATTTCTTGTTTAAGTTAATTGACCATGGATATGAGAGATTTTTATTGTTGTTGAAAGTTTTTTCCGACAATTTTAAAGGTAAATAATTTTTTTGAATGAATAAACTGATAATTGAATTTAAAATTTAAATAGTTGATGTGAAATTTAACAATATAATAGAGAAATTATATAAAAATATATGGATTAATATTTTTCAATATATAGATACATAGATAGATTGATAGATAAATGAATAAAATTAAAATATGATGCAAATAAAGTTTGTATTAAAAATTGATATAACACGGACATAATAACCTATTCCATTGTATTTTATTTAAATTGTCTATAATAATTATTTGATAAATGTGCCATAAATTCTAGGAAAATTATTTTAAATGATCAAATTATTGAAAATATTTACAACTAATAGCAAAATATCATAGTCTAGACTGTGATATTTTGTCCATGGGTCTTTCAGGATGTTTTGTCCTAGGTCACCCAACATCGAATTGCTCCATTGCTTCAAACTAAGCACGCTTAACTTTGAAGTTTCTATAATTTAGTCACCAAAAAAGAAGGTGCACTTTGTTGTATAGGTAGTAACTTTTAATTCTTTTAAACCTTTTTTAACCATACTTTCATGTTCTCAGGATCTAACCATACTTTCATGTCCTCATGATCCCCCTCATTCGGATGTGATACTGGTTCATTCATGTACATTTTCTCTATTGTCCCTCCATATCTCCCATTCCCCTATTTTCTCTTTATTTTTTGCATCCAATGATTTTCTCCATCATCTCAACCTTCTTCTTTCTCTTTACAATATGAATAACAACTGAAAATAAACATATCTTAAATTGTAATTAAAAAAGGCAATAAAACATATCAATAATAATAAAACCTCTACTTGCTTAATAATATACCAAAAGATGGACAAACATATGCCATAAAAACTCACACAACCTATATAAACAAAATTGTATATCAAAATATCATATTAACCTTTAAATTGCCCTTCAAATCCAAAATTTAAAAACCAAATGAATTACGTATCTTTTATGTATATAAATGAAAAGCACAAATAATTATACCTTTTTAAGCATTATAACGGAATTTCGGGGATTGCATAAATATCAATGACGAGTAACATGCATATATTTGCAACCAAGATACAAAATAAAAATCTACAAACTATTATTATGGATAAATATGAAAGGGAAAAGGCGAGAGATTCCCCAATATAATCACTTATAATTATATCAAAATTTAAACAAAAATATAGGAGTTTAATCTAAAAAGAAACAGTCTTATTAAAAATCTACACTTTGATAAATAAAAACCAGTCAAATCAAACCCAAACTTAATCTTCATGACACGATCATAAATTTCAAATGATCGGTTAATAGTTTACTTTTTCAAAACTAACTAAATAAATAAATAAATCCAAGAAAATCCTCTAATCTATTCACACAAATTCGAAGACCCATAGAAATTTGCGACGTTTGATGAAGAAAATTTGAATAAACCATGCTAATGGATGTTCAATAGTCATTCATCATGTTCATCATTAAAATTTTAAAAATTATGAAACTACGTGAAACAACCATTAAACTTTAAAAAATCTTGAACATAGGTTTTGGGATCCGAAAAATTTTAATGAAGAAATCAACGTGCAACAGAACTAATTTTATGAAAGTTTTTGTTCATAAAAAATTTGCATCATGTTATAAAGAATGAATTATACTTGAAAAGTTTTAAAAGGAACGGGTTGAATGGTTTTATAATACAGGGGCATGAGGCTTTTACAAAAGAAAAAAAAACTTATTTGAAGAACAAAAAATGAGGCTTTTAAAAAAAATACATGAAGAGGAAAAAGAAAAAACTAAGAGTAAAAGGGAAAAAAAAAAAAAAAAAAAAGGAGAGAATTTTGAAAAGAAGTAAGGGAAAAATTATAGGATTGGTATGGCTATGGGCGAGTATGGCAGGCCGATAAACCGATATGACCGACCGAAACCGGTTGAAATAGGGTCGGTCGGTTGGAAATCCAACAAAAATCGAGCGGGGTCGGTTTGAAAGGGAACCGCCGATTATAGGTATTGATCGGACACCCAACGACCCAACCCGATCGACTTTTGAAAAAAAAATTAAATTAAATTATTATTTAATATATAATGAAATTCCTTCACACTCGGCGTGCGCCTAGGGTTTCTTTTTTAGTTTTCCATTCGCTTCGGCGCTTCCTTCACAGTTCACACTCGCCGTTCGAATCGTAGGCCAGGCACGTCGTCCACAGGTCTTCCTTCACACTTCCGTTCCTCTTCGTTGCTCCGCTCGTCTTCTTCCTTGCTCTTCATCCACAGGTCTGCAACGCATTCGCAAGCACGCCTTCTTCCTTGCTCTTCGTCCACACTCCATAGGTCCGCAAGCTCCTTCCTTGCTTGTTTCCGTCCACAGGTCCACAGATTCGCAAGTTTCAGTTCTCTTCCTTGCTCGTTTTCGATTTTCAACCTGAGGTCCGTTTTTTATTTGCAACTGCAGGTCTGTTTTCATTATCGATTTGCAATACGTTTTGTAATGTATTCTAATTTTATAGAGATTGAACTAAAAATTGGAAGATTTACCTAATAAATGTGAAAATGATGATAAATATATATATATTTAGCATAGAACTGATGTTTATGTAAAGCTGAAATCCTTCGAATTTTTGTGAATTGTGTGATACTGACGAGTTACAACGTTTGTCATGTTGTGGTTCAGCTACATGGCTTCAACGGATATGGAGTTTGATGGAACTGCAACTGATGCATCAAAAAATGAACGAGATGCAGAAGGAACGGATGCCAATACAAATATCATTGATGTTGATTCAGCAAATGAGACATAAGACATTCCAAATCCATCAAAAAGAAGGAAGGCGGTGAAAAAATCCATGGTTTGGGATCATTTTGAGAAGCTAAAAGTGATCCTAATGACTCTCATGCTCAATGTAAGTACTATGGAGTTATCTATGCATGTCATTCTAAACGTAATGGTACTGGGACTATGAAGAATCATTTAGAAAATTGTAAAAAATATCCTTACCAGAAAAAGAGAGATCCAACCCAAATGACATTATCTTTCAAAACTAAAGCCAAAGACAATGTTGGGGATAATACGTCACACCTTGTATGTGAATCATATAGTTTAGAGAGTTGTCGGGAAGCGTTGGTGGAAATGGTAATTGTTGACGAATTGTCATTCAAGTTTGTGGAGGGTAAAGGATTTAAGAAATTTGTCGATAGATTAACATGTGCAAGTCAACCTAGATTTCTTGTTCCGTCTCGGTTTACTGTGGCTAAAGATGTGCTTAAGTTGTATGTTAATGAGAAAAAGCGTTTGAAAGACATGTTTGTGAATAGGAAGTATAGAGTTTCTCTCATTACGGATTGTTGGACATTGGGGCAAAATATAAATTACATGGTCCTTACTGCCCATCTTATAGATTCTAATTGGAGATTACATAAAAGAATACTTAGTTTTTGTCTAATTGAGAATCATAAAGGCGATATTATTGGTAAAACCATCGAAAAGAATTTGAAGGATTGGGGCATTGAAAGGGTAATAACTTTGACTGTTGATAATGCAAGCTCGAATGATACTGCCATTGCTTATCTTTTGAAAAGATTCAATAAGGGATTATTGTTTGGTGGAGAATTTCTGCATGTTCGTTGTTGTGCTCATATATTAAATCTCATAGTATGTGATGCTTTTAAGGAACATAATGATTGCATTGAAAAGATTCGATATGCTATACGATTTATAAGATCTTCTCCTGCACGTTTTTTGAAATTTAAAAAGTGCATTGAAATTGAAAAAATTTCTTGTAAGAGTTATGTGTGTCTTGATGTTCCCACTAGATAGAGCTCTACATATTTGATGCTTAAGGCAGCTGTAAAGTTTGAAAAGGCTTTTGATAGAATAGAAGATGAAGATGCTTCTTATAGACACGATTTGTCACCAAATAAGGAAGATTGGAAAAATGCTATGATGTTGATTAGGTTTTTAAAGGTCTTTTATGATGTGACATTGAAAATTTCAGGGTCTTTGTACACCACTTCGAATATGGTTTTTCATAAGATTACAGTGGCTTAGAATTGTATACATTTGAATGCTGGTAGTGCAAATACAATGCTAGTTGGAATGGCCAATAGCATGAAGGACAAATTTGAGAAGTATTGGGGGAACAATGAAAAAAATAAGCTGTTGTTGTATGTTGCTATTGTGTTAGATCCTCGAAAAATGCTAAGGTTTGTATCTTTTTGTCTTAAAAAAATTTTTGGGCCAGAGGTTACCAAATCTATGGGAAATGTAGTGGAACAATGTTGTAGACGTCTCATACTCAGGGTGGGAGTGGAGTGGTAGTACTTCTACTAATACACCAATTGTCCCAGCCTTGGAGGCTATGATTGATTGTGATCCAACTGAAAAGGTGGGCGAAGACTTTGTTTATGATACAATTGATCTTGATTTTGAAGGCGATGAGACTACATCTTTCGAACAAGGGTCAGAGATTGATATTTATTTGTTGGAAGCAAATGTTAAGAATGAAGGTGATTTTAACATACTTCGATGGTGGAAGAGGAACAGTCATCGGTTTGAGGTTCTTAGTCGTATGGCTAGAGATATTTTGGCAATTCCAGTATCTATTGTAGCGTCTGAGTCGGCTTTTAGTACAGGAAGACGTGTTGTTGATTCATCACGTTGTTCATTGGCTCCAAAAACAGTGGAGGCTCTCATTTGTACTCAAAATTGGCTAAATTCTGGTTCAATAGATCTTGAAGTTCAGCATGACATGGAAGAAGCTTCATTATTTGAAGAAGGTATTTATTCGTCATTTGTATTTTGTAGTTGTAACTTGTTAGATTAAAATTTTAATGAGGTTGTCTTTCTCTTCTTAATCTTAATTATATAGGATTAAGAGCGGTTATGGACAATGAAAAAGACATTCAAGACCTTCCAGATTTTGTAAAGTTGTCTGTTAACGATTAAGCATATATCATTTGATTTTATTGTAATTGGGTTGTATTGGATAATTGACTTATTGTAATTGGCTTGTATTTAAAATTGACTTTATGTTGTAATTTCTATTTTCTAGTTTGATTGTATTGTATGTGAATTGTGTAAACCCCGAACTCTAGGTTTCCTAGATAAACATGTTTAGCCAAAGGAATGTTATATTATATATATTTATTAAGTAGCAATTCATAGAAGGGAAGGAAAAACATATTAAATGAAGGGTGGCATGGCAGTTAACCCTTGAACTCTAGAGGTGGCAGGAAGTTTTTGGAAGAACTTCAAAAATATGGTTTGGGCAATTGACATGAGTAAATTTAGTGAAATCAGTGCCATTCGAAAACCGAGAGAATCTAGTTGCGATGTTGTCTTGCCAGAGGAAGACTGCACAAGGAGAAGAACAAAAAGTGAAGAAAGTACAGAGGAGGCAGAATCTTGGGTTAATCAGGGCTCGAGGTGAAGATTGGAAGTTCCAGACCAAACTATAAAAAATTTTTAGCTGAAATTTTAAGGTAAGAAATCTAACTCAATTCTAAACAAGTTTGTAGAAGGAAGTTTCTTGAAAAGAGCTCTCTAATCAATTGAACTAAATGACATGCAAAAATTGAAATGCCCTTTTCATTTACTTATTCAATGAAGGCATATTTGAGAAGAGTATTGTGTTAATCTTGGGGAGCAATCAAGATGCAAATGATTTATTATTGAGATTGTGTCAAAAATAAGAGTTGATGGAGAATAAATAATCCAAAGAAGTAATAAATTCAAAAAAAAAAAAAAATACTTGTATACATAATTGTATTGCAAGTAAGAAAATCTATTTTTTGAAATTAATAATAAGTTTAGATTATTTTATGTGAACTTATAAACCAACTCAACCCATAAAATTTTTGTTTATTTAAACTTAATCGAATATAAATGAATTGATAATTCAACTGAAACCGTATAGATTGGATTGAGTTGATCAAGTTTTTTATGTTCTTTTCTTTAACACTCCTACTTGAATTTAATTCACTCCAATTTGGTAGATTTCAAAAACACCAAAAGCATGAGAGGAAAAAAAAAAAATATTATATATCCTTTTGTTGATGTTTATATATATATATATATATATATATATATATATATATATATAAAAGAAAAAAAAGAATAGGATCTAATAGAGGTAGTGAATATAGTGATAAATCTCTGAAAGATTTTTATGACTTAAGCGATATTATCCTCAACAAAATGACATAACTAAACATAAGAACAAAAAGTTAAAAGAAACGATGAATGTTGTGTTATTGAGTTTTGACATGAAAACATGTAAG
The DNA here is from genome assembly GCF_027475165.1 of Benincasa hispida. Taxonomy (NCBI): domain Eukaryota; kingdom Viridiplantae; phylum Streptophyta; class Magnoliopsida; order Cucurbitales; family Cucurbitaceae; genus Benincasa; species Benincasa hispida. The sequence continues at coordinate 41,339,080 of NC_143487.1, forward strand.
TGGAAGTTGTTTTTTATTGTTTTATTCTTAACAAGGTTCCTCGTAAAAAACTAGATAAGATACAATATGAGCTTTGAAAAGGATATTCATCTAACCTAAGCTACTTGAGAGTGTACCAACATTTAAAAAGTAAACCTACAGTTGGATCTAAAACCTGAGAGATCGAGCTGTTTTCTATATATAAGCCATTAAGATGTATCAAGAATGATGAAAATTATATAAAACATACCTCATTCAGGAGGAAATGAATCATTTGCGATTTATTGGGCGCATGCTTGCTTCTAGCTCGGATTCTGACTTAGAGGGTTCAGTCATAATCCAACTTTGCCTTTTATGAGTTATTTCTATTTTTGTACTTTTGCAAATTGAAACTTTGTCTTAGATTCAAGTGGTTGTTTGTAGAATAAATACTAACATGATTTTCATAAATAGATACTTTAATTATCTCAAAAGTAATGGAGCCCTTTAATAGATTTGTCCCTACTTATACTTAAAAAAGATGCAAACCCCGATAAAAAATTGAGAAGAAATAAATTTAATTTTTAAAATCCAAATTGTTACTGAGTGAGGCTCAATTTTACGTCTAACATTGGCACAACTTTTCTGTCTACTCTGAGTTGTTTGCATTTGTGCTCTAATCTTTTGTATTGCTTCATTTGTAGTCCTCTATTTATAGATGTATCTCTATGTTTAAGCGACAACTCAATCTATGAGTATAGAGATGTTTGTTCTATGAACACGTTCCTATGATTAAGAGTCAGCTAGTATTTCACTCAGTAATGGGGTATCTGTATCTTGTCCCGCTACTTTTGATGTTATAATAAGAAATATGAAAAATAAATGGAAAATTGGTGTATATGGAAAAATTTCAGGATTAGTCTGGAGATCTAGCGAAAACGAAATTCAATAAGAATTTTAGCAAAATATGCATGCGCATGATGAGTGTTTTTTATATTCCCAATTTACCTTTGGTGGTGTCTGAAACATGCTTAATCTACATTTACACATGCAATATACTTGTAATATGAAGTTATGAGATTTAACTAATCTACATTTTCATATACAGTGTAATTGTGATGTGAAGTTATGAGATTGTATCCATTATTTTTCATGAGTCCGGATTATAACAAGAAATTGCATCTTCATAAATTTTTCTCCACCAATTTTCATAGGTTTTAGTAATTAACTAATATACATTTGCACTAAAGTAATTGTAATGTGAAGTTACAAAGATTTAACTAATCTACATTTACCTATATAATGTAATTGTAATGTGAAGTTACAAAGATTTATGTAATGCTTTTTAGAAAATAATTATTTTCTGTCAATTCACGTTTAATTGTGAAGTTTGTTTTTGTAATTTATTTTGGAAATAAGTTATGGGTTGGATGGAATCGAATTGTTGATTAATTTGTTAAAGTTTTGAAGTTTCTTCCTGATTTTTCTCCACCATAATTTATTCGAATCTTTTATTAAGAGATAATCTAACAATATATATCATTGTCATATAAAATATATTTATATGGTTGTTAATCCTGTATTTTCTTCCCAAATATTTATTTTAGTCTATCATCTATTTATTCTATTTTTTCTTCCCAAATATTTGTTTCAATCCTCTTATAAGATTTTTTTATTATCTTTATGTTTTTCCTATATATTTTTTTATAATATTATTTACACAATTTATACTTTTTAAAAATTTACATATATAATGTAATTTCATTTTGTGTTAGAAGTATTGTATTAGTAGTTATCGTATTTAAACCAATCTCTGACCCTTATTTAAAATTCTTAACATTTTTTGCAAACAAACTTTTCTACATTATTTATACTTAAAATGTAATAATGATATGAAACTAAGAATTTTGTTGCCTTTTATTTTTTTATTTTCAACTAAAATTATTATAATGATAAGAGCTAACACTGATTGGAATGAAATATATATAAACAAAATAGAAAACCTAAATCACATGAAATAACATAAAATAAGTTGACAAAAAACCCTAAATAACATAAAATATGTTATTAAATAACCTAAAATCCTATGTATAGATTATACATACACAAAATATAAAACCTGAATCACATAAAATAACATAAAATAAGTTAACAAAAAAAAACCCTAAATAACACAAAAATATGTCATTAAATAACGTAAAAAACCTATGTATAGATTATCAATAACATATTTCTAAAAAAAAAAATATTAAATAAGAAAAAAACTTAAATCTTATTTATCATCTTCTTTATTGTCACGGCCCCTCTCTTCAATCTCTCTCTCCCTCTTAGTCTCATACCTACATCTCCTTCGCTTAGCCCCTCAAATCCATCTCTCTATCGTACATCGTCGTCCATGTCGAGACTATGGCCAGTGTCCTCAAGTTGGTGTCGTTATGGAGAGTAGCACCAATAAGTCTCTTATTCACTCTCTTCTAAGGTCTCGTTTCCACAAAACCGTAACGCAAATGAAGTCGTTGACCCCGTGCCTTGTCGCTGCCGTTTATCAGTTACCATTGCAGTGTAGTTGTTAGAGGAGATAGACAAAGTGTTTTAATGAGTATCTGAGCCTAGTTTTGGTGTGTGTTGGCTTTCCAAAATCTCTAATTTGTTTTGGTTTGGAATTAGAGTTCTTTGCGATTTTCTTCTGTTCACGACTATGATGTGTGTTGTTGGGGCAATGGAAGTTTTTCAAATTCCTAACCTAAATTATTTAGTTATAATGTATTTGTGATTTTCTCTTTATTATTTTTTATTATTTAATTTCGTTTTGTTATTTTCACAATTCTGAAAACTTTTTAACATTGAAGTTTTCTATTTATCCAATCAGCCCAAAATAAATTCTACTTATGTCAATCATGTTGGTTTTTTTTTTTTTACTTATGTGAAGGCCCAATTTTAAAGCCCATGTGGCCATTGGGTTTTAACTTTTAAAACCTTCGACAGCCAGCAAAAAGAGGTATCACTCACAGACCGAGAAATAGTTTTGATGGCAAAGGAAACATTAGAAAAAATGGAGAAAAGAAGTCATTCCGAACAGTAATGTTTTCCGGCCTTTTTGGGGGTCGATTCATGGTCTGATGGAGTTAATATTTTGACAGTTTATTCTTAACACGTGATCTTCAATCTAGACGGTAGAGATTTCTTTTGGAGCTACGTACAATCAGATTAAAGTGGTAATTGTTTGCCACTTCAAGTGAGATTTTTTTAGTTTATTCTTCATTATTATTACCGTATGTTGCCGATATTATTAATCTTGAGATATATTTTGTGTATACCTCTAGTTGTGACTAGGAAGAACTTATTGTACTCATACTGATTATATTAGAGCTTTTTACTTTGGACCATGGTTTCTTACTCCTTGCATCGAGGAGGTTCTTCTACGTTAAGATCACTTATCGCTTGGACGTTCCAGTGAGAGCGAGAGCACCAGTTCACTTAGAGAGAACGAGATTATCTGGGGAGAAAAGTTCTTCAACTGGTACGTATCTCTTCTCTTTGTTGTTTATTGTTTAAAAACATGTCGGTAATTTGTAGTATAATGCATATCTTGTCTGTTAGATTTAAATGTTGAAATTCTCTCAGAATGTATTTGGAACGATCCGCTTCTGCTCAGATGTACTATTGTATAAGAGTTCCTTCATTGGAAATGATGTGGGGTATCTGACTGACATTAAGAAGTGGCTAGCTGCCAATTCTAAATGAAAGATTTGGGTGAGCCACAGTATGTTCTAGGGATCCAGATCGTTTGGGATCGTAAGAACTAGAGGTTAGTCTTGTCTTAGGCATTGTACATCGATCAAATGTTGAGAAGGTATAGGATGCAGGATTCCAAGAGGGGTTTGTTACCCTTCAGGCATGGAATCGTATTGTCTAAGGATCAATGTCCTAAGACACCTCAAGAGGTTAAGGAGATGAGACGGATTCTCTATGCTTCAGTTGTTGGAAGCTTAATTTATGCAATGTTGTGTACCAAACCCAACATTCGCTATGCAGTAGGGATTGTCAGTCGGTATCAGTCCAATTTAGGATTTGATCACTGGACGGTGGTCAAGACGATCCTCAAGTATCTTGGAGAACGATGGACTATATGCTTATGTATGGAGATAAGGATCTGATCCTTATAGGATATACAGACTCTGACTTTCAAACAAATAAAGATTCTCGCAAATCGAATCGGGTTCAATGTTCACTCTGAATGGAGGGGTTGTAGTGTGGTGAAGAATCAAGCAAGGATGCATCGCAGACTCCACTATGAAAACCGAATACGTAGCCGCTTGTGAAGCAGCTAAGGAGGCTATTTGGCTGAGGAAATTCCTTGCAGATTTGGAAGTTGTTCCAAATATGGATTTTTCTATCATTCTTTATTGTGATAACAGTGGGGCTATGGCAAATTCAAAGGAGCCTCGGAGTCATCGTCTAGGTATGCATATAGAACGAAAATACTACTTGATCAGGGAGATTGTTGATGCGTTGTAAATGTGATGTGATTATGGTGTATATTTACGGTGATGAATTATGCATTGCACATGCAAGTTTTCCTATTAAAACCCAAGTATAAATCTCACTAGGTTTCCTAGTAAGTCTAGGGTCGAATACAGGGACTACTGAGTTACTATGAGATAATAAATTTGATTCCTTTGCGGTGGCGAAAACAAATAAGTTGGATGGTGTTTTGTTTGAGTATATTTCCTAAGCAACAGATTCGAGTAAGGAGTTGATAAAATCGAGAATTACAATGAGTATGCAATGAACGGGTTGAGAAGGGATTTAACTAACACTTCCTAAGATTGCGTTCAAGTTATGGGACCATGCTACACATACACAATAGCATGTCATCTCCGAATGCAAATGCCATAATTCCTATTTCTAGGACGCATATGATGTATATGATAATGTCGATAAGACTTATGTCTCAGCCTCTATTCTTGTCTATGCAATGATGAATGATGCACACATACACAAGGTGACAGCATACTATCATATCCTATCTCTAGGGTGCATGCGATGTGTTAATAGAAACATAACATATTCCTAAGTTTCTATCTCTTGCTTATGCGGTTCTAATCTGACTCTCCCAAGCCTAGATTCTATCTTTAGACCACTCTCCTGAACATCTCTAAAGGGTAAATGATGTATAAAAAAAGATGATCACATAAAGTGAAGATTTTAGGTCATGCTAGCTAAGTACTTCTCAACCCATTCGAAAATTTAGCTACTCATGCGAAGTTGGAGAGATTGAACACAAGTTGAAATGAGATTTCCATTGTCTATAGATTAAATGCAGAATACAAAATAACAATAAAATTAGAGATAAAAAGCCCGGTAGCAAAATCTTGCTTCCAAGTGGCCTTTTACACTGTCTTTTCACTTCAACTCTTCTCAGATGAATATCCTTGCTTCTGCAAGTATTGGCCCTTTCTCCTTTTGTAGCGCTTCCCGACAGTCTTTTGAGCTGTCCGAGAATGATCTCTCGGCGTCTTCTTTTCTTCACTTGTCTTTGTCTTTTAAGTATGATTATGAACAGACTGACAGCTAACTATCTTGTATATGATCTCTATTCTATATGGCGAACTCCTTTAACGATGGTGGCCTTCGGTATTTATAGAGCTCAAGGTGAAGAAGCTTTTCTCTTTAATGATTGATGGGCGGTCATTAAATCTCCTACTCTAACGCGGCGATTAATGGTCACCAAAAGTTGAGTGTACTTGCTACAATGTGTTGTTAATGGCTTGTCACCTAAATTCAGATTCGACCATCATCAGCTTTCCGTCCCATCATGATTTATTATGCTTTCACCTTGATGTGCCGTCTTTATGCGGCCACCTTCTTGAGCAACTTCTCGCGATCGCATACGATCGCATGACTTTGCAATCACAATCTTTCAATGTGCGCAGACGCCTAATTCCTTGGATCACAATTTTACTTGCGCCAATGCATTTTTCCTGCACAAAAATAAGTAAATTAGCTGCTTTTATGTGATAGGCGCATGTGATCGCAATATTCTCAGTTTAACGCTCTTGGACATGATTTTGTATATTTTTACCGTCGCATTCCCTCATTATTTTACTTATTTGCGCTGTAATAACATGCATTTCTACCCGTTATCACACCCCCAAATTTAAAACAGTGCTTGTCCTCAAGCATAAACTAAAGATTTTCTTTAGAGAGTCAGCCGCCTTTTCCTTACCTAGATTTCTCGAGGTGCCTTATTCAAATTTTATGAATCAAAATCTTCTTAATTTCTATCATGGTCTTTTCCTAAAATATTTCTAATACTTAAGGACTGCAAGTTTAACCTTAAAAAAGACTTTACTTGTTTCCAGAACATCACATGATTTATTTCAAAACTTTATCCAACTGGGGTGTTTCCAAATGATTTTTATCCTTGCGCAGTTTAGATATTCTTATTGTGACCTTACGCCGATCCAAGTGCCTAGCCTTCGTTTTGGCTTGCCCCCACGGGTGTCATGCGAGCATTCAACTACGAGCAAGACGCTCTTTCTCAATCTAAACTCGTGTTCATTTTTCTTGGCAGCAGAGTTGCGATCACTTGATTTATGCGTTGATCACAATTCCTACCTTCGTTTTGGCTTGCCCCCATGGGTGTCATGCAGACATTCAACTACGAGTGGGATCCGATCTCAACGTTATAATAATTCTTTTTTTTTAAGTTGAAATATTCTCTAAAAGTAGCAAGGTGGAAAATGAATACTGGCACCCCCAAATTTATATGTAGCAATATGCTCATTGCTAATAGACTAAAATAAATCATGCGATGCTCTTAGGAAGTTTCGTAAAAATCATTTGAAAGAAAGCTGGTGGACCACTAACTTCTAGAAATATTTCATGAATTGACAGTCCTGAAATTAAGTTGATTCTAGTACACGCGATGAGAATTAAAGGCATGAATTTCATCATCGAAATCATAATTGGTACGAAAAAAATGTGGTGACTAAATAAAGTAATCAATTTTCAATGATTGCGCAAAACTAAAGAGGATGCGATGATAAAATTAGCAATGTTAAAAATGAGATGCGAGAGTGCAAAATTTGGAATAAAAAAGTCTAAGAAAGATACAACCCCCAAATTTGCTCTATTTCCCGCATCATCTCTGATCGTATCCTTCTTTGCAGCGGGTTGATTCCTCGATTGCGATGGGCTGAACGAACTGGTCGCATTTTTTAGATATCGCGTAGCTCCACCGCAATCGTTCACTACGATCGTTGTTAAGTATTAAGAGGGTAAAAATTATGAAAGACAGAGTTGGAAATTTCAAAAGTAGTGTTTGTACAAAAAAAGGTAAAGTAAATTCATGAAAGAAAGATATCAAAAGGATATTTCAAAAAAATTGCGTCCCTGATGAGTTTATGTCGCATAACAATGCAGGGACCACTCGTTTCTTCTTCAGTCAGGATTCCTCAGGTCCACAGATGTATTCTTGCAATGAAAGTTGCCTCCATGATACATCTTGACTCTTTACCCATTGACCTCGAATGCACAGGTCCCTTTTTCATTAGTCAATTTGACCGCACCGTGCGAGAATACTTTTTTGATTATAAATGGTCCGAACCAGCATGACTTTAATTTTTCGGGAAAAATTCATAGCCGAGAATTGTATAACAAGACCTTCTGTCCAACCTGGAGATTCTTTTCGCATAGTCGTTTGTCATGCCAACGTTTTGCGCGTTCATTATAGATCTTGGCATTTTCATATGCTTGGATTCTCCATTCGTCTAGCTCGAACAACTGAAGTTTTCTTGCCTCCCATGCAGTCTATAAATCAAAATTGAGCTTTTTCACTGCCCACAGTGCTTTGTGCTTCAATTCCAACGGTAAGTGGCATGCCTTCCCAAACACCAGCGCATACAGGGACATGCCTATAGGTGTTTTATAGGCTGTCCTGTATGCTCACAAGGCATAGTCCAGCTTCATGGCCCAATCTTTGCGTGAAGGATTCACCATCTTCTCTAGGATCAGTTTGATTTCCCTATTGGACACCTTGGCTTGGCCATTTTTCTGTGGATGGTATGCGGTGGCAACCTTATGGTGGATATTATACTTGAGCAGCAGTTTGTTGATGATGCCATTGACAAAGTGGGAGCCTTCATCACTTATTATGGCATGTGGGGTGCCAAAACAAGTGAAGATATTTCTTCTCAAGAATTTGGAGACTATCGTCGCATCGCTTGCGACGCATGATACCGCTTCAACCCACTTGGAGACATAATCGACGACCGACAGAATGTGCTTATAACCATTTGATGGTGGAAATGGTCCTATAAGGTCTATGCCCATACGTCGAAGAGTTCAAATTCTAATATAATATTCATTGGCATTGCATTCTTCTATGAAATGTTTTCCATGCGTTGACACTTATCACTTTTCATCCAATAGTCTCGCGCATCCTTGAATAATGTCGGCCAAAAATACCTGCTCTGTAACACTTTTACTGCTGTGCGTTGACCTCCAAATTGTCCACCATATGGTGAGTCATGGCATTGAGATAATATGCACTGATGAGCAGTTTCTGGCACACATAGACGCAAGATTTGGCCTGACCCTCTCTTGTAAAAATTTGGCTTGTCCCAATAATAGGATTTACATTCATGCATAAGTCGCCTCTTTTGATAGACTGTGTAATCTTTCGAAAATTGTTCATTAGTCTTCTGAGACATTAGGACAAGTGGGAGATTGTTGGGATTGGTGTCCTAATTCTCCCAGAGTCTCGTATTTTATAATTATACACATTGTTTATGAATAAAATAAGCGTTATTTCATTATGGCATTTACTCATATCTGATAACAAAACTCCATGGTTATTGTATGTAAATTTAAAAATGTATATGAGATATTCAAGTAGATCATGCCTTAAGTGATAAACTAAATAGGTCTGTAGTATAAGGATTACCTGATCTAGGTGACACTATGGATATGATCCACTTTGTAGAGGTTTGCAAGTATTCTAAACTACTACAGATGGTAGATCCTGACCATTCATGTGGAGACATGTGTATGGAGCTATTCTATACAAAGAGTTTGTATAAGATCGGACCACGAGATGACTAGTCTCTATATATAACACTATTGATACTAGAGACTTACAACTCACCTAAACGACCATAGGTGACATGACCTCAATCCTGAGTGTTTTGGGAACTCCTGCCTTTGAGGGCGATCCTTTAATTACTATGGGTGAGAGGGGTCAGATTGCTAACTCAACATGCCTACCTTTTTGGGGACTTGTCTGATTTGGAAGCTGGGAACTCAGTTACACCAGATGGAATTCACTCATTCCTCGAAGCAGGGGTAAGTAGATAGATTTCTCCCTTAAGGGCTGATTCTGGGGCTTGAACATAGTGGCCACAACTTCTCTTTAGAAGAGAGGACTCAATCATAATAGGACAATGACTTACGTTCATTAGAGGGATCAGTGGTACTTAAGGAGTTAGATGTAACTACAGGGGCATAACGATTATTGGCCAAACTGTACTTACGAGCGATCTGTAATGGGTTATTGCACTATTGATTGGTTAAGATGGACACATAATATATCTGTAGTAAAGAGAATTCAGTTTTCAGTCTTTAGTGAAGTGTCTGGCAGTTAACAGATGGTGGATCCCGTGACTAATGAGTGTAGCCAGTTATTCATGTACCGTTGGAGCTTTGAGCTACAGGTCTATAAGGTCCCCTTGGTAGCTCAATGAATTCAAGTTGAGAATCAGTTCTTGGTGTTTATTTGAAATGTTCAAATTGACAAGAGGTAATTTGATTATATATGGTATGATCGGTGTGGTGTATGAGATACATCAAATGAGATTTACATTAAGTGCCATGAAATAGAAAAAGAACTATGGTTTGTATGTTTCATGAGATGAAATATTAAAACTATAGGTTATAAATATAGTATGATAAGTTGGTTATCATTTATATTTATAATAATATTAATTATTGGATAATTATCTCTTTCTCTTATAACCAATTGAGTGGGAGGTTATTAGTAGTTTCATGGTAATCGTGAGATAAAAAGGAAAAATGTTTTCCTAATTTTAGTAATGTTGATTTGAGATTTCAACTCTCGGAAAGTTCTCACGGAGAGGTTGTCAAGTAAATAAGATTTACTAGACGACAGCTTAGAGAGACTATATGGTCGTGGAGTGTTTCTACACGATAGACACTAAGCTGGCCGATGAGTTAATCAATCACATAGCTTTAGCTAGATGATTTCATAGCTTTTGTTAAACGATTGGGCATCGTCCTATACGATAGGCTTTGGCATCTCCCACTTGCTCAATTTTTTACACGATTGTCCTCCTCCGGTCTCATCTTCTAACCAAGTCCACACAGAGGCCACACTCTGAACTCCCACACCGAGAATACCAAGGTAACATTTTTGGTGGTGTCATACTCAACTCGACACTGTCGAGGTTTTGTGGAGGTCGTTCATTATGTTTGTTGTGTTTGTGATCTTGGTGATCATAGTTCGATATTGGTGTGGATCATGCAGTGTAGTGGTCAAAGTGTTCGAGTGTTCGTGGTTGTCGTCTTGTTGTGAACAAGCGTTCGTGATCGAGGGATCTTGAAGATGAGTCTTCAAATGTATGTTAATTCCTTCCCTTGATCTTTAGAGAAGCATGCTGTAATTTCTATTTTGCGCATAGCCTATTGTTTCCATTTGTGACTATAATTATGTATGTTCATATATGATTGAAATTTGGAATGATCCTCTTGGTGCTCATGGAAATCCTCGTGTCCGATTTCCTTCAGTTATATAACGAGACTAAACATTTCTTTGTGCGGTCTTATACAAACTCCTTTGTATAGAATATCCTCGCCTGCATGTCTAATACATGAATGATCAGGATCAAATCATTTGTATCACATTACAACATTTGTAACACCTACAAAGCAGGCCATAATCGTAGTGTCATTAGGATAAGGTACCCAGCCTTATCCATATACTACAGACCATTTAGGTTATCACTTAAATCATGATTCACTTGTATGTTTCCACATACATATTTAAGTTACAACGATAACCATGGATTTTAGTTTATTGGTTTGTGGTTAACGCAATTAAAATATCAAATATTTCATAGAAAATGTGAATAAAATATCATATATTATAAATCACAGAATGTTTGTTCATACAAGTGTTTCAAACTACAGGACCCTACGAGATTTAGGGCATCAACCCCAACAAGTCGAACTCAAGGATTGCTTTACAAGTATGCAATTAAATCTAATGCTTTGATCTTGACGAAATCGATTACAAATCAGATTGATTTTTGGTATTACTTAAACACTAAGTTATGTGCGATGAGGGTTTATACTTTGATTGATACAATATGTGCGATGGTTGGGAGATGTAGATATGCGATGATAGGGTTGACAAGAATGTTCTCTAACAATTCCTAAGTTAATATATAAATCATACGTTCACGCGATGTACTCAAAATTAGAACTTACACTTCTCAATGTACATGGCCACATTATTCTATTTCTAGGATGCATGTGATAAGTGTGTAATCCAAAATATGTTACTTATTTCTAAGGAACCTATGTTCTTGTTTTATGAGTTTTAAATCTCTAATTTTCTCAAATTGAGATTTAATCTACTTAGGATAATCTTTAGAGTTATCCAGTTATTTCATTAGACATATATAAAACAAGTAAAATGCTTGATTTAAATATTACTTAGTTCATGTTAGCTACATGCTTCTCAACCCATTAAAAATTTAGCTACTCATAATGAATAAAGAGAGTATGGATGAAAGTTGAAATGAATATGAATTCATATTAATGAAATGAGTCTTTGCAATGCTTAAACAATACAAATATGCTTTAAGATAGAGAATAGAGAAAGGGAGTCAAGCTGTGGTGCACAGTTTCTTGTTTCCCTCAGCTTCCTTAATGACTGCTTCGTTGTAAGTATTGAAAGATGGAGTTCCTCTTCTACTCCCACAGGAAACCATAGCTCTTACTAAGGTTTTTGAATGGATGTAAGAAAAGGGCTCCTTTTGATAGAATTTGTACTCTTGATTCTTCTTATAGTTAGCTCTCTTTTGCATGGAGATTTCATGGTTATTTATAGACGACAAGGATAGCTTTTCTTCTCTTACTTATGATTGTGCTGATAAGGTGCATTAAATTTCATACATTGATGCACCACCTGCTGTGCGTCATAAGTTCATTGGCTCTTCAGCAAAACTTTATTATCAAACACTAACTAAATCTTTTATTTGACCTCCACCATCCAAGTGTCATGCCATATCTCGTCGCTCGAAATTATCGACTCAGTTAGCTATGCAATCATTTGTAAGTGTTGAGATTTCCCATTTGATCACATCATCAGTCTTTCTGCACTTAAACAATATTATTTGGGTATAAAACAGACAGATTAAGCATTGAGTGCGTACGATTGCTTGCTACAATTATTTCGATGAATTTTCCTAACAAATTGTCCAATTTTAAGAGCTTTTTTCTAATTGTTTTAGATAAAAGAGGCAAAATAACATGTATTTCTACAAGTCCTCACTAAGCATTAAAAATTCCATTATAAAACACATCATAGAAATAGAGGTCACGAGAAGAATTTAACTCAAACCTAGTATATGGTCTAATCCTTAAAGCTCAAGTTTTCTCATAAAACTCATCTCATGATTTCCAATGCTTTAGGTTTAAAACTCACTTTCAAAATAAGGAAAAAGTACTAAAAATTCTTGCATAACGATTATTAAAAGGCATGCTTCATTCTACTTAATATTCTAACCCTTTAAAGAAAAGGACCATGCTTCCATTCAATCATATGATTTTGGAAGGTAAACATGCGTTCAAAATATCATTCTCAAACTCATATTATAAACTTGTGAACACATCATAGAAAACATATTCTATAACACATGGAAATCAAGTCAAGAAAAACTTTTATGAAAACTAGTCACTCACTGTTTGTTTATCCCTCGGTTATAGCTATGTGCTTGTTCATCCATAAAAAAATTCCATATTCAACTTCAAGTTTTAATAATTCAAATTCCATATATTATTTCACAAAACATCCTTCTAAGAACTTGTTCCTAAGTATCTTAACTCTCTTACTATAAAATATCATTCCAGTTGGTGAGCTCATAATCTTCCTATATTTCCAACCTACCCGAGTAATCCAAAAACTTGGAACATTGTTCAATTTCTTCGGATTTCAGCTTCAAATCACTGGATTTTCTTCTTGGCAGCCCCAGATCTCCTTCAGCACTGGTTAATTGTAACAACCCCACTTTCTAGGACTACTAAAAAGGGAATCGCTACTGCATGCATGCATAAATATTCTCATTGAAGAAAATAAAGTAAATTAAAGAAAATAATCATAATCTTAATCTGTATTAAATATATAAAAAAAATGTTCTAACATATCTCAAAATCTTAAATTGTTCAACCCGGACATCCTTTTAAACAAGAAACAATTTATAAAAAAATGAATAAATAAATAGATAAATTAATTAATTAAATTATGATAAATCCATGAATGGATAAAATCAAAACATGCGAAAATATAAACAGTCAAATGCAGAAGCGAATTCTGGTTCCTTTGGCACTGTCACGGATTCCTCTTGTCAGTTGCTCGAGTGTCCTTGCCCTTACCTGAAAAAAAAATAAGGATAAAGGTTGAGTATAAAATACTCAGTAAGTGATTCCATTACCAAGATCAGACTATACATCCATGAGCAAAGAAAAAAATAAAATTAGCTCGTGGCTCATACAGTTACATCGGTTTTTGATGACGAAAGGAAAACCAAAGACTTACTATCTTGCTTTGAAACACATGTCTAGCGGTCCGTAGGCACACCATCAAACATGATAATAACATGAGCGTGATCCCGTCGACCCACGCATGTCTAGTGGCCCGTAGGCACACCGTCAAACATAGTAATAACACGCGTCAAGGCAGGACAATAAACTGCTCTACTGGTCTATTCATGCATCACATACATAATATCAATACTGATCATAATTTTAACATGCTCATAATACTTGCAACCACCATGAAACTAGCAAAACATAATATAAAAAAAAAATCATGCTCTAGAAACAAACAAGTAACTTGATAGGTCTAATCTAGATTGCCTGGCACGAAGGCACCAATAATAGTATCACTTACCTCAACTTGGTCACAAAAGTCCACGCAAATAATTTCTTAAAACCTTTGGAAAACTTGAATCAATCCAAAGTTGTGGCTTGATCCAAGACAAATTCCCAAACTTGATTCAAGTAGCCAATTTGATCAAGAATTAATTCCAAAATCAATAACTTAATTTTTTTTCCACTATTACTCTCAATTCAAAAGAATAACCAACCAGTTTACACAAAACTTACCAAAACTGAAACTCTTCGATGAAAAGAATGATCCTTTCTTAGTTAGCAACGCCTCGAAATCCAAATACTGAAAGTCGACACAATGGGTAACACTAAAATCGTTTCCAACACCAAGAGGCACTTTAAAAAGACTCAACACCAAACCTTGCCCAAAACAATCCAATCTTACCCACTCTAAAAAAGGCAGAGGCGGCGAACAAAACGGCAAGGAGGCGGCGCTGCTCGCAGCAGCAAGGAGCTCACGGCGGCGGCGACGAAACGGAGAGGCACTGCTTGCGGTGGCTCTGGCGAGGAGATCCGGCGACGTTGCTTACGGCGGTGCCAGACGGCAAGGCTGGCGGCTGGAAGGCGGACGAAACGATGAGGCACTGCTTGCGGTGGTGCTGGCGAGGAGATCCAGCAACGTGAGGCTGCTTGCAGCGGAGCTAGCAAGAAGATCCGGAGACGTGAGGTTGCTTGCAACGGTGCCGGAATGGCAAGGCTGGCAGCTGGAAGGCGGACGGTGGATGGCGGATGGCTAGAAGGTGTTGGCGGCTAGGGCAAGAAGGAAAAGAAGAAGAAGAAGAAGAAGGGAAGGAAAAATAACGTGCGTGCGGGTTGAGGAGAGAGAGAGAGAAAAGTAAATTTAATTTACTTTTTTTTTTCATTCCTTTAACCCTTTCCATAAATATATATAACCAAATTAAACTCTCCTTTTCCCTTAAAAAAAAACAAATTCCTTAATTATCTCCCAAAATATATATATACTTATATATATATTTTCCTTTTTCTAAAAAAAAAAAAGAATCTAATACACATTTAATTATCTCCATAGATAACCAAATCTCTCAAAATAAGCCAAAATAAAACTCAATTAATTCCAAATAATTAAATCATATTTTAGCTTAGCCCAAAAACAATAATCTCATATAATTTATCCAAGTAGCCAACAATAATAAAAAAACTTAATTACAAAATAAAAATCAGGATGTTACATTATACCCCTCTTAAGAAACTTTCGTCCTCGAAAGTTCTAATCCTAAAAAAGCTCGGGATAATGCATCCTCATGTAGTCCTCTCGCTCCCACATTGCTTCCTCGAACTGGTGATTTCGCCAAAGAACCTTCACCAAAGCTATCTTCTTGTTGCGCAAAACTTTCACTTCCCTGGCCAGGATTCGAATGGGCTCTTCTTCGTAGCTCAGGTTCTCATTTAAATACAAAGGCTCATAATCCACAACATGAGATGAGTCTGCTACGTACTTCCTCAACATGGAAACATGAAAAACATTGTGAACTGCAGAAAGAGATGGGGGCAAGGCGAGTCGGTATGCTACAAGTCCAACCCGCTCTAAGATCTCAAATGGCCCGATGAAACGAGGGTTCAACTTACCCCTCTTGCCAAACCTCAACACTCCATTCATAGGTGCCACTTTCAGAAACACCTTTCCAACTACCTCAAACTCCAGGTCCTTATGTCTAATGTCAGCACAACTCTTTTGCCTGCTTTAAGCCATCAACATTCGAGCCCTAATCTTCTGTATTGCCTCGTTCATGGTTTGTACTAATTCAGGTCCTAGTAATTTTTGCTCACTAACCTCATCCCAGCATACGGGTGACCTACAACACTTCCCATAAAGGGCCTCAAATGGTGACATACCAATGGTGACATAACAATGGTTACCTGATAACTATTATTATAGGCAAACTCTATCAAATGCAGGTGAGAGTCCCAACTCCCTGCAAACTCTAGTGCACAAGCACGTAACATATCCTCCAGGGTCTGGTTCAAACGCTCAGTTTGATCGTCAGTTTGTGGGTGAAAAGCCTTACTGAAATCCAAACGTGTACCCAATGCTGCCTGAAGGCTCTTCCAAAAGCTAGAGGTAAATCGAGGGTCCCTATCAGATACGATGGACACTGGTACCCCGTGCAATCTTACCACTTCTTTCATATACAACTGGGCCCACCTACTCACTGGATATGTAGACTTCTCTGGAATAAAATGTGCCAGCTTGGTAAGTCTATCAACTATAACCCAAATTACTGTAAAACCCTTCACCGTCGCGGTAAACCTACAATGAAGTCCATCGAGACATGCTCCCACTTCCATTCCAGTATGCTCAAAGGTTGCAACAAACTTGCTGGCTTTTGTCTTGGGGCCTTTACCTACTGACACACCAAGCACTTACTGACAAACTTTGCTATCTCCACTTTCATGTTATTCCACGAGTAGCAACGTTTTAGGTCCTGGTACATTTTGGTACTTCCAGGATGTATTGAAAATGGGGAGTTATGAGCTTCCCATAACAGATCATTCTTGAGGTCACTATCTGCTGGTACACATAAACGTCTTCGAAAAGTAAGACCATTATCTGCTGACAAGGAGAACTCACCACCCTGTCCTGTCTTCACCTGCTGCGCTACTTCAGGATCACTGCATTGAGCAATAATGATCCTTTGACTTAAACTTGGTTTTACTGACAATTGTGCTAACTTCGCAGATACTTCCCCTACCACAACTGCTATCTCAGCCCATTCAAGGTCCTTACATAAACGACTTTTTTTTGGTGATAAGGGCTGCTGAATGGGCTACCTTTCTACTTAGAGCATCCGCCACTACATTTGCCTTTCCTGGGTGGTATAGAACCTCGCAATCATAATCCTTCACTAGCTCTAACCATCTACGGTGCCTCATGTTTAACTTCTTCTGAGTGAAGAAATATTTTAAACTCTTGTGGTCGGTGAAAATCTATATCTTCTCGCCATATAAGTAGTGCCTCCAGATTTTTAAAGCAAAAACAATAGCTGCCAACTCTAAATCATGTGTGGGATAATTCAGTTCATGGTTCTTTAACTGGCGGGAGGCATAAGCAACTACCTTACCTTACTGCATTAACATGCACCCCAAACCTCTCTTGGAGGCATCATTGTAAATAACAAAACCATCCGTTCCATCTGGTACGGTGAGAATTGGGCCGTAACCAACCTTTGCTTGAGATCTTGGAAACTATCCTTACAAGCCTTACACCAAATGAAGGAAGCTCCTTTTCTGGTCAACCGGGTTAGAGGGGTGGCTATACGGGAAAATTCCTTCACAAAACGACGATAATAGCCCACCAACCCCAAGAAACTACGTACCTCTCCAACTGTGGTAGGACGAGACCAACTCGTGACTGCCTCGATCTTTGCAGGATCAACGGATACACCTTCCTTGGATACCACATGCCCTAGAAAGAACATCTGCTTTAACCAGAACTCGCACTTGGAAAACTTAGAATATAACTGTTGCGCCCTCAAGGTCTCTAGAACCTTTTGCAAATGTTCCTCGTGCTCTGCCTCTGTCTTCAAGTAAACCAAAATGTCATCTATGAAGACTATCACGAAGGTGTCAAGAAATTCCTTAAAAACCCTATTCATCAGGTCCATGAATACTGCAGGAGTTTTCATCAACCCAAATGACATCACGACAAACTCATAATGTCCATACCTCGAATGAAAAGCTGTCTTGGGAATATCACTGTCCTTTATCCTCAACTGATGATACCCCGACCGAAGATCAATCTTAGAAAACACTGTAGCTCCCTGCAACTGGTCAAACAAATCATCAATCCTAGGAAGCAGATACTTGTTTTTGATAGTCACCTTATTTAGTTCCCTGTAGTCAATGCAGAGCTGTAATGACCCATCTTTCTTTTTCACAAACAGCATTGGTGCACCCCAAGGGGACACACTAGGGCGTATGAAACCCTTATCCAACAACTCTTGCAACTAAATTTTGAGCTCCTTCAGTTCTGCTGGGGCCATCCTGTACGGAGCTTTCGAGATAGGAGTTGTGCCTGGCTCCAACTCGATAGCAAAGTCTATCTCCCGATACGGCGGCAGACCTAGGAGTTCTTCTGGAAAGACATCCGGGTAGTCACGTACTATTGGCTCTAAGGTCAAGGAGACTTTAGGCTCTCTAGTGTCGACGACACTAGCTAAGATACTCTAGGTACCCTGGTTAAGCAACGTCTAGGCTTTCATGACAGAAATCACTTTGGGCAGGACCACGATCTCCACCCCTTTAAATTTAAAGCTGGTTCTCGTGGGAGGGTTAAAGATCACCTCCTTGCGAGAGCAGTCTATACTAGCATGGTTAGCAGCTAGCCAATCCATGCCCAAAATCACATCAAAATCCCGCATGTCCAAGACTACTAAAGTCACATCCAGGGTATGACTCGCTACTTCAATCTGACATGCTTTTATCTTCTCCTTTGCTAACATAATTTTTCCAGACGGAGTGGAAACCGACAACACAAAGTGTAAAGTCTCTAATTCTAACATGGCATGCTTAACAAACAGCGATGATATAAACGAATGGGACGAACCCAAATCAAACAATACTAGTGCAAGATGCCCCAAGATTGGGAGCGTACCTGTCATAACAGTGCCTGTTTTCTCGGCCTCCTGCCGAGTGGTAGAGTAAACACGACCTTGCTGATGTTGGGGCCTACCCGAACTCCTCTGATCATGGCCTACAAACTGGTTCCCAAGACCGAACATGCCTTTAGCAGCACATCTATCTACCGAGTGCCCCTTTTGCTTGCAATGAAAACAAACTTTGGTGCCTCTCAAACATCGACCCCAGTGACATCGTCCACACGAGCTACACACTAGTCGCATCCTCTCCACCGTACCCGTCTCGGAAGCCTGCTGCCTAAAATGACGAAGGGATCTGTCTAAACCTTGAACCTTCTAATGGGGGTGTGGCTCGAATGCCTTCTAATCTGCCTTCCTCTTTTGACCTGAGGAAGG
The DNA here is from genome assembly GCF_027475165.1 of Benincasa hispida. Taxonomy (NCBI): domain Eukaryota; kingdom Viridiplantae; phylum Streptophyta; class Magnoliopsida; order Cucurbitales; family Cucurbitaceae; genus Benincasa; species Benincasa hispida. Next base: position 41,358,222 of record NC_143487.1, read on the forward strand.
TCCCACCCCGAATACTCGTGAAAACTCATCTTCTGACTGTGGGTCCACCTCGGCTGCTAGACGAAGTGCCTCAGCATGAGTGGTTGGTTTGAATGCTCGCACGATACCTCGTATACTGTCTTTTAGGCCTTGAACGAACCTTTCTGCCCTCATGGCTTCCATGGCGACCAACTCCGGGGCAAAATGGGATAAGGCGTCAAACTCCTGGTCATACTTCTCCACTAACCTATGTCCCTGCCTCAGCTCCAAGAACTCCCTTTGCTTATTGTACCTCAGGTTGGCCGAGAAGTACTTTGTGTAAAAGCGCTCCTTAAACTGCTCCCAAGTCACTGGATCCCCTCCTACACCCAACATCCTTTTTGTCGACTGCCACCAGATCTGAGCCTTGTCGGTAAGCATAAAAACGGCACACTACACCTTCTGGTCTTTTGGGAATTTCATATAACAAAAAATCGTTTCAATCGAGGATATTCATAATTCTACGTTGGTAGGGTTCTTTAGTGACCCATTGAAGGTGCTGGGGTTATACTTCCTGAAATCTCGCAAATGCTTGGCCTCCACCGAAAGACCTGACATGCTTTGGTTCTGCATCATGTTCTAAGTCTGGACTTACGGCACCTGATCCTGTGGTGGTGGTGTTTGATAGAACTGGGCAAACTGAGCCAGTCGTTCGTTCAGCATGTCCTTTACCTTATCCAACACAGCTGATGTAACTGCTTCCCCAATAGTGGCTGCCCAATCGTCAACCTCTATTGGAGCGACGGGGGTGGGCTGCGTTTGTGGTGGCATGGTCGTGTGCTGAGCTCTACTTTGTGTCCGGGTTCGCGGCCACCCTGACCCTGAGGGGTCCCTAGGCGGCAAGAAATCCTCTGATACTGGAGGGTCCTAAACTTGTGCATCTTGAACTTGTGGGTCCTCATCATGAGGATCTTGATCCTGAACTAACGTATTCTGCTCTACGGGAACACGCCCCCTTCCGGTAACCCTATGACTGCCTCTTCCCCTAACACGAACCATTTTCCTGACAGTTAATCGCAACCACCCCTTAGCTACTTTCCTTACTAGCACAAAACAAACCAATTGTAATCATAAATACTATTAACTCAGGTGCATATTATTCTAAATACTTTTCATAAAGGACATACCTAGCGATGACGAAGAATCCGTTTTGCCAAAGGAACAATCTGGACTTACATAATAAGTCAGTCTACAGAACCCCAAAACACGGGCTCTGATATCAACTGTAATAACCCCACTTTCTAGGACTACTAAAAACGGAATCGCTACTGCATGCATGCATAAATATTCTCATTGAAGAAAATAAAGTAAATTAAAGAAAATAATCATAATCTTAATCTGTATTAAATATATAAAAAAATATTCTAACATATCTCAAAATCTTAAACTGTTCAACCCGGGCATCCTTTTTAACACGAAACAATTTATAAAAAAAATGAATAAATAAATAGATATATTAATTAATTAAATTATGTTAAATCCATGAATGGATAAAAACAAAACATGCGAAAATATAAACAGTCAAATGCGGAAGCGACTTCTGATTCCTTTGGCACTGTCACGGATTCCTCTTGTCAGTCGCCTGAGTGTCCTTGTCCTTATCTGAAAAAAAAATAAGGATAAAGATTGAGTATAAAATACTCAGTAAGTGATCCCATTACCGGGATCAGACTATGCATCCATGAGCAAAGAAAAAAATAAAATTAGCCCGTGGCTCATACAGTTACATCGATTTTTTATGACGAATGGAAAACCAAAAGACGTACTATCTTGCCTTGAAACGCATGTCTAGCAGCCCGTAGGCACACCGTCAAACGTGATAATAACATGAACGTGAACCTGTCGACCCACGCATATCTAGCGGCCCGTAGGCACATCGTCAAACATAATAATAACATGAACGTTAATATGTCGGTTCACGCATGTCTAGCGGCCCATAGGCACACCGTCAAACATAGTAATAACACCCGTCAAGGCAAGACAATAAATCGCTCTACTGGTCTATTCATGCATCACATACATAATATCAGTACTGATCATAATTTTAACATGCTCATACTATGGTCCAACCGCTACGTCATGCATGCTTAGACTTTTCTATTATGAAATGAGTTTTGGACAAAAATATCAAAAGAACATATCTAAGATTTTATTAATTAGGTAGAAAACTATATAAAAAGTTTATTTTACAAAACGCCAGGATCCATAAAACACTAGCGTAGTGATACAAAAATGCATATGCCTATAATAGTGAGTTTGATGGTTGGCTATTTGAGCGACGTCCAGTTTTGCCACCTACGCTATGTCTTTACCTAAAAAGTCAGTAAAAATAGGATGAGTATATAATATACCTAGTAAGTAGTTCTCACATAGGGTAGTGACCAAATGCACAATCATATGCAACATGTTCTGAAAACATATGATCGGGACCGAAAACATATAACAACATGAGGTGGTCGGTTATGCTTCTAATGTAAATTTCTCCGCCCTGATAGGAAGATGAGGACTTAGGCAAAAACTAACCCATCTGATGATTAGCGGGTTCATGCAGTCAATAGGGTCAGAGTCGCATCCAATATCACTAACGTAAATTTCTCCGCCCTGATAGGAAGATGAGGACTTAGGCGAAAACTAACCCATCTGACGATTAGCGGGTTATGCAATCAGTAGGGCCATAGTCGCATCCAACATCAACCATTAACATAAATGTAAGATTGGACTAGAGGGGTGCAAGCATATATACCCTGTTAGTCCCTAGCATAATCTTGACATAGAATTGGGTCTAGAGGGGTGCAACCATACACACCCTGCTAGCCCTAGCATAATCTTGGCATATAATTGGGTCTAGAGGGGTGCAACCATACATGCCCTGCTAGCCCTAGAAGCGTAACCTTTATCGAATTAAAATTTAATCTTATGAACAAACATAATGCATGGGGTCCCTTGTCGACAAACATATTTTAAACATGTAATGCAACATAACAATCACATAATTATGCAACATATTAAAGGTACACTACTATGAAACACTGGTGAGATAACTACTTACCTTGACTACGATCCTAATTATTCCTTATTATTCCTTATGGTTTGATCAGTAGAGCTTTCCCTCTTAAACTAGAAGGAAATTTGGGCAGCACCTCCCCCGAGCTTTATCTCTTTTAACCTCACAGAACTTCCTTACTCACACTTACTCTTTCATACGATTCTTTGTTACTAAGATTTGTTTGAGAATGGGTTAAATCTTCAGGCAAAGGGTCCTATTTATAGTGGTTTTCAGCTCTTCTCAGTGTGACAACTCATCCTACAAATGTCTTCTTTAAAATTACTTAGGTTTAAGAATTTCTCTTAATAAGACACCTAATTTTGGCTAACGTTTGCCCTTACGTCTTCAACCTTTGTTTGTATTCAATTTTAGGGTTCTCCATGTATAATCTATAAGATCGTGGCCAAATTCAACACATAATCCATGCTTCTGTCCAAATCTCACTCTCTTTGTTCTCAGAATCTCGTTCTCTCAAGTTTTCTTGCTGGTTTGGCTCTCGTAACTCTCGCTCTCGCTCTCGCTCTTGCTCCCGCTCTCGCTTTCGCTCTCGCTCCTGCTCTCTCCCACTGCCTCGCTGAGAATCTCGCTCTCTTTACTCTCGCTCTCTCAAATTTTCTCTCCAATCTCGCTAGGTTCCACGCGTGGTTGCCTTCACTGCTTGTGGATTCCACTTCCTCCTTTTAACTCTTTCAAATTTTAGGAGTATATGGGCAATTAATTCACCTCCAATTTTTCCAATGAGCAGTGCCCAAACAAAAGTTATCTACTGCCCTTTGTCTCCTAAATTAGCTAACGTCAAACTTCTAATTAATTCTCCCTGATTCTGCCCCTTTATTCATTATTTTTGGATAATTAGTAAATTTCTTATTTTTTTCCAATTCTAAATTTCCACCCGATTTTCCTATTAAGTTTATATATTTTTCATTCTTAATTATATATTTTATTTGTTTTCCTGCTTTCTAAATTAGGGTTAGGGTATTACATTTCCCATCCCTTTAAATAAAATTTCGTCCTGCTTAACATTTAACATTTAATTTCTTATAATGTATGAGTACAAATTTGGGTTGTTATACAACCACCATGCAACTAGCAAAACATAATATCAAACAAAATCATGCTTTAGAGTCAACCAAGTAACTTGATAGGTCTAATCTAGATTGCCTGGCACGAAGGCACCAGTAATAGTATCACTTACCTCAACTTGGCCACAAAAGTCCATGCAAATAATTCCTTAAAACCTTTGGAAAACTTGAATCAACCCAAAGTTGTGGCTTGATCCAAGACAAATTCCAAAACTTGATTCAAGTAGCCAATCTGATCAAGAATTAATTTCAAAATAAATAACTTATTTTTTTTTCACTATTACTCTCAATTCAAAAGAATAACCAACCAGTTTACATAAAACATACCAAAACTGAAACTCTTCGATGAAGAGAATGGTCCTTTCTTTGTTAGCAACGCCTCAAAATCCAAATCCTGAAAGTCGACATAATGGGTAACACTAAAATCGTTTCCAACACCAAGAGACACTTTAAAAAGACTCAACACCAAACCTTGCTCAAAACAATCCAATCTTACCCACTCTAAAAAAGGCAGAGGAGGCGAACGAAACGGCAAGGAGGCGGCACAGCTCGCGGCGGCGGCTAGAACTCATGGTGGTGGCGACGGAACGACGAGGCACTACTTGCGGTGGTGTTGGCGAGGAGATCCAACGACGTTGCTTGCGGTAGGCCCGGAACTGAAAGGCTGGCGACTAGAAGGCAGATGGCGGACGGCAGACGGAATGGCGAGGCACTGCTTGCAGTGGTGCTGGCGAGGAGATCCGGCGATGTGAGACTGCTTGCAGCGGCGCCGAAACAGCAAGGCTGGCGGCTGGAAGGCGGATGGCGGACGGCAGACGGCTGGAAGGTGTTGGCGGCTAGGGCAGGAAGGAAAAGAAGAAGAAGAAGGGAAGAAAAAATAACGTGCGTGCGGGTTGAGGAGAGAGAGAGAAAAGTAAATTTAATTTACTTTTTTTTCTTCTTTTTTTCATTCCTTTTACCCTTTCCATAAATATATATAACCAAATTAAACTCTCCTTTTCCCTTAAAAAAAACAAATTCCTTAATTATATATATATTTTCCTTTTCCTAAAAAAGAATCTAATACACATTTAATTATATCCATAGATAACCAAATCTCTCAAAATAAGCCAAAATAAAACTCAATTAATTCCAAATAATTAAATCATATTTTAGCTTAGTCCAAAAACATCAATCTCATATAATTTATCCAAGTAGCCAAAAATAACAAAAAAACTTAATTACAAAACCAACTCATCAGGATGTTACATTAATCTTCAAATTGGCATCAACTCTTTCCCTTTGGCACAAGAGAATTGAGCAAACTAAGCTTCTTTTATACAACTCATTTTTATAATAAGTTGTGCATGATCAAGAAGCGTAATTGAGTGACACCTAGGCCATTAACCCTCGTTAGGGCCCTAATAATGCCACTTAGCCCACGAACGACGTGATTAAGCTAAGTGCTTCAGCTTTATTCCAACACATAGGGCTAGTGTCCACACCCCCTCTCTTGACCAACGCTTGCTTCTAGCCAACGCATCCGTTGCCTTACTTTAGGCACTCTCTTTAAGTATTATCCACTCATCATTGCCTCAAATAACCTCTATGGAAATGTCCACTCATCATTGCCTCAAATAGCCAACACATAAGGATGGTAGCACAAGCACATGCGTCAAATTGTAATATAGTAAGATGGTCAAGAGAACAAGTATCATCCTCTAAGGAATTAGTTTGATTCTTTTAGCTATTTAGATATTCTTCTAATTTTATTTAGGGGATCGGACTGTGATGAGAACCTAACTAATCTCATCCTAAAAAGCAAAAGAAGATAAAATTGAGGTGAAACTGGACAAAGACACGTTCTAGGGTATGATTTCATTAAACATATTAACTAAATTAATTATTTTGACTTTAGATTGATTTATACAAATTATAGATCTATGAGTCTTTTATCCAGGTATCCTTTCTCAAGCTCAACCCTTTTTATTGACTAACTATCGATCTGAATCTCTTCTATCTCTTGACTAGCCACAACATTAAGTTCCTCCACCAACAATCTTTATTAATCTCCCATCACTCTCGTGCAGACTCGATTAACAATTTAACATGCTAGATCCAACTCAACACCTTCTCTCTCGAGACAGACATTAAGTAAAGAACATTCAATTAGTAATCAATTAATCAAAAGCATTAAGGACAAACATGTTAAAATAATTATGTATAACTTCAATCCAAAAAGCAACTAATTCAGTTTTCACAATCCATAAAACTGAATCAACACCCTAGAAATACAAAAATCAATCACTTATAGTTACAACACAAACATAGGTCATTCATGAGGTTTCCAAACACAAAGGACAGGAAATAAAAGAGGGAAGAAATTGAAAGTTGTGTTCTTGACTCTCGTCCTCGAATCTAGAATCGCAACCCAACGAACTCTTCAAATCTTTGATCCTTTGAAGCTCTAAGATGCCGCCTCTGTCTAGAATTACAGTCCATAGGGAGGCCTCACTGAAATATTTCTTTATGTAGCCCTAAAAGTGCCTCCCCGAATCAAATCGGCCAAAAACTGCTTATGTAGATAGTAGTCACAGCGTTGCGACGCTTCAATGTAGCGTCAGAATGTTGACAGTAATTTCAACATTACTATCGTAGCATCGTAATGCTGCAAGTAGCGTGGCGACTTTGCCCTGTTTCAGCTCTCTACCTTGCAGTGTCACGGGGTAGCATTGCAACGCTTGTTCAACTATGCCCTGCCTCCGATTTCTAAATTTTCTTTCCTTTTTCTCCATTGATCAATGCCCTAGGTCAAAACTTTGACCTCCTTAGGGGTATTTTGGTCATTAATCTTTCAAAATTTCTTTTTCTCATCCAATTGCTCGATTTCCTATAATCAAACAATAAAAGCTTCAAAGATATCAAATTAAGCGTAAAACTAACTAAATTCTAAGCCTAGAAAACACTCTTTTTGGATGCATTTCAATGTCGTTCACCCATGCCAACGCCTAAGCCTTTGAGCAGCCACACACTTCTAACTTCTAATCCCCTTCGGCCAATGCACACCTTGCAATCATGCCTAGCTTCTTCTTTTGGCGGCCCCTTGAGCGCTCATCTCTGATATTTGGTTGCTTGTATGCCGCTCGTCCTTGACCTTCACTAACATCTATGAAGGCTAATGCATGCCTCTATATCAGCCAACTAACCTCCAATATGGCCTTCAACACACGCCTCATGCTACACTTAGCCAATTTCCCCCTTGATTCCTTGGACATATGGCATGGCATGACTTCAACTCCCAAACCTCTCCTATTTTTCTTCTAAGTATTGGGTCCTCTCAAGTTCTATACATAGAGAATTTCCTTCGCTCTTTGGCCTAACTCCACGTCTAGCTTCCCCTTTGCCTACATTTTTCAAAATTTCACCAAGTGTTGGTTACCTCTTCAAACTACCCGAGAGCATCTTTGCCTAACACTTAGAGTAATCTTCTCCTTACACTTCTATGCATTTACATTACTCACAAAGTAAAATGCAACTAGGTTAACAAATATAAACATCATCTAACAAATAGACTTAAGCATAATTACCTAGTAAAGTAGATTCCAGGTTTTACAATTTTAATATGTTTCACTTTGTTGAGGAATGAAAAATATATATTACAAGTTTGTATATTAGACGAATTGTGCTTTGATTCAAACATGTTCAAGAGGAAGAGTATGAACTAGAATGTTTGAGAATAACGTGTTTCATGTTTGAAGTGGTTTGAAAACCACTTGATCTTTATACCCATGGTGACTACTCTTATACTACGTGAATATGTTTTCATGGTATACTAGAGACATAGAGATAGGTCTTTGGGACCCACTTTGGCACACACATAGGTTTTGTACCCATGGTGATTAGTCGTATATTATGTCGAGGTGTCTTACCTTTTGGGGGCCATTGTGCACGACAAAGATTCACTTTGCAATGTGCCTTGAAAGTACTTGGTAAATAGTATGACGAAGATTGTTCTGCTACGTACTCAGAGATTACTTGGTACACAGTCTGACAAAGATTTGCTATGCTATTTGTCTGGAGATTACTCGATACATAGTCTGATAGAGATTGATCTACTACGCATATTGAGATTACTCTATGCCAGTATGACAGAGATTTGGCTACAAATTTAGTGATGGATTTTACCAACTTATGTCTATGTTTTCAAGAGCTATTTCTACCGAACATGTATATGTTTTTATTTTCCTCAATTTTTAAAATTTTTCATGATTTACATGTTTTAAAGAGTTCTAAATTTTCACAGAGTGTGTAAACTTTCATTTAAATTATTTTCTCATGAACTCTTACCACTCATTAGGCTTTTTAGCTATTTTTTTTTAAATTTCTTCCACCAGGTAACAAATTAAGGTTTTGACTAGAGTTTAAATATGCCATTAGTTTTATTTGGGCTAAATAATATTGCATATTACATGTATTAATTATTTAGTATACAAAAACTTGCATGTTTCTCTTACTGAGTTTTTATGAATTTGTTTCAAATATTATGGTCTTCATTATATCGATGAGTGTGTGGTGAGGAACACTCGATGGTGGAGCTCGAGTTAGAAATAAATTATTTGGGAGTGTTTTCTTTTTACGTATGGTTTTATCCGATTTTTAGGGGAAAATTCTGGGAAATTTTCAATAAAATTTTATTAAGATAGTATTTGCTAGCCACTTATTTTGAAAATTTCTTTAGAACTTGGCAACAGATTTAATAGTTTAAACAAAATTTATTTATCGTCATGCCACGTCCTAGGTTTTGTAAGTTAACTTGGGGCGGGTGTGAAAAATTTTGTTTTGTCGATCTATTTTATTTTATGTTCAAACTGTTTTCCTAAGTAACAATATGATTTGGGAACAACTAAACTGCAACTAAACTATCTATAACTTAAACTTAAAAGTGTTGGGGTTGATGCCCTAAATCTCGTAGCGTCCTATAGTTTGTCAATATTTTTGAACAAACTCATTGTTTATTTAATAAAATATATGATATTTTATTCTATATTTTAGTTTCATTAACCACAAACCAATAAACTAACATCCAAGGTTATCTTGTAGCTTAAACATGTATGTGCAAACATATGGGTGGATCATGTTTAAGTAATAACTTAAATGTTTTGTAGTAGATGGATAAGGTTGGGTACCTTATCCTGGTGACACTACGAATAAGGTGCACTTTGTAGTTGTTATAATTGTTGTAAGGTGCTACAATTGATCTGATCCTGATCATTCATATATAGACATGTGAGTGGGGATATTCTATATAAAGGAGTTTGTATAAGATCGGACCATGAAATGTTTAGTCTCATTATACAACAACGTTCATAATAGAGACTTACATTTCACCAGGATGACCATAGGTAACATGACTTGAATCCTAAGTGAGTTGTGAACTCCTGCCTATGAGGGCGGTTCTTTGTTTTGTATGGGTGAGAGTGGCCAGATTGCCAACTCAATAAGCCTACCATTTTAGGTATTCATCTGATTGAGGAGTTGGGAACACAACTACACAAGAAAGAATTCACTTCTTCTCCGAGGATGAGGTAAATAGATAAATTGCTCTCATAAGGGCTGATTCTGGGGCTTGAACAATGTGGCGCCACACCCTCTCCTTGCTCGAGAGGGGTTTAGTCATAGTTGGACTATGATCTATTATTCTTTAGAGGGATCGATGGTACCTAAGGAGTTAGATGTCACTACAGGGGAAAAATGGTTGGCCCAACTATACGTACGAGCAATTTGTGAAGGATCATCGTACTATTGATTGGTTATTTCTAATGGATATAGAAATATATCTTTGGTGGGAAGAGTGCAGCTGTCGGTCTTTAGTGGAATGCATGATAGTTAACTGATGGTAAATAATTTAATTAAAGAATTTGATTAATTATTCATGTACAGTTGGAGCTTTAAACTAAATGTCCATGAGGTCCCCTTCGTAGCTCAATAGGATTAAATGAGAATCATTTTTGGATTAACTTCAATTGTTCAAATTAATTGAGGGATTTTATTATATATAATATAATTAAGTTATTTTAATTATAGATGATATAATTATTATAATGTATTTGATACATTATAGCATTTGAAAGAAGAAATAAATATTTGAATAAAATTCAAATATTAATTATATGAATTGGATTCATAATTGTTAAATTTAATATAAATGTGATTTATATTAAAAGTCATATAAGAGAGAAAAGAAACTATAGGTTATATTGTATATCATACAATATTAAAACTATAGGTTATAAGTTATATTTGATATAACTTGTAGTTTAATATATATATATATATAATGTTAAGTTTGTTATCATATTTATATTAAATATTTTTCATATAAATTAATTTTATTATTTTATTTATTTTAAAATTAATTTATTGAACCCTTTTTTTTCTCTCCACCCATATATGTGGGTAGTTGATGATATATTTGACATTTTTGAAAGGAAGAGCGCCTTCTTCTTAACGTAGTAAGAGTAACAGAGACAAAAAGGGTTCTGTGAGAATTGTTGTTCTCAAAGATCAATTACAATTCCTCATCCTGCCCTCTATTCTCAATTTCATTCCCTGTTACAAAATAATCAGAGCCAACCACACTTAGGTTATCTACCTGAGAATACCAAGGTCGCCATTGTGGTAGTGCTCATTGTCAGTTTGAGGGCTCTTGAAGATTTGTCTTCAAAGGTAAGGTTTTTCGAAACCCTAAATTTTCAATAAGTATGCTGTAATTTTTGTAAATACATAACTTGTTCATTCTTTTCTGTAAAAATTTCATTCTATGAGAAATGGGAATTCAAACAATCCCGCTTTCGCTCAAGGTTTTCTACAATGATATCCTTCAAAAAGTACATAATAAAATTTTATAAGTAGCTTTCTTTGTAAGTGATAGATTTCTACATGGTATTGAAATTTATCGTTGATTATCATTGATATACTTCAAATAATATAAACCTATAGTCATGGACTCTAATCACTGATAAAGTGTATCGATAGTATTATCTCATATCACTTATAGAGTGTCTATCAAAGCACGAGAGACTTCATTCAATGATAGATTTTGCTATCGGTGATAGAAGGTTCACACTGATATGAGAGTCTATTGCTACAGATAAAAAAAAATCTATCAATGATAGACTCTATCACTGTTAGACGCCTACCACCGATAAACTTTACCATTGATAGATTTCGATTTGGCATTTTGAACATTTTGTATGAGCTAGCTCTAAAATTTGCTATATCTTCATATTCTTTTATATTGTGCTATATCTGCTGATACTTTTAGTCTGGTTGTTCTACTTGCAACTACCACTTTAATTTATCCAATAGAAAGAATTTTCAATGTAGTACCCAAGATTGGTTCATTATAGAAGATATTAGATAGTGATAACTTGTATTTGTACAAGTTATTGTCTCTTAAAGTTAGAATATTTAAAAGTGTTTGATAAGAAAAGCATTAGAGTCATAGGAAAATAGAGCAAAATTACATTCCATGCGTTCATCGAGTTTAAAGAAAAGTTTAAGTGAAAATTATATCACCAACACACTTATTATACAGAAATAGATACGAAAACAAAATAAAATGAGCTATGCATTACATCCAAAGACAAACCATGCGACCAAGAAATTCATGGAGCAAAGATATCCGAAGATTCATTATGAGGAGTGACAAATTCAAGACTAGTCATGCGGCAAAATAGCTTAAGCAAAGAACATGAGAGTCGAACACATCTGAAGGGACCACCGACAATTGCAGTAATGAACGCAAAAAGTTATCTAAAGAATTTGCCACAGTCCTGTGTGGAACAAGTGATCTCCCTATCAAATCTCTATGTATATCCCAGTTCCAAATGAAGAAAGAAGATCACGTAGCTAACACTCATACACGAATTATCACACACTGACGAGAGACATTCTTTGGCATTCAAGAGAGTTTTCGGAGAACATTCCTCCCATCATACCCGAGGCAATCTTCCTTGAAGAACTACCACCATCCCCACCAGAGAAGAAGACTCGGGAGAGGAACTTCTCCATCGTGCACCACAACACAAAATCACTTCTATGTCAGATCGACGGGAAGCAAGAAACAAGTATTGGAGATCATCTTCTTCTTCTATTCATCCATTTACTTCATTTCTTATTTTCTATATTTCCATTTATACACATTTTATTTTTCTCATGACATTATAACGAACTCCTTTCTCTCTTAATATATATATATATATATATATATATATAACATGACTTTATCTTTTCATCTTCTATTTCTGTCGCTTTTGTTTATTTTTTCATGAGTAGCTAAATCATTAGTGAGTTGGAATGAGTTAATCCTCATACGAGCGAACATAGTGATGAGCAACTGTTCATTTGGTTTAATAAGTTTTTAAATCCAACTCTTGATTTCATTTAACCGATTTGATCAAGTGGTAGTAATTAGCTACTCGAGAGAGCAAGTGATAGTGGATCTTATTAACCCGGATAAATGATGTGTTTAGAGATAAACACATCCTTACGTTCCAAGTAACCTAAGCATGCATCATAGAAATATGATTTATGTGGCTAGCTCACTGAGGACTGAAATTCTTAAAGGTTGTGAACATGAACACGAGTTTGTCATTGAGTTTAAAAGTTCGAGGGTTGCTAATACCAACTAAATTTTTTCCTTTGTTTTTCTTTCAATCCATTGTTGTTTCGTGCGTCCACCCTTCATATCTTTCACAGTCAAATTCTCATTATTTTAATTGTTTTCAGTTTATGATTTATACAACAACGAGCACCTCGTTATTTGATAAATGCATCCATGTGGTTATAAGTAAAAAGTCATCAACTGAATTTGTTCTGCATTTAATTAATATCTCCATGTGCGACCTCGCTCCTTACCGATACTACCTCCTAATCGGTTTATAATTGGGCTTGTTAGGAGAAAGCTTGTATGATTTTTAGAGAATTTTATTACATTAACTGGACATAGTTGAGCAAACAAACAGATAGCAAGTACCTAGAACACCACCCTATAATTAGTAGAAGAACTTTTTGAACAGGAAGATGTCATCAAGGTCTAAGCAATCCAATTTTCCATGAAAGAAAAAAATAATTGGTTATTTTAGCTTTATAATAAAATTAGTAGGGATTCAACAAAAATCACTAAGAAAAGAACAATAAGTTATAAGCTATCTAGAGATCAGACAAAATCTATCATAGAACTTTCAAATCTAGGGCAAGAAACTAAAAAATCAAGAAACAATAGCTACATAAACCATCACAAAAGCCATTCAAACACAAGTGAATATTTGATGGAAAGCTCCAAAACTGAATACTTACGAGAAGAATGTAGACACATCAGATAACATCTAGCACATTCAACATTCACAAAATATGTCCAATATTATCCAAAAACAGACGTTTAGCACATAACAAATCAGACAACATCTTTATCTTCAAAACCATTCATCCATGAAAACCAAAGTCTAAGAATAGAGCGAGCTTAAAAATAAAAATAAAAAGAAGATACTCCAATCATAATTAAGTTCAACAATTTCCAGACTCTCCAAATTGATGCTTGAAAAATCAATTCATTAACCAACGTTGAGAAGCTGAGCTTGGCAATCGGTGTAACAGCTTCTCTTTCATTCCAAATAATTCATAATGGAATACGATAATGGGAAATTGCAATGCAGCTGAAAAACGTAAAAGTAAGAATGAGTTTTTAGTGATTAATTACAAAATAGTGATATAAACAAGAGAAATATGTGTTAGAAGTTAAGCTAGATACATAATGGATAATACATTTCTAGATACATTTCCAAATACACGAATTTCTAATTTCTAGATCCATGCACTTCTAGATACATATAATTGTTAAAATACATGAATGGTATGTATACATGTACTTCATTTATTTTGTATATTTTAGGAAACATCTCTTAACTACTATATAAAGGGTTCATTTCCCTCCTTTGTAATCAATTGAAGGAAGACAATCAAATCACTAGAAAAAAAAATTGAGTTTCAAGAGAACAATATTCTTCTCTTGTGTGTTCTTGAGTTTTGTAAGAAAACAAGTTTCTTCTCTTCAAAGTTTGTGAGATTTAGAGTGAATCTTAGAGTGATCTCATCAACGCTTGCAATAAAGAGGTATTAGGGAATAAAGTTGAAAGATGTCATTCAACAACATTTGCGGCCTCAACATCCACGTTTGGAGGGAAAAAATTATAGATGGGGAAGTCAACAAATGAATTATGAATCTCAAGATCTTTGGGGTATTGTTGATAGAAGATATTTGAAGCCTAAAGGTGAGAATGGTCTCTCACAACAACAACTCAATGAGTTGAGAGAGACTAGAAAGAAAGATAAAAATAAAAAAATAAAAAAAGGCATTATTTTTGTCTACCAAGCTGTAGATGAAAATATTTTTTAAAGGATATCAGGTGTCTCGACTACTAACGTTGCATGGGATACATTGCAGAATTTATACAAATGAGAAGAAAAAGTAAAATTGGTATGATTACAAATACTTCGAGCTGAATTTGATACCATTCGAATGAAAGATGCTAAAACTATTGAAGAAATTTTTTCACTATCTTATCTTAATTGTTAATCAATCGAGATCAACTGGAGAAGCAATTGAAGATGCAATAGTAGTTGAAAAGAACTTTAGAAGCGTGACAAGAAGGTATAAGCATATTGTTATTGCAATTGAAGAATTCAAAGATTTGTCAGCTCTCTCCATCGATAGCTTAATGGGATCTCTTCAATCCCGTGTGCTCAGATTAAAGTGGCTTGATTCTACTCCTTCACAAGAAGCTTTTCATATACAAACCTGTTCTAGAGGGAGATCAAGTGGAAGAAGAGGTGGACGTGATGATAGAAAAAATGGACGGTCCAACGACTTAAAAAATTATGAGTTAGAGAATAGAGACAATCAAACATCTTCAAATAGAGGAAGGGGGAGAAATTCAAGTAGAGGAAGAAACAGAAGTGGAGGTCGTGAAGATTTTTCTCACATACAATGTTTTAATTGTAGACATTATGAGCATTTTGACGCAGACTGTTGGTTTAAAAAGTCTAATTCAAATCAAGTTGAATCCACTCTAATGCATAAGTAGAAGGATAATCATCTGGGTCTTCTCTTTCTCACATAATATCCAAGAAACAAGCACTAAAAATATGTGGTATCTTGACAGTGTTTGTAGTAACCATATGACTGGAAAAAAGGATATTATTACATCTTTAGATGAATCTCATCAAGATGAAGTGAAAACTAGTGACAATAAGTTTGGAGGCAAAGGAAAAGGAGATTTTCGTCCAAAGAAAGAATGTAGCAAAAAGAATCACTGATGTTTATTATGTTTTAGGGCTCAAACACAATCTTTTAAGTGTTGGGCAGCTTCTGCTGAAAGAACATGATATTATCTTTAAAGACAGAATATGCAGATCATAACCAATAATGGAGGTCACATAACAAAGGTTCGTATGACTCATAACAAAATGTTTCCAATCAAAATGTACTATGAGAAGCTTGTTAGTTTTGAGACTTTACTAAAAGACACTTCTAAGGCTTTGGCATTGTCGGTATGGACACCTGAGTTTTGACACTTTTTCTGATATGTGCAACAACATATGGTGAGAGCAATGCAAAATATTAAAAAAGAAGTTCAACTTTATGAACTATGTATTTTCAGAAAGCATTATCGAAAGTTATTTCCAACAAGAGGTTCTTGGAGAGCATCAAAGTCTCTAGAGCTTGTCTATATAGACTTATGTGGACCCATGAGAACTACTACACATAGAGGTAATTATTATTTTCTCAGATTTATCAATGATTATAGTCGAAAAAAATGGATTTATCTTCTAAAAAAAAGAGCTCTACTTTCGAATGTTTCAAGACATTCAAAGCAATGGTTGAAAATAGAAGCAACTTGGGATTGAAAACATTGCATCCGGATCGTGGAGGAGAATATTTTGTTTTTGCAGATTTCTTGAAGGAAAATGGAATCAAGCATCAGAAAACTGTTCGAAGAACTCTTCGACAAAATGGAGTTCCAAAGAGAAAACAGAATAATAATGGAGCTTGCAAGAAGTATGTTGAAGGTCAAGAAACTTCCTCATCAATTTTTTGGAGATGTAGTAATTTGTGAAGTTTATCTCTTAAATCGAGCTTCAACTAAAAGTGTGCAAGGTATTACTTCTCAAGAAGAATGGAGTGGATTAAAGTCAAATGTTAGTCACCTATAAGTACTTGGGTGCATTGCTTACTCTCATATTTCAGATGAGAATAAAGGTAAACCAGATTATAAATTAGAAAAGTGCATTTTTGTTGGGTACAATGAGAACTCCAAGGTTTACAGATTATACAATCATGTGAGTAAGAAAGTTATTATTAGTCGAGATGTCAAGTTTAATGAAGTAGAATTGTGGAAATGGGATGCAACAAATGAAGATCAGAATCCATTACTTGTTGACATGTGTGGCAAACAAAATGCTCGAGACTTGGAGCTTGAAGAGACTCCACTAGTGGCTTTATCTTCATCTTCACACTCTACGGGTGATAAAGAAACTACTTCAAGGAAGACAATAAGTATTCATGATATCTATATTACTTCAAAAAGAATGTTGGACGATGAGCATGTTGATTTTGATTTATTTACAGATGTTGATCCTATATACTTTGAGGAGGCAATTCAAGATGAAAAATCGAAAGATGCAATGGATAAAAAGATTGATGCAATTAGAAAAAAATGAGACATAGGAGTTAGTCAAACTACCAGAAAATAGAAAAGCTCTTGGAGTGAAATAGATCTATAGAACAAAGTTGAAGCAACATGGAGATGTTGAGAAATATAAGGCAAGACTCATCATGAAAGGGTACAAACTAAAGTGTGGTGTAGATTATGAAGAAGTTTTTGCACCTATGACTTGCCTGGAGACTGTTCAATTGCTTCTAGCCCTTGCAGCACAAAATAACTAGAAAGTACAATGGATGTCACGTCGGCTTTTCTAAATGGGTATTTAGAGGACGAAATATATGTTGAGCAACCCCCTGGTTATGTCAAGATTGGAGAAGAAAATAAAGTGTGTTAATTGAAGAAAGCATTGTACGAACTAAAGCAAGCACCGAGAGCCTTTTTTAGTCGTATCGACAATTTTTTCTTGAAGGATGGCTTCAAAAGATGTCTATACGAGCATGCTCTCTACACGGAAGAGGATAAAGATGGCAATTTCTTTAAAATTTGTTTATATTAGTCTTTACGGAAAATTCAAACATGATGATCGAAGATTTTAAAGAGAGCATGAAGAAAGAATTTGAGATGATTAATATGGATTTACTTCATTACTTTCATTGTATTGATGTTGAGAAAGATGATGGATGGACTGCAATTTTCCAAAAGAAGTATACAAAAGATTTGTTGGTAAAATTCAAAATGGAGAAAGCTCATCCTATCAGTACTCCTATGAAACTAGCTTGAAACTAAGTAAACATGATGACAACAAAGCTTTTGATGCCACCATCTATATAAGTCTTGTTGGGAGTTTAATGTATTTAACTACAACTAGACCTGATCTTATGTTCTTAGTCAATTTATTGAGCATATTTATGGCATCATCAAAGAGAAGTCATTAGGAAACTGGAAAGAGAGTTCTTAGATATATTCTTGGAACTATTGATCATGGAATCCACTATAAGAAGAACATGGATAATGTGCTTGTTGGCTAGGAAAGGTATTACATGAATTAAAGAGTCCTTAATAGAAAGAGACTGTCATATTCTGTGACAAGAAATCATCTATTTCACTTTCAAAGAATCTCGTCTTTCATGGAAGAAGTAAACACATAAAGATCAAGTATCACTTCATTAGAGACTTGATAAAGATGGAGAAGTATGCATTAAGTATTGCAAGACACAAGATCAAGTTGTAGATATTTTCACCAAAGCATTAAAGAAATGCTTGTTCTATAAAATGACAGAGAAGCTCGGAGTCATAGAAGTCTAGCTTAAGGGGGGATGTTAGAAATTAAGCTAGATACGTAATGGATACTACAGTTCTAGATACATTTCCAAATACATGAATTTCTAATTTCTAGATACATGCACTTCTAGATGCATATAATTGTTCAAGTACATGAATGGTACGTATATATGTACTTCATTTGTTTTGTATCTTTTACGAAACACCTCTTCAGTACTATATAAAGGGTTCATTTCCCTCCTTTGTAATCAAGTGAAGGAAGACAATCAAATCAATAAAAAAAAATGAGTTTCAAGAGAATAATATTCTTCTCTTGTATGTTCTTGAGTTTTATAAGAGAACATGTTTTTTTTGTTCAAAGTTTGTAAGATTTAGAGTGAATCTTAGAGTGGACTCGTCAAAGCTTCCAACAATATGTACTTAATAAAGAAACTGAAACGAAATTACAAAATCTAACTTAAACAATATTTCGAGTAATCATTCTGAAATGATTAAAAATACTTTCGTTAGAAAAAAATCACTACAAAAAAAATATGTGTATTATCATTTATATATAATCAGTTTTATATATAGTTTTATACTTTAAAACACAATTTTCACATCATGAAACATGATTTAAAATGAAGAAAGATATTTATCTATATGGATTTGTGACATGTAGAGACCATCAACACACGTTTTGAGAAGAAAAATGGATTCACATCAACTCTTAAAAGGATGCGACGAGATTGCCAAAATATGTTAAACTGGTCATCTAAAAAATTTGTATGAAAAATATATTAGCAATCTATAACACTCGTTCCATATAAATGACCTTTGTAAAAAATTTATTTTGGTTTTTAAATGTTCTATATTCTATTGATCATTATTAAAATAAATGAAGAACATATAATTATTATAAGTCATAAATCATTAAATTTCTTATTTTGGTTCAAAATGAAATAATGAACTTATGAATATTAAATAATTAAAATCTGAAATTCTTAATTTGCATCTTAGTGTCAGTTTTTTTTTTTTCCTGTTGAAAAATATTAGGTTTATTAATTTAAAAGAAAATTATGACAAATCTCTTGCAAACATATTTATTACTTTCATAGAAAAAAAGAGACGTACTATATATATATATATATAACTGTAACATACATGTCATCTATTCCAAACTTTTCGCACTAATATTTATCTTTTTAACAAATATTCTTTCTAAAACATATCTCTTTTCCTCAAATATTTCCTAAAACCAAAGAAGACACCTTAAATAGATTAGATTGGTTCAAGAAACCTATGAGTCCAAGTTTGGTGCTCACAAAGTAAATCTCTTTAGAAGTTTACACTTGAATCATACACCTTCGCATAACTTTGACCATAATCATTTCATCATAGAGCAAACAACAAGTACGAAAAGAAAGGAAATAAACATAACTTTTTAGAAATGTAAAACTACGAAGTAAAAAATCATTATTAATATGTCAAAGCCCAACGATAATTGACAAAACCTTTGATTCTAAAGGTCAAAGATTTGATCTCTCATAATAATAATAACAACTTGACACTATTAGCAAGAAAAAAAAAAAAAAAAAAAAGAAAAAACTCATTGGTGCAAAGTTGATCTCCATTTCATATCTCTAATATATCCTATTGAATAACTACTTTTAAAATTCAAGGTTAAGATTGCACCACTTATCTAAGTTGAAGGTCATTTTTAAGGTTTTTCTTTATAAACAAAAATTTTAAGTGATATTTGGTAATCCAAATAATTTTCTTCTCAAAAAGGAATGGATTGAATTAGGCCTAAGAATTCTTCCAGAAAAGAAAAAGAAAAAAAAAATGTGCAAATATATGATTCAATGTGTCGATCTGTAAAAATAATAACAAACACTTAATAAGAAAACATGAATCATTATTTAATTAAAGTTGCGTTTGAGAATCTTACTTGTGTGATGCAACATCTTTCGTAAATTAAATTAATCTTCACGCTTCCCCTTACTTTCCTCCATTCGGAAACATTTTAAGCAAATTCAAATAGTAGGATTAGAATACAAAGAAAATGAGATTAGAAATTCACTTCCTCCTATCCTCATGGATTTCAAATGATCTGTGCTTACTATTCCAATCGACAATGTCTCCATTTCATTGCAATGAACTATGTCCACTGACCTCAAGAATGGAAACTTAAGTATACTTTTTTCCAGAGTGAAAGTTGACTGGTCTTGATAAATTATAAAGTGTTAGACAACACAGTTTTTTTAAAATAATTTGTTACTGTCAAATAATTGATAGCTTCGATCGTCGATAACATGCTATTAGTGACAATTTCTAGAGATCCCATTTATACTTTAGTTCGAGATTAAACTTAATTAATTAAATTCAATAAGTTGATAGACTTCTATAAGTGACTATCTTATATCATAATAATAGAAGTCTATCATCTATAGTTAATGATAGATTCTATAAATTTAAGACTTTTAGTTTGATCTTGAGTATTTACTAATAAATTATTATACATTAGTTGGTAAAAATCTATAAGTCATAGACTTGTATCACTTGCTGAATTGTTTGTTGGTGATAGAAGCTTATTATTAATAGACTAGCATTTGCAAAAGTTTATTGTTAATAGATTTCATACTTTTAAAGTCCGGTAAAAAAAAAAAAAAAAAAAAAATTATGGACCCGTTTGATATAGTTCTCATTTCTTTTTTTTTTTTAATAAAAATTAAGCTTGTTTAATAACCATTATTTTTGTTTCTTTTTTATAAATTTTAAGAAATATTAGAAGTAAAAGA
Organism: Benincasa hispida; assembly: GCF_027475165.1. Classification (NCBI taxonomy): domain Eukaryota; kingdom Viridiplantae; phylum Streptophyta; class Magnoliopsida; order Cucurbitales; family Cucurbitaceae; genus Benincasa; species Benincasa hispida. The sequence goes on from NC_143487.1 coordinate 41,379,133, forward strand.
TAGTTTATTTCAAATCTGTTTCTATTTTGTTTTTGTATTTAATAGTTTGTAAAAATAATCAATCCTTGTTGGTACTAAAATATTTGTGAAAATGATTGTGCACTATCAAAACAAGGAAAAGGAGAGTGGCAAGAATAAAAAAAAAGAAAAATATATCTCCAACATGCAACAACAGAAGAAGGGAAACCCGAATCATGGAACAAAAAAAAAAAAGGGCAAGACCCAGAAAATTCAACAGTTGATCTGTCTATATTTGTCATATTTGCAAATCTTTTAAGGATATGTTATACTTTTAGATTTTTTTTCCTGATTTTGCTATCTAATACAATTCTCCTAAAAAAAATGGGGTATATGCGTACCTCTTGTGTGAAAAAAGCTTGGATAATGTCATTTATCCCCTTTGTTGGTGATACTGGAACTTCATTTTCTCCTATCTCGACGGCTTGCAAATTGGGAGTGTTTGTTATTCCATATGAAAATGTTTTCATATCATGGCATCTTCTTATCTTCAAGAAATTCAAGGCAACAAATTTAAGTGTGCATTTTCCAGAGTGAAAACAAAGTAGGCTTGGTAAATTATCAAATTCCAGACGACTCAGTCTGTTGAACACAATTTCACCATTTTCTTCTTCTTCTGTTGCAAAACTCCGCTTTTCGGTTTCAAATATCCTTTCTAATAACTCACAAGAAAAGATATTCAGTGTTTCTAAAAAAGCAAGTGATTTCACTATACTCCAAGGAAACATGCATCTCAACTTGTTGCAGTTTTCAATACTTATCTCTCGAAGTTTGCAAAAGGAACTTGCAATCGGCTTATTCTTATTCCATAACATCTCCAAACTATTTCCTCCATCAATCCTTAAAATCTCCAATGCAGGAAATGAAACCTGCAATTTTATATTTGTATTTAGGATTAGTTGCATATCCATAGCAAAAGATAGCAAAATCTAAAATTATTTTAAAATATAGAAAGATTTAAATAAGAGTCCACGTGAAAACTTTAACAAGCTTATTAGCCCATCAAATTGATTGAAAAGTCTCTTAGTAATAGATCGTCAAAATTAGAAGTTTATCGCTAATAGTTTTCTATTATTGGAGTTTATTAACGTTGATCGAATTTAACTATCAGTACCTATCACTTAACAACACTAATGAAGAAAACTATTCATTGTAAGCTTTTTCTTTTAGTATTCAAAACCTTTATTCATAGACTAATAACACTATAAGTGATATGAGTTATTCATTATTAAGCTTCTTTTAGGTAGGGGTAATATGACACATTCATAAAACCATAGATTATTTGCTATGTTTACCATGTCTTAAAATAAAATTGTCATCAATTATAAATTAAGGGAAGGGGGATCGAACATCTCATCTCTAGGTTGGAAGATCATGCCAATTACCACTAAGTTAAATTCAATTTGTAAATTTTTAGATAAGATTGTAAAAATATCTCCCAATTATATATAAAAATACCATTATTTTTCAAAAAAAGAAAATCAAAATCAAAATACAGTCGTCATTAAATGGTAGTATGTATGACAATATTTGGGAGATAAGACACGTTTTGGAAACATGTTGACCTTTGGATATTAGCTCTAACCATGATTTTCACATTCTAATCTTTACCAAAATCTTGAAGATTTTCCCATTGTGATAGCTATAATTTCACATTCTTAAACCTCGTTTGAAGTGGTTGCCAGTTTTATTGATTTCGTAATTAAGTTGAAATATATATTGACGTACTACAATTTAAGTATGTGTTTAGTGGACATAAGTTGGAAAATCGTTTTTGATGAATTTAGATTGTTATAAAATTAAAAAAAAAAAAGAAAGTGATTTTAGGTACACTAAGATAACAGCCAAACATACCCTTTAAGTAATAAAATGATGGAAAAAGTTGGTTGAAGAAGTAAGAATACACACATACCTTGTGAGTGAAAAAGGGTTTTGGATAAGGTGCCCCCAATACTGAGTCTTTACCTTCTTCTATGCTTATTATTCCATTTGAAAAGATCTCCATTTCATTGCATTCTTCTATTTCCAGTGTTTCCAACAAATGGAACGTAAGCTTGCATTTTCCATTGTAAAAGCTTGCAAGTTTTGGTAAGTTGTGTAATCTGGTTATAGTCAGTTTCTTAAAAATAATTTCACTATTTTCTTCTGCTGCTGCTTCAATGACTATGGATTTCATTTCCTTACAATCAAATATTTCAATGGAATTGAGATTCACCAGATTTTTTGCCACTGAAAGACTAAACAAAATTTTCATTCCATGGCAACCATGTACTTGAAGATCAACCAAGTTGGAGAATGTGATTGTGGTTATTTGATCGATGTTCTTCAACACGTGTGTAAGTTTAGGAAGATCCCGCAATATTAACGTCTTCAAATTTGCACATCTTTGGATATTGTCATTTCCAAATACTTGTACCAACTGGAGGCAAGTCCTAATTTCCAGTTCTTCAATATTGTATAATACTTCATTCATTTCCAAAGGCAGAGTAATCAAGTTATCATTGTGAGACCCAAACAATGTAAGACTTTGGAGTTTGAGAAATTTTGATATGAGCCAAAAGCTCTCCTTCTCTGCCAGGTTACAAGTCATTGCTAATGTTTCCAAGCTCTGGAATCGTACTACCTGAAATCCACAAATAAAAGTCTCTAAACCCTTATTATATATATATTGATCAAAGCAAAAGAAGTCGTATGATTCACAAAACAGAAGTTAATTAGTACCAAATTGAAGCATATACAATTCTTGCATATATTGGTTATTAATAATATTGAAGATGTATTAATTACCTCTCCCATGTTTGATGCTTCATCCACTGGAAATATTTCGTTTTCCTCTTCCACATTTAACCGTTCAATTTCTTTCATATATTTGGTGAAGGACGCTGGAAAAATACTTTTCAACTTGGAACAAGAAGTAACATCGACATTCTTTAGATTTGGAAATTCCAAAACATCACCAGCATCTTTGTCCCACACGTACATTAAATTTGGTAGACGACTTAAATATAAACTTCTCAATGGCACTAGTACTTTTGTATCACCGAAGGTCGGCTTTGCAATTTCAAATACCCTTTCCAATAACTCACATGAACAGATATACAAATCCTCTAAACAAACAAGTGATGCCACTATGTTTGAAGGAAACACGCATTTCAACTTGTTGCAATATTCAATCCTGATTGTTTGAAGTTTGGTAAAGGAAGTATTGATTGGTCCATTATTATGCCATAGCATCTCCAAATTGTTACATCTATCAATGTATAGATACTCCATTTGAGGAAATGAAACCTGCAATATTATTAAAATCTCCTCAGTTAAAAAACAATTCAGGGTCAATCAACACCCATTAATAAGCATCTTTCATCTAATGGTTGGAAAATCAATTTTTTTTTATTTTATTTTGAAGTTTCCTAAAATGGACTTTAATGTTTGTCAAATATTAGTCTTTTTTTTTTTTTTAAGAGAAAAGTTATTTTGACATCGAAAAAAGTGATTTTAAGCATATTAAAATAACACACAAACATTTTTTTTTTTTTTTTTTTTGAAAAGTTGAGATTGTTGAGGGGTCGGTGGATACACCCGTAAATCTCAACTAAATTAACACATCTATAGTGCCCTCAACATGCTCCGGTTTAAAAGGATGCATTGATTGAAGAAAAATACAAGGTAATGTTTAAAGGAAAGATCGAGTAGACCTCCTTCCACATAATCCCATCTAACTAACTAAGACCCACAATTTTTAAAGTCTCCAGCTATAATCCAACAAGTAATGAAAAGGTTTGTCAGAGCCTCTAATTCAGCCTTAACTCATTTCTTTTTCTTCGATTCGCTAGCTCATATATACCAGATAACCACCAATTGAGGTTGGCCGATTTTTGGAGCAAAATGGATAACGAGAAGCTTCCATCATAGACTTAAACAACATTGTGAATTAATGCGTCCCACATAATAATAATACGCCTGGAAGAGCCATCCCCTTTAACAAAGACCCAATCAATATTGATGGAGCTCCTAAAGACTTAATGAATTTGTTATCAACATAGGGGAGTTTAGTTTCCATAATAATAGAAAAATCCGGATTGGCAGCCGTGATAACTCTCTTTACAATACCTCGTTTATGGGCAGAGCCAATGCCCTCACATTCCATGTGAGAATCTTCGTATTAGAACTTTAGGCCCATGATCTTTGCTTCTAGGGTAGAATTTCATGTTGGCTTTCAAACTCTGATATAAATTCCTCTAAAACGCAACCAACCACCATAGCTTGGTATGAATTTTGGAACAGAATGGATTTTAGGATCTAATTTTTTGAAATTTAACCATAAAACCCCCCATTGTGACCCATCCTTGGTTATAGCATAGCAGCCGAGCCTGTTCGAGATCACGTACGGAGATGATTGCTTTATAAGCATGGAAGGATTGAAAGCGTCAATGGAATTGTTTGCATTTGTTAAGGCTTCTAATAATCTTCCCCAATCGTCATGGAAACATCTTCGTGATAAAATTATCAGAGTTCCAGTTGAAAATTTCCTCCTCTGTGTTATTGAAGGTTTCCTTTGTGACATTTAGAAAGGTTTCAGTTGAGGTTGAGATTGAGGTCGTGGATTCCGCAGAATCAAAAACGACAGTAGATGTATCACTAGAAGAGACGATTTTGGCATAAGTTTGCGTGTTTCATCTGGCTCTGCGTCTTTCAGTTTTCTTTAGGAACAAAATTTCTGAATGTCAACATGTTATGGAACTCCATCCATCCCGTTTTCTCTAGTCCTTCAGGAATCATAATACATGTTTTTTTACCTTTGTCATATAGCTTGTAAATTTCAGCAATAAGTCCTTTCTTGTATGTTTTTTCAATCCATATCGTGAAAACATCATACCTTTTTTCTTGAAAAAATTTGTTGTTTCTGGGAGTTTTGATTAGTGTTGTGAAAGAGGCCTGCATCCATTCGATTGTATCCGGGTAGATCGATATTGCGAAGAATTTGTAGAGTCCATATTCCATTAGATGAATTTTTTGTTATGAATCATTGCATATGAAGGAGTATGAATCAGTTTTAGTTTATACTTCAAGATTGCTAGCAGTAATAAATGAAATGAAGAGACATGGAGAGACAATAAATGATGAGCAAGTAGTAGAAAAGATACTTCACTCAGTGGATGAAAAATTTGACTTCATCGTTGGAGCTATTGAAGAATAAAAAAGGATTTGAGTAAAATATTCATCGATCAACTTGTAGGTACATTACAAGCTATGAAGAGAAACTTCTCAAGAAGAACAAACAAACAATTGAACAACTTCTGCAATCAAAGTTGCAGCTGATAGATAATGAAGATGGCCAAGCAAAAGGCAAATGAGGTCAAGGACGTGGTGGCAATCACATACATGGTGATTTCAAAGGTCGAGATTGAGGAAACATTGACCGAAGAAAATTTGATGAGAGTAATTCAACTCAAATTCATCAAATGGTCGTGGAAGACAAAATTATTCGAGGCTATAAGAAGGGAGATCAAATAATGATAGGGGGTATGATAAAAGTCAAGTTGAATGTTATAATTGTCATAAATTTGGCCATTATTCTTGGGAATAGATAAATAAAGTTGAAGAAAATACAATTATGTTGAGAAAGATGATGAAAGCGGTGAGTCATCTTTACTTTTAGCATGCAAAAGTGAAGAA